>NW_026652279.1:82314288-82438912 GCF_009828535.3 Hylobates moloch
TTTGTATCCTCTTTTATTTCATTGAGCAGTGGTTTGTAGTTCTCCTTGAAGAGGTCCTTCACATCCCTTGTAAGTTGGATTCCTAGGTATTTTATTCTCTTTGAAGCAATTGTGAATGGGAGTTCACTCATGATTTGGCTCTCTGTTTGTCTGTTATTGGTGTACAAGAATGCTTGTGATTTTTGTACATTAATTTTGTATCCTGAGACTTTGCTGAAGTTGCTAATCAGCTTAAGGAGATTTTGGGCTGAGACAATGGGGTTTTCTAGATATACAATCATGTCATCTGCAAACAGGGACAATTTGACTTCCTCTTTTCCTAGTTGAATACCCTTTATTTCCTTCTCCTGCCTGATGGCTCTGGCCAGAACTTCCAGCACTATGTTGAATAGGAGCGGTGAGAGAGGGCATCCCTGTCTTGTGCCAGTTTTCAGAGGGAATGCTTCCAGTTTTTGCCCATTCAGTATGATATTGGCTGTGGGTTTGTCATAGATAGCTCTTATTATTTTGAGATACGTCCCATCAATACCTAATTTATTGAAAGTTTTTAGCATGAATGGTTGTTGAATTTTGTCAAAGGCCTTTTCTGCATCTATTGAGATAATCATGTGGTTTTTCTCCTTTTTCTTTGTTTTTCTTGCTTAAATGTTCTGGCTAGAACTTCCAGTACTATAGTGAATAGAAGTGGCAAGAGTGGACATCCTTGTCTTCTTCCTGATGTTAGAGAAATGGTTTCCACTTTTTTGCCACTGAATATGAAGTTTGCTGTGGACTTGTCACATATGGACTTTATTATGTGGAGACAGATTCCGTGTATAAATAGATTGTTGGGAGTGTTTATCCTGAAAGAATGTTAAATTGTGTTAAATGCTTTTTCTGTATCTCTTGAGACGATCATGTGTTTTTATTCTTCGTTCGATTAATGTGGTATATCACATTTATAGATTTGCATTATGTTGAACCATCCTTGCGTCAGAGTTATAAATATCACTTGATCATGGTGTGTGATTTTTTTGATGTGCTGTTGAATTTGGTTTGCTAGTATTTTGTTGAAAATTTTTGCATCTATGTTCATCCGTAATATTGGTCTGTAATTTTCTTTTTTTGTAATGTTGATGTCTTGTCTGGCTTTGATATCAGGGTAGTGCTGGGTTTGTAAAATGAGTTCGAAAGTGTTCCCTCCTCTTGAATTTTTTGGAAAGAGTTTAAGGAGGATTGACACTAATTTTTCTTTAAATATTTGGTAGAATTCACCAATGAAGCCATGGGGTCCTAGACTTTTCTTTGTTTGGAGGTTTTTACTTTTTATTGAGATGGAGTCTCACTCTGTTGCCCAGTCTGGAGTGCCTCTCAAGTAGCTGGGATTACAGGCGTGTGCCAGCATGCTTGGCTAAATTTTGTACTTTTAGTAGAGGCAGAGTTTCACCATGTTGGCCAGGCTAGTCTTGCATTCCTGACCTGAGGTGATCTGCCTGCTTCAGCCTTTCAAAGTGCTGGGATTACAAGCATTAGCCACCATGCCAGGCCTTGTTTGGAGGTTTTTGATTGCTTATTTAATATTCTTACTCATTATTGATCTGTTTGGATTTTCTATTTATTCATGATTCAGTCTCAGTAGGTTGTATGTTTTTAAGAATGTATTCATTTCTTCTATATTATCCAATTTGTTGGTGTATAATTGTTCATAGTAGTCTTTTATGGTCCTTTGTATTTTATAGTAACAGTTGTAGTATCTCCTTTTTCATATTTAATTTTATTTATTTGTCTTCTCTCCTTTCTTATTATTTAGCTAAAAGTTTGTTGATTTTGTTTGTCTTTTCAAAAAGCCAACTGTTAGTTTCACTGATCTTTTTAATTTTTTCTAGTCTTAAGATATTAAGCCCATCATTGAATATAAACTATTATCATTCAGTTTGCAAATTACATAATACATTGTCATTCAGTATGCAAATATACATAATAGAAACTTGACTATATACGTAATGTCACTGAAAATAGAGTCACAGTCATGTACTGTTAGATACACTACCAGAGGAGAAGAGAAATCCAGGATTTTTTTTGGAAGAAAATATTTTATAAAATATTGTGAGCGAAGCTTTGACTTCCACAAAACAGGAGCTGAAGATACAGGAAAGGAGACGGTAAGGTGCCTATCAATGAAAAGAAATGTATTCCTCTCCCTGAAAAATTGGCAAATATTTAGTGATAATATGGTGTCGCACAGAGCTAACACATTGCCCTTTTTATTCTATTTACATGCACAATGATTTGTATATGATAAATATCCTTATTTAAAAGCTCTGAGTGTTTTTAAAGTGCCATAGACTTTAAAAGGCAATTGTTATTTTTATTTATGTTTTACTTCATGGAAAGAAAATGCTATCATAAGACAAGAGGTGGAAACTATCATTTTATCATGCATTTTGCTCCTACCTGCTTGTTTGTTATTTTCTCTCTCTCTTTCTCTCCATTTTTAATGCATATCTCTGTCTCTTTGTCTTCTTGTCTGTCAGACTCTCAACATTTCCATGTCACTCTTTTCCAAAAGCAGAACAAGGCTAGAGAGTAATGCTTAGATACTCAGTGTTTTGATTTTTTTTTCTTTTCATAGTTCTAATGAGTTTACTTATTTGGGTAACACGATTGAAGTGTATACCCTTTAGGTACTTTGAAGGTGCCCTGATCAGCTTTCTCTTCAAGAGAACCTACTGCAGGGAGCAGAGGTGGTTCACAGCCTCCTGCTGCCATCCCTCTGGACCTACCCCATGCCAGGCCATGCTGCCTGGGGCTCCTCCCAGCCAGTAACTCAGCAGAATAGAGGTGCTAATACCAGCTAATTCCTGCCAGATTTGGGATTCCTCTTACAGACAATGTTTTGCTAAGGGACTTTCCATTGGCCTGGTTAAAACTTTTTTTTTAGAACTTTGCTATGATGTGAGCTTCTTCCTACCGAATCCTTCTCTACTCGCTTTCACACTTGATGGAGCTGCCTTGAGGTCTGAAGACCCTATGCCATTTTTTTTGGCTTTCCCAAAATCCTTCACAGGCTTCCCCTAGTATGTCTTTTGTTTGTCTAATGCTGTCTTGGCATTTGTTTCTTGGAAGGCCTGAGCCAATGTGTGTTCCCCAGTTGTAGCTATAGTGATGTGTAGCTACATTATCAGCAAACCCAAACCCTGATTATGTTCGGTATTAGTGCGTTTTTATGCTGCTGATACAGACATATTGAAACTGGGTAATTTATACAGGAAAAAGGGTTTATTGTACTTACAGTTCCACGTGCCTGGGGAAGCCTCCCAATCATGGTGGAAGGCAAAGAGGAGCAAGCCACACCTTATGTGGATGGCAGCTGGCAAACAGAGAGTTTGTGCAGGAAATCTCCGCCTTATAAAGACATCAGATCTCCTGAGACTTATTCACTATCTCAAGAACAGCACAGAAAAGACCTGCCCCCATGATTCAATTACCTCCCACTGGGTCCCTCCCACAGCATGTGGAAATTCAAGATGAGATCTGGGGGGAGGACACAGCCAAACCACATCATTCCAGCCTTGGCCCCTCCCAAATCTCATGTCCTCACATTTCAAAACCAATTATGCCTTCCTAACAGTGCCCCAAAGTCTGAACTCATTTCAGCATTAACTTGAAAGTCCACTGTTCAAAGTCTCATCTGAGAAAAAGCAAGTCCCTTCTGCCTATGAGCCTGTACAATCAAAAGCAAGTTAATTACTTCCTAGATACAATGAGGGTACAGGCATTGGGTAAATACAGGCATTCCAAATAGGAGGAACTGGCCAAAACAAAGGGGCTACAGGCCACCTGAAAGTCCAAAATCCAGCAGGGCAGTCAAATCTTAAAGGTCCAAAATGACTTCCTTTGACTGCCTGTCTCACATCCAGGTAATGCTGATGCAAGAGGAGGGCTCCAACGGTTTTGGGCAGCTCCGCCCCTGAGGCTTTGCAGGGTACAGCCTCCTTCCTGGCTGCTTTCATGGGCTGGCGACAAGTGTCTGTGGCTTTTCCAGGTGCATGGTGAAAGCTGTTGGTGAATCTATCATTCTGGGGTTTGGAAGATGGTGGTCCTCTTCTCACAGCTCCACTAAGTGGTGCCCCAGTAGGGGCTCTGTGTGAGAGCTCCAACCACACATTTCCCTCCTGCACTGCCCTAGAAGAGGTTCTTCATGAGGGCCCCACCCCTGCAGCAAACTTCTGCATGGGCATCCAGGCATTTCCATACATCCTTTGAAATCTAGGAGGAGGTTCCCAAACCCCAGATCTTGACTTCTGTGCAGTCACAGGCTTAACATCACATGGAAGCTTCCAAGGCTTGAGGCTCGAGGCTTGAGGCTTGCACCCTGTGAAACCACAGCCCGAGCTCTACATTGGCCCCTTTCAGCCATGGCTGGGGTGTCTGGGGCACAGGGCACCAAATCCTCAGCATGGGGACCCTGGGCCCAGCCCATGAAACCATATTTCCCTCCTAGGCCTCCCAGCTTGTGATAGGAGGGGCTGTCATGAAGATCTCTAACATGATCTGGAGACGTTTTCCCCATTGTCTTGGGGATTAAAATTTGGCTCATTACATGTGCAAATTTCTTCAGCCAGCTTAGATTTCTCCTCAGAAAATGGGATTTTCTTTTCTATCGCATTGTCAGGCTGCAAATTTTCCAAACTCTTATGCTCTGTTTCCCTTTTAAAACTGAATGCCTTTAACACACGCAAGTCACCTTTTGAATGCTTTACTGCTTAGAAATTTCTTCCACCAGTTACCCTAAATCATCTCTCAAGTTCAAAGTTACACAAACCTCCAGGGCAGGGCCAAAATGCTGCTAGTCTCTTTGCTAAAACAGAACAAGAGTCACCTTTACTCCAGTTCCCAAAAAGTTTCTTATCTTCATCTGAGACCACCTCAGCCTGGTTTTCATTATCCATATAATTATCAGCATTTTGTTCAAAGTCATTTGTCAAATTTCTAGGGAGTTCCAAACTTTCCCACATTTCCTATCTTCTTCTAAGCCCTCCAAACCCTTCCAATCTCTGTTTGTTACCCAGTTCCAAAGTTGCCTCAACATTTTCAGGTATCTTTTCACCCGTGCTTCACTCTATTGGTGCCAATTCACTGTTTTGGTCTCTTTTCATGCTGCTGATAAAGACATACTTGAGACTAGATAATTTATGCAGGTAAAAGGGTTTGTTGGACTTTACAGTTCCACATGGCTGGGGAAGCCTCACAATCACAGTGGAAGACAAGAAGGTGCAAGCTTGTGCAGGGAAACTCCACCTTATAAAGTCATCAGATCTTGTGAGACTTATTCACTATCATGAGAACAGCACGGGAAACACCTGCCCTCATGATTCAATTACCTCCTACCGGAGCCCTCCCACAACATGTGGGAATTTAAGATGAGATTTCAATGGGGACATAGCCAAACCATATCATGTTCCTACCATTTTTACTGCTGCTCTAAGGATATGCCGAATATGGCAACACTACTCATCCTGTCCCCTTAGTATCTGCAGTCTAAGTTCTGCTAAAATCCAAATCTATTCATCCAATATGGGGACATGGGAGGGCCACCTGGGGCTGAGCCGTCAACCCCAAGTGAGATGTCACAAAGGAAGCATCAGTAGTTAGTGGGCACCAGTACAGCCATCACAGGGAGTGGGGAGAAGGACTCACTCTTTGACATATCAAGCAAGAATGACAGTGTAGGGGCCGGGCACAGTGGCTCACCCCCATAATCACAGCACTTTGGGAGGCCCAGGTGGGCGGATCACGAGGTCAGGGGATCAAGACCAACCTGGACAACATGGTGAAACCCCGTCTTTACTAAAAATACAAAAATTAGCCAGGTGTGGTGGCATGCACCTGTAGTCCCAGCTGCTCGGGAGGCTGAGGCAGGAGAACTGCTTGAATCCGGGAGGTGGAGGTTGCAGTGAGCCAAGATCACACCACCGCATTCCAGCCTGCCAACAGAGTGAGACTCCATCTCAAAAAAAAAAAAAGAATGACAGTGTAGGGTGTCTGCAAATTTGGGGTGGTGACTTTGGGGGAGAGGAAAGGTTACTGCTCCGTAATTCTACATGATCCCCTAGGCTAGCATGGCAGTAACACAATTTATAATTATATGATCCTTTGACTCTGTACTTGCCTTGCCAATACTTTTACAGCTAATACTTTCCACATATTTCTGAACAAAATAAACATTTAAAAAATTCTGAATAGACCTTGTTGTGATAACCTGGTTATTAATTTTTATGGCAATAATTAATGGTTCATTTTTGTGTAGTATTAATCCCTGTGACAATTTTATCAAGGTTATTGTCTCCTTTCTAGTAAACTGCATGTCTGCACGTTCATCCAAATTTTGTTTGCAGTTCCAGGGACTTGAGGGATACAAACTTTGCAGTTCATCCCATCCGTCCAGGAGCTCGTGGATCTGGACTGAGAACATCCGTTCTGCAAAAACTAAAAAAAACTAACATTATTTTGATTTCATCTTATTCTCTTTTCTTCTGTTTCTTTACAGAAAATTTTGAATTTTAGTACTATTAAACCAAGGTTGATCAATCTCAGACCATTTTTTACTAAACAACGTTTGATTCTGTGGGTGGTACTCAATGCCATATCTGTTTGCCCTGTCATTCAGCTTTAGTAGATCTGATGTAAACATTCAAATGGAAATTAAAAGTATGAAAATAGTGTGTGGAAATAACATAGGCTTCTTTGACAAAAAATACTTTAAAAAATTTTTTTTTTATTTTCTCAACTTGTGTTAACTTGGTGTTTTCGTTGATTTACTCTGTGACTATGGGCAAATCACTTCACTTCAGGCCTGCTGCTTTTCCTGTGAAATGGGAAAATCTTCCCTCTCTATAACCCAGTGATGGGCACTGTGTGTCTGTCTTTGATTCTCAAGGGTTTGAAGGTTCTAAGATTTCTGGGACTACTGCAGGCAAAATACCAATCATACGTATTTGACATAATTCATTCTTAGGCAGATTTTATTATGCAAACACTAAAATGATACAACGTCGAGTTTGAACATGTAGAGTGTCGTTATTGTCTCTACTCCAGCATGTCTCCTTCTGTCTTGGTTAGTCTGAAGAAAAGCGGTACTGACAGTTTGAAAAGCAGATACATGTTTCTAGAGACAGACAAAATGCAGTTGTCCCACACGCTGTGTGGGGTACAGTAGACACTTGATTAATTTTGGGTTTGCGGCCAGTTAGCTAGTTGCAAAACCTTGGTTCCTGGGATCAGTCTTTAGTTTGTGTCATTCGTTCATTCAGGTATGTTAGGCTCTGACCTCATATTGTTGAATTAAAATAAAACCAAACCAAACAAGGCAAAGCAAATGGGCTCTGCCACAGTAGACCTTCCAATTTAGTGCAAGGCAAATAATAAATGAGCAAATTGCAAATATTATCAGCATCATGAAAGACACAAGATGCCCACAGTAACCTAATGTTCATGACTTTACTAAAAATTCTCCTATTTATAGTGTGAAAGTGCAATGACACATTAAGATTTAATGACAGACCCTATAATCCAAACAGAAAAAAAAACATTTATTTTGCACACTGGTTACTTCATGGAATTAACAAAGACAGGATTGTTTTTGCTGCTGTTTGGGGAACCAACACTTTAGAAAAATTGTAGACTCTATATAACATCACAAGAAGTGACAACTTTGATATTAGTGACTACAGGGAGGAGTGGCTGGAGCTCAAGGGATGCAGTGAGGAGAGGTCAAAATTTCCGAGGAGAAATTGCAAGTTAACTAAATAAGGAAAGGGTAATAAGGAGAAGAAGATTTTGGGAAAAGGCATTTATGCGAAAAGATTTGAGAGAAATTGGGCAGCTGAATTATTGTGCACATTAAAGAACTGAGAAAAGTTACTGATTACCTTTAAATTTCTCAATTTTTTTTTGGTTGGCATTTCTTATGGGAAAACTGAAACATGAAAATAGAGGGTGGCAGGTAAGGGAAGAAACTCCAGTGTATTGAGCACTGCTTGTTTAATGTTCGTATGATAGTCCGTATGCTAGTCCAAACTTATTATGTAAAAATGCTAATACACACTTATTATGTAAAAAATCTGATCATTTCAAAAGATGTTCTTTAGTTCACCAATGCATTATGTAGTTAACATAACAGCCACACTGCCTGTGCTGGCAATATGTGTAGAAGTATATGTGTGTGTGTTTCTGTGTGTATGTGTGCATGTTTCACACATTTAAACTCTTCCCGAGAGAGAATTTTTGTCTGTTTGTTTTGTTTTGTATATTTTTTTTCCAGAAAAGTGATTGGCATTTAGTAGATGCTCAATAAATATTTGTTCAATTAAAGAATCATGTTGAGTTTTATTACCAAATTTTTAAAATTGACTTCATGATGTCCTGAATTAACACAAAATACAAGCAAACAAAATAAAACCTTATTGGTATAATTAGCGGGAAGTACCAATATAATCCCATTCCCACCTAGAGCAGCTAAATCCTGATATTCTGGAAAACTAAACAGCTTTCCTAACAGAACAGTGCTGAAAACAGAACAGGCTATAGCCTATTCCTAATTGTGTCTTCCAGGTGTTACATGGACTGCAGGTAAATTCAGCATCTTTTTTCTGAAAGAAAGGGAATATAAGGTGTATATAGTGGAAGTATATAGGTAGAAGGCAAGTAAGGGAGTGTGTAATGTACAGGAAAGGCTGCCGCTTCCCAAGGGTATAGGGCAGCGTGAGATGGAGGGATCATTTACAGCCGGTCCCGCCATTCTATCTTCTGGCCATACACACATCTGGGCAACAGGGCAATTGTTTCTCAGAACCTTATTCTGTTTTGGGCAGTGGAAATGTTTTGCATCCTTTTAAAAGCTAAAATCCCACACCTCCTCCTGACTCCTACTCTTACCTTGCACACTCATTCAGGGCTGGGACACCCCAGTGGAAGGTGACCTTGTCTCAGTGTCTTATTTTAAAAAGTGCGTTCTGGATTTCTTTGAGAAAAGAAAGGAATAATCTTTACAGTAGGGAATCTACCTCTTAGGGCTTGCATCATGGGAACTAAACTATTAAATGGATAGAAAAGACACAAAAATCCTGCACATCATAAAGGCAAAAAATAAGTTTCCCTTGTCCCTCTTGTTCATCTTTTTGTTCCTAGAACCTAGAATAGTGTTAGACACATGATTTGTGCTCAAAAATTTGTGAGTGAAGAATTTTACTCCATAGTTTCCACTCAAGTCCTTGAGTGATGGTGGGGATGAGGGTTAGGTGCATAATGTTGAACATTTCTCATGTAAAATCACCAGCAAGTGATGAAAAACAATATCATGTGCCTAAAAAATAGGCCTCTAAAATGGCAAGTCACATATAAATGTTAGAATTTTAATCAAGAGTTGATGCTTACAATAAAAAAAAAAGTATTTTCTGTATGTTCATTTTGGGAGAAAAACTTCCCGCCTAGTTTTAACATGAAGACAGAATTGGCTCAGTTGTTACTTCCAGAGAGGAAAGGGTTAAAATTGCTTCTGTCTAAGTTTTTCTGTGTCAGCTTTCTTTTTATCTCTACTAGAAGAGTTACTGCCTATAAGCAGCTGGGGTCCTGCCCCCAAGTCTTCAGTTCAATGATTCATATGAACTCTCATAGTAAGAAGAGGGTTTGGAACTGATTTTGTAATCAGTCTCCTTTCCTTACTAAGCATGGTTGGCAGATAAAACAGAGTGCTTAGAATAAAAGGACAGTGGAAAGTTCTGCCCCCTGTTTTCTTCTTCCAGAGAGAAAAGAAAGAAAAATATTTCATGCCTATTTTTTAAAGCATATTTTCAGAACCCCTTACAGAAGAGGTCAGAACATTTGAGACTATTTTATTTTAAAAATCTCTTCTGTAATCTATTCACCGATAAAAAGCATAGCTCAGGAAAAGATGCTGAGAGTTTCCAGATTTGGAAAGTCTGGATGAATGAAGATTTAAAAGAGGGCAATTAGTGTTCTTGTTAGTGCATAATTTTTCCAGTTACCACCCCCATCCTCACCTGGTTTTCATGTTTCTTGAAGGTAATAAAACATGATAAAATCTCAATTTTGTTATTATCATTAAAATTCTAGATAGCTCGGGCCAGGCGCGGTGGCTCACGCCTGTAATCCCACCACTTTGGGAGGCCGAGGTGGGCGGATCATGAGGTCAGGAGATCGAGACCATCCTGGCTAACACAGTGAAACCCCGTCTCTACTAAAAATACAAAAAATTAGCCGGGCGTGGTGGCGGGCGCCTGTAGTTCCAGCTACTCGGGAGGCTGAGGCAAGAGAATGGCATGAACCCGGGAGGCGGAGCTTGCAGTGAGCCAAGATCATGCCACTGTACTCTAGCCTGGGAGACAGAGTGAGACTCTGTCTCAAAAAAAAAAAAAAAAAAAAAAAAAGAATTCTAGATAGCTCTGCAGACAAAGTTTTAGGAAAAGGAGAGTCTGTATTCTTGGATAATCCTGTTTTTCTTTAGGGTGTATGCTAAGGACACACAAAATGGACTTTTATCCCAAGTTTGAGTTTAAATTTCTAGGTTCTGTATGAGTCTCCAATACCTTGGATTATATAGATACATGTATATATATACATGCATATATATATATATATATATATTTTTTTTTTTTTTCTTCTGGGTTCCTGGAAACAAAATAATGAGCACACAAAGAGAATGATTTAAGTTGTTTTATATTATTATATGTTGTCTTTCTCTTTTCAAACATAATTTATTTTTATATGTTCATATCGATTTCTATATTCTTCATTTTATTATAGCAATATCATCTATGTATGCAAAAGTACAGTATTATGGTGACTTCTGAATATCTCACAAATAACAAAGATTACTTAAAATATTCCTTTTTCAAAGATAAATATTCAGTCCTTTTAAGTTTCTCTTTTGTCTCTAGCTAGCCTAGCCTTTCAAAGACTTTTGAATAAAACCAATTACAGTGCTGTGTCATATCCATGGCAGCCTGGCTCTGAAGCATGCTGCAACTTCAGCAGCTACCAGCCAGCGCACAAATTCAATCATGTGCAGTTCTAGAGACAGTGGAAATATGTATATTGTAGGTTTCTCTCTCTACTACTTTAGTTCAAATTAAAGCTTTTACAGGGATAGGGAGGTTTTAGATTCAGGTTTAACAAGAGCCAAGATGGATAGTAGGGCCTAAGTGTAGTAAGTTAGATTTCAGCACAGGGCTTCAGCCCAGGATAGGAAATGGACAGACGATTAAAGCAGAAGCTCAGACATATGAGCTGGGTGCACATGGAAGGGTTGTGTGTGGGTGCATATGTGTGTGTGTGTGTGTGTGTGGGTGGGTGGGTGGTGGCAAGGGAGTAGATTGGAGAAGAAGGCTGTAGGTGAGAGACATACACATATTTAGGCAGCAAGGTTTAATTATAACCTGCTCCTATGCATTAATGTGCCTGAGCCTATTGGAATGCAGACTGTCATGGTGAGGACTGGCTCAGTATCTGAACTGAGCAAAGCCGGAAGGTTTAATAAAGGTAATACCTGCAGATGAGAGGAACTGAAGAAGTTAGGCACAACTGGCCCATCTTGGAAGCAACCCAAGTCAAAGTCTATGACCTGAGAATGTGTGTCTTCAATACATATGAAAATGACCTTTCTCCACTCATCATCAGTTTTAATAGCCTTCAAACCACCCCACACAATCAAGTCATATATAAATATTGTAACTGTTCCTAGTGTGACAGAACATAAAACATGCTAGTGCATGAAATAGAGAAACTCACATTTGGTTGTATTTGTTTTGTGACAGTGTAAGGAGCACAGGATTTTCATCAATATAGAAGCTAAAAGTCATTATATACTATGAATGTCATCTCATAGAGATGCTCAGTGTTACTTCAGCTTATGTTCTGCTAATTATGAAGATTTCTTTACACATGGATTTCTTACATAGTATTATTGGAATTATTAAATCATTTTCACATAGTAGCTCTTCAATAAATAATTTGGAGTGTAACTTGAAATATTAATACAAAAAATTAAAACATAATTATTTTCATTTTGAGAAATGAATTATAATGTTTAGTTGAAAATTATCATTAATTCCACTTAGCTCAAAAATACCAGTACTTATGAAAGAATTAATGGAAATGTGAATTTCTACTGATTGGGCAAATTTTTAAAACTAATGTTTCATGAATACAAATCAGGGAAAAAAGTATTTAGCAAGAAACCTTGTAAGCCATTCCAAGATAATGAAAGAGAAACAAAGACTGCAATTAATAAGAAAACAAAACAAAAATACAATAACATAAATAATCCAGAATCTTTTCTTTCATTTGCCCTATTTTTAGATCAATGTGACTGAGGTAAAGAAAATTGTTCTGCTTAATGCAATCAATTTTCTTTCCTTTCTAATTTGGCAGAGAAATTAACTTTAAGTCTAATCTTTCCACTTAATTGTAAAGTAAAAAGACTTAAAGAAAGTTTAAGAACAACTAGAATTAATCTTTAACCGAAGTTAAAATAGCAACTCAGTCATGTGGCTCAATAATTAATGAATGCAGTACATTTAAATAAGTGTGGTATCTATTTCTTAATCATGAATTTAAACCAAATGACCTTGGATGCTATCATATCACATACTTAGAAAATTTAACTAAGTATGTCTTGTCTGAAAATTAAACATAAATATTTAATAATTGTATTCCGTATTCACATATTTTTGTAGTCATCTGAACGAAATCTTTTCTTACTGGAGCTTAATGGTACAAACCTTTTTTTAATTCTGTTGACTTGTTTTCAATAAATAGCCTTTAAAAGTGTCCTAAAGAACCTAATGAAGAGAGTATGCTCCTTTGCAGAAGTTATTTCTTACCTTTACCTTTTTAAATGAATAGCAGAAGTATTTTAAAGTGAAAACAGCATATTTTTTGCTTTTTCCTTGGTTCAATAAAAGAAAACACACAACAAAATAGGAATTTCTCAAGAAGTACAACTTTATGATTTTGGGTTTCTTTTTTAAGGGAGTTATCTAAAAACATAACCTAGCTTATTTTTAAATCAGCTTGGATTGAATCTTGGCAATTACATGGCAGCACAGATGAAACATGGATAGAGAACCTTAGGGGACCAGTAGGGCTTATAAGAATCATTGTTATTTATCTATAAGAAGACAAAGACCAAGGGTATGTTAAAGTAAATCAAGCAGGCAGTGGAAAAAACAGAGTATTATGACTTGATGACAAAGAGGCATTTTCTTGCTTGGATATTCAGATAACAGATTATGAGGTCCCATGAAAACAGGATTCATGAATCAAAGCTTCTCAGTTTAACTGTAGTCACTGAGCTGTTCGGATTTAGTAGATTCTGAGATATATTGCTATACATCTCTCTGAGATTTTATTGCTAGAGATATACAGAAATTCAAATCTAGTCCAAGAATTTTAAAATCTGTGAAAAAAATCTCTGTATCTTTCATCAGTTTTCATTCTGATGAAATCTAAGAGTCTGCCCAGAAGATACATTGGTCCACAAGTGCATGATATCACAAATAGCAATAGTGTTGATAGGAAATAGAGCAGATCTAAAAGCTTCTTTAAAAGACATCTCATCTCTGGGCAGGAGGGCTATGTTCAGAAGGGTGATTTAAGGGAAGGTTTCTGGGCCAGAACTCAGACAGAGCATTTTAAAAAATTATTATAAGCAGCAGTAACCATAGTTTGATCACCTACTATAGATAAGGCTGTATGCTCTGCTTAATAAGGAAATAAAATACACCATTTTTTACTTTCAAGACATTTAAACAGTATTTGGAAGGATGTCTCATTAGTAAAAATAGTTAAAAGTGAAGTGAAGGACAGTGGACATGTCAGTAGCCTTGTGAGGTTAAAGTTTGGGTAAGTCTACAAGCAGAGGGATTTCTGAAGGAAGGAAGGAGAGTTCTCTGAATAAAGAGGGGACAGAGAGATAATGTTTATGCCAGTTTGATTGGAACAGAGAACTCTGAAGGTGAGTAGGGCCAAGACTGCAAAGGTAGGTTTAGGGGCCAATTGTAGAAGATGTGAATAAAAAGTGAAGGAAAAGTCTTGTTAACTTTAGACTGGAGTTCTCAAAGGTGGGTATTTCAGAAAGATTAACAAGTTGTGACCTTCAGAATGAACCGCAAGTGGAGAAATAGTAGTGCGGAAAACAGGAGGCTACTGAGTAGTTTTAGATCAAAAGAATCTGAAATTTTGAGAAGGAAATCACAGGAAATTGCTAATATTTTACCATTTTTGACCCATGTAAATAGACATTTCGTATGGTTCTATCTAATAAGGTGAAGGATCAGTAAAATTTAATATCTGAAGAAAATATATGTAGGTAACTTGAAAAAAGATGTTACCACAAACAAAAATAAGAAAAATTAGGGCCAGGCACGGTGGCCCATGCCTGTAATTCCAGCACTTTGGGAGGTTAAAGTGGGGAGAGGATCTCTGAAGTGTAGAAGTTTGAGATGAGCCTGGGTAACGTACAAAGACCCCTGTCTATAAAAAAAAAAAAAAAAAATTAGCCAGACGTAGTTGTGTGTGCCTATAGTCCCAGCTACTCAGGTGCCTGAGGTGGGAGGATTGCTTGAGCCTGGGAGGCAGAGATTGCAGTGAGCCAAGATTGCACCACTGCCCTCAAACTTGGGCAACAGAGTGAGATCCTGTCTCCCTCACCGCACCCCCCCCCCAAAAAAAAGGAAAGAAAAGTTAGGGAAGGAAAGCCAAGTGGTAGATGAGACGAAGTTGAAGAGTCCAGTATTAAGTATATTGTATTTTAAGTGACAAGTAGAAATGTCTGTTGGTGGCTAAAGATGCAGGACTGGAGTTCAGGCAAAGTCAAGAATGAAAATGTGGACTTGGAAATTCACCCTACAGGAGGGAGTCTGTGACGTCAAGAGAAGGAACAGGGTCTCTGAGTAAGGAGAATAGGGTGAGAAAATAGGATCAAAGAAACTCATTTTAAAAGTGAGGGGGCAGATGGTGTAGACTTCAGAAATGGAAGAGGAAATGGAGTAATTCAGTGGATACACATAGTGTGGAGTGAGCACCAGCCACTGGACTGAATGATCAGGAGATGATTCATTATCTGGAGAAGCCAGTTCAGTAGTACAGAGAGGGTGAAGACAGACTATTTAGGAAAAAGGAGGCCATGGATAAAGGTTTTCATGGCTTTCTTCCTAGAAGAAGAGGACCACAATACTGTGCTCTAAGTTGGCCAGTTAATAGAAGTAAAGTGCAGTGCAATTCATGACCTCCATTCCCAAAGAGGGATGAGGGGTTATCTCTTTAGTTTTGTGCATGTTTAGACTTCTCCATGACACCCAAAGTCTTTTCCCTTATATTTCCTTACATTCCCTTAGAATGTAAATATATAAAACTGTCTTAAAGAGGTTTCAACTACAATTAAGAATAAGAGCCATGTTTATCATTTTGGTGTTAATTGTGTTCCTGTGAATTCCCACCCCAACCTGAGCTGCCAGGCATGACGCATTCACACTCAGACACAGGGCCTGTGGGGCGGTGTGCATGGGGTGAGACTGCCAGCGACCTTGATCAATGGTAGAGATAAGCCTGCCACAGGCTGGCACATGCAGCTGTGGCCTGCAGGGAGCTCCTTCTTGCTCCAGGTTTTTCTTTAACCAGAGCAGCAGAACTTTAGTCAAATGCCATTCGTTGCAATAATTGTTAGCTTAAAAAATTATAGCTTTTATAAATTTGGAAAGGAGAAAAGGAAACTTTATTTTTTATAAAGGATTACAATCTGCAAGGTGGCTATTCTGCAGGCTGGCAAGTGTGTCTACAGACGAAACTAGAGATAGGCATTTTAAAGAGGAGGAGCTGGGATAGGAGTTTTATGTTGAAGGGGTTGGCTAAACATATATTTAACCGGTAATCGAAGGAGTTATGAATATTTATGAACATGGTCTTCACACGTGTATTGAATAAATATGAAACATATGACCTATGTTTTCTTTGGGATGGAGAATTATTATCTAAATGTGTTATAATTAGGTTCTATATATTAAAAGGTCTTTTTAGGACATGAAGGCACACAAGTGTGTAATCTCTGTAAACCAGCCAGAACTAGTCTACAGTTGCTGCATTTGTTATTAGGAGAAAGTTATTGAAATGAGTCTCTTGTCTAATTAACACTGTAGTTACAGCTAATGGAACAGGGGTTTAGTTAATATCTTGAGGAGCTATAAATTGCTTAATATGGCTTATTTTGAGGCTAATGTTTAGTTATTAGAGAAAAAGAAAATTCTTGGCAGTTAGAACATAGTTTATTTTTTAAGTGTAGGGGATATATGACTTAATTCTTGCCTAGCCTGGCCTTAAGTTTTGTCTATAATTTAGTATTTTATTGTCACAAAGAGTCTATTTTGCTAGTTTATGATGTTCATTTTAACATTAATGTTGGTTAGTTGTGTCTAAACTATAAAGGGAAAGGGGTACAACAAGGCGTGTCTGATCTCTTGTCTCACTATGGTTGGGAAATACGTTTTAAGGTTTGGGGGGGTCTTTTTGGCCAAGGAGTATCTGTTTAATTGATTGGGGGCTCAGGATTTTATTTTAAGTTTACACTACCATGACTAAATACATGGTCTTATTAATTCTAATTTATACAATTTCTTTCTAAGCCATTCTCATATTTTTGTTTCCATGGTTGTTACTTCCATTTTTATCTTATATGTATAGTTTTTATGGGGTTGAGTTGTCGAAAACTACTTTGAGAAGATTCATTGCAGGAGAAGCTACATCAGCACCATGTGAAAATTACAAATAAAACTTATCACAATCTGAAGAATGTAATAAGAAGAAATTTTTTATGAGAAAAAAGTTAATCAGATCACATTCACATTGCCATATTCAACTCTACATTGAATCCTGATTTGAGTAATTGAAATATTTCAGAGATTATAATGCTAATGTTCTTTAGAACATTTTCTTAAATTATTTTTTCTTAACTTTGATATGGTTACATTTGTAGCTTTAGTATTGAACTAGACTTTTAATTTAGACTGAAATTAAACTTTAATATTGCATTAGTAGAGAAGTTTTCTCTAGTAGCCAGCATACAGAAATAAGATTCTATATACTTTTGCTATTTTATGCATAATACCCATTGTTAAACCCAAGAACTAGAAGTCTATAAACCCTGCCTGCTGTGATGCACACAGTCAGGGAAGTGTCTTAGGAAAAGCACGCACCAGAGCTGGGAGGAGTGGAAGAAAGACAGAAGAGCATTCCACCAAGTGCTTATATTAATTGCATTTTTTTTTTTTTTTGACGGAGTCTCTGTCTCCAGGCTGGAGTGCAGTGGCGCGATGCTGGCTCACTGCAACCTCCGACTCCCCAGTTCAAGTGATTCTCCTTCCTCAGCCTCCCAAGTAGCTAGGATTACAGGCACGTGCCGCCACGCCCAGCTAATTTTTGTATTTTTAGTAGAGACGGGGTTTCACCATGTTGGCCAGGATGGTCTCGATCCCCTGACCTCGTGATCTGCCCGCGTCGGCCTCCCAAAGTGCTGGGATTACAGGCGTGATTAATTGCATTTTTAAAGACAGTTTGTTTTCAAAGTTCTTTGCAGTTATTTCTGATTTTCCAGAAAGTTACTGCTAATCCCTCAATATTGCCAGCATTTCTTATTCCCAATAGGTTTATTCATTTGTTAACTTCGTTGATGAATGCAGAAAGTACTGCATGAAGAACACAGATTGAACATTTTCTTCACATAAAAATGAAAGCGTTAAGGACATGGCATTTTACCATGAATAAAAGCATTAGAGTCCACTGTTGTGAAGAGAACTAGGGAAGCAGAGTTCAGATATGAAAAAATTGCCTCTGGTCCTTGAAGAATTAATCTGGCCTACCCCGGACACGTCAGTATACCCCAAAGTCACAGAAATATATGTCCAGAAAAATGCAATTTAAAATGAACAGAAAACGAACATAGTTTCTATACCTTTCAATAGGGGAATATGTGGTCTTGAATCATAACTGTGCTATTCGGCCAATAGAATCCACTGAGTGTCAGCTGCTGTTCTGGTCATTGGGGATGTAGAAGTGGGAAGTCTCTGTTCTTATGGGATGTAACATATATACCTCTTTTGCTCCTGCTGTGTGCCAAACTCTGTGCAGACTGTGGTATGGAGAGGCATGGTTCTTTTTCTTTCTTTTTATTTATTTATCTATTTATTTTTTGAGATGGAGTCTCGCTCTGTTGCCCAGGCTGGAGTGCAGTGGCGCAGTCTCGGCTCACTGCAAGCTCCAGGAGAGGCATGGTTCTTAGCCTTAACATTAAAGCCTCAGAAGAAGACAGACTCTTAAATCTTCAAATACAAACAATGATACAATGTACTAAGTAGAAAATCCCTCGGTTAGATAATAAGTTACTGGAGGGTAAGATTTATTATAGGAAGACTACTGACTTAAATAAAGCTAGTGAAAATGCTTTAGCTAAAAGCCTGGATGCTCAGAAAATATACATGGCACAAGAAATTAAACTTAACTCTTTTTGTTGTCTCATTTTGGGGATTGGCAAAGCCAAGAACGATGGGTGGCAAGTACCCTTGCATTGTAAAAACCTTGTTAGAGCATCTACGCAGGACTTTAATTTATACTTCCCATTGGATAGTGTTGGTCTAGCCATTCTGAATCAATCCATTCTTTTATTTGTTCTGTGTTTAAAGAAGCCCTCTAGAATAACGAATGGAGAACTTAGTTTTACAGCTCTTGCTTGATTGAAGAAACATTTTTCTGCTCATGGTGCAAATGTCAAGTAAATAGTGTCTTTTAACAGCATTGCTGTGACAACGATTGGCTTTGCTTCATTGTTTTGTACATAACCAAGGTGCTACTTATTGCCAGAAAAGAGGTTGATAAACCATCCAGTCTCCTCTTTATTACTAGGTCATGCTGTTTTGTTCATGTAGTCATTCACCAATCTCTTTAGCTGGGCTTAAATGTCTCCCAGAATTTTTTGCAGCCTGTATCAAAGAGGAGGACTAGCATCATAAAACTGTTTCTCCGACCTTCCCTTCAGCATACTTCAAACAATTCCTTTAAACCATGTTTGATCTATTATTTTGGTAAAGTTTCACAAACCAAATAAAAATACAACTATGCTAATTTTACAAAGGCATTCGTAGTCATTACTTAGTCCTCACAATTATTTTAGAAAACAAAACCTGTGTCTTGGTTACAAGAAACAGCTGCCACCCAAAAAGGAGAAGGTGCTGCTTTGAGCTCTTGGCATGAGATCAAGGTTTTCATTTTTTTCCCCCAGCTTTCCTCATGGAATTAAAACAACAGGATGAAAAGTATTGTAACATAAATATTTTTCATTAGATTTTAAATTGATATACTAGTACAAATCCACAGACAAATGTTTATTTGGTCAGTGTTACCTTTGGTTTTTTATGTTGTATATCGTGGTTTTGGCTGGGATTGCTTCTAATGTACGACATCAGGTCTAGGTGAGGGATAGTCAAGTCAGCAAGGTTAAAGGAGAGCCATTCATAACCTAAGGCAACTCAAAAAATAGTCTTTGTACTCTCTAGAGTAGTGGTTCTCAAGCTGTGGTTCATGTACCACTGAAGTTCCTTGACACTGTTCCAAGGAGTATGCAAGGTCAAAGTTATTTTCCTAACAACACTAGGATGTTATTTGCCTCCTGCAATGTGTTGGCATTTGTACTGAGGGGGCAAAGTAATAGAGGGCGAAACCCCTGGTGCCTTAGCATATATCAACACAGTGCACCAAATGATACTAGTAGTCATTATATAGATATATATTTTCACCATGATCACATTTGCAGTTCAGAATATCATAAATGAAACAGTATAAAATATTAATTTTGTTCAGTCTCAATGTTTAAGATTATTTATCATGTAGGGCAAATGTGAAGTATGCAGAAAGCATTCTGCTCCATACTAAAATGTGATGGATGTCTTGAGAAAAAGTGTTTGTGCAGTTGTTGGAGTTACAAGCTTATTCCATGAAACATCATTTTTTAATTGAAAGAATGACTGGCAGGCAAACTATGTTATTCAGACTTGAATATTTTACAGATATTTTCTTGAAAATAAAGAAAATGAGACGGTCACTTTATACAAAACAACTGGCAGTATTTGTTGTCAATGATAAAATTTGAGATTTCAAGAAAAAAATAACATTTTGAAAAACTTATAACTAACAAATGTGATTGTTTGATGTTGAATAATGAAATGTGTTAACATTTGGGAGCTCCGTGTAACTCAGTGAACCAATATTTTACTTGTGACCAATGCATGATGTTACAAAATTGTTCATAAAAGAAGATCCATTTTTTGTTCAAGATAGAAAAAATGGATTTGTAATGTAACAATACAACATCTTCATTGATATAGTTTGATTGCTCATTGCAACTAATCTTTAAGAGGCTACACCTTACTGCATTTTTGTGTCATATTGAAGATTATTTGCAATTAGGCTACTAAAATAGTCTTACCTTTTCCAACTACAAATCTATGTGAGGCCAGATTTTCTTCATATGCTTTAACCCAACAACAGACCACAACAGATTGAATGTAAAATTCAACTGTCTTCTATTATGCTAGACATTGAAATATTTGACAGAAATGTGAAATCATGCTGATTTTCTCACTGTTTATTGTTTTGGAAAACACAGTTATTTTTCATAAAACATGTTACTTATGTTAACATTAATGGGTTATTTTTATTTTGAAGTGAATAAATACATCCTTAAAATTTGTCATATTTAACTTCTAATATGGTAAATACTTAAAAAAAAAACTATGTAAGCAAAAGATCTTTGAGGTCCTCAATAAATTTTAAGAGCATGAAGAGGCCATGGGGCAAAAAGGTAAGAGAATGGCTGGGTTTTTTTTTGTTTTTTGTTTTTTTTTACAGTATTATGTGGGAACAACCAGGAGTAAAATTAAAAATGGAACAAAACAAAACAAATAATACAATGGAAAAAATTGGGAGAGATCATTGTCTGGCGATATGTCAAGTTTGCATAAGTGATGGAACACTGACTAATATGTCATTTTGGCTTTTGTGAAGGGAATTACTGACATCTTAAGGTATAATTTAGATTGTAGAGATATTAGTGTATCTTTCAGGTGCATAATTTAAGTGAGCCATTGTAGCATAGTGTGATATTGTGGAAGTTGGAGTAGGAGAGCCTGAATTTGCATGCCTGCTTCACCATACAACAGTTGTGCTGTCACTGGATAAATTACGTTATTTTTCTATGTCTCAGTTTGTTTACTTGTAAAACAGGAATAAAAATATTAAATTACTTCTTATCTGACTAAATTGTTATATGGATTGAATGAGATAATTAAGTAGAAGTATGACTGTATCATAATCATTATTTATAAAATATGAAATAAATACAAAATATTTATGAAATTTATGAAATCCATTATTCTGCTTCTTCCCATCTCATATCTTTTCCAACTTCCAGTATTCCCATGCCTATTTTCAGTACCTAATATTTTAGTTGATCACTTAACTGACAACATTGATCCCTTTTCCTAAAATACTGAAACATTTCTTTTGTAATGCATCCTAAATGGGCAGGTTAGTGCAGCACAGGATGTGTTTCCTGTGTCAGTAACTAATGGGAATGTCCAACATGCTGATTTCAGTAAAGCAACACCATGTGAAATATGCCTAGGAAAATAACATACACATCAGACTAATAAGCAGGGAGACCATACTTAATACTTAAATCTTTAATTTTTTGTAATGTTCCTAAATCTTTACAAATAGGTTAGGGCCTTGAGACATTTTTATTGGGTTAGAGAATTTTTGGAAATGTTCCAGGATTTATAATACTAGAAGAGGAAAATTCTTCAGCAGTGGCAAGGATGAAGAGATTAACATAGCAAATAGGGATTTTGTAATGAAGGTTTTTCATGTTAGGGTTTACATTAAACTAACTCGGCACGTGTTTACCATTTTTGTGTCTTTACTCAGTGCTATTTTAGCAGGACTTGAAGGAATTAAGGGTCTTGATTGGAAGAAATAAACACATTGCTTTATTTTACACCAGAGAAGGTATTAGGAGAGAAAATAATCAGAGGAAAGAATCTTTATAAAATTGACCTTTTGACATCAGTCTGTCAATTTGTCTTGCTTCACAGAATTTGTCCCAAACAAACCTTTCATTTACAAAATCTTCTGCTACTTTACAGAAAGGAAGAAAGAATGAGATTTTAAACATTGTGAGGAGAACATACCTGACTTCGGAGATTGATAGTAGAATCTGGGTCAGTTCATTCCATAGGCAGGTCGTATTAACACCCATTCAATCCCATAAAGACAAAAAGAGTCCTTAATAAAGCATGGCAGCTGCACAGACTTAGTTGGCTAAATGTAGATGCAGATAAACATTTATTATTTTATGCTATTAATATATCAGAAGTCATAGGCCTCTTTCAAAGAGTTCTGTGCCCCAACACATAATTCTGTCAAGGGAATTAGATGTTAGACTACGCCTAGATTTCTAAGTAGGGAAATATTAGTATATTCCAATGCCCTTTCTCCAAAGTTATTATTTAATTATATCTGAATTCTGGAGAATCAACATTCTTGCCTTACGTTTAACAACGGTTTAGTTAATTTTCCTACTGTCTAGTTGATAAAAGAATGAGACAAAATTGTATGAGATTTATTATATAACCTCTTCTCTAAGGATTCTAAAATATTTTATTGTTAATTGATTATTCTACAGAAGCATGGAGTTTTAAATTCCTTTTGCTTGAGTTTTACTCCTTACTTCCATTTTCCTATTTTAATTATCATCTCTCCTTTGTTTCTTATTCCTTTTTCATATATTTCTTTTTATTTGTTCGCTTCCCTCCCCTTTCTTTATATTCATTTATTTACACTTCTCCAACTTTGCCCTGTACTTTTGTACCAAATTGCTAGCCAAATTTTTTCTTTCGTTTCCTCTAATCTACCCATTATAAAAGTACAAGTGGTAGTTAGTTTAGATACAGAAATCCATTACAAAGGCAATTTAGGATGTATTCATCTAAATTAGAAATGAGAGAAACATGTTTTAAGTTTGGGAGAACATTATAAGTAGTTTCATTTGAGTGTCAATGGAAGAAAATTTCTTTCAGGATATGAATAAAGGTAATTTTTAAAAATTTTCTAACATTTCTTAAGAGCATAAGCATTTGAATGCTGATATTCATTTTGTATTTGAGAGTTTAATAAGCAAATAGTCAAAACTTAGTCATAGGGTATTTATATTCCTAGCAACTAATGAGTATTCAATAAATGTTTGAAGTGAATTGTTTGTTGAAGTAAGAAAAGAAATTCCACATTGGCGGTTCTCAAGTACACTGCTATATTGAGGCTCTAGTTGAAGTTCAAATGCAGATACTTAAGCTCAAATGGAATGATTAATGGCTCTCATTGCATAAATAAATAAGCTAGGAATGCCAAACTATTACTTTAGGTACATGCCTAGAAACCTATGAAGGTAATAGCCTGAAAAGGCTCTATTGCTATTTTCTTGGTTGTTGTTTGTATGTTACGTCAGATGAGTTAAAGAGCATTTTCCTGGTTATAATTTTCTGATGACAAAACATTCATTTAAAATGTTTTGTTTCATTTAAAATATTTAAAATGTTTGAATATATATTTTTATCTCCTTGTTAATGACAGCTCTTTGTAGCTGTTTTAAGTAAGTTTATTTTTTAAAATGTCCATGTTCTCAGGCCATTTCTACTCTAGGATGGGATTATAGCAAACTGTTTGCCACTGAAAATGATGGGCTGAGAAGTTTTATAGAACAGCAAGTTGACATTAACATTTGTAATATATGTACGGCATCAGAAACAGTTCAATCAGAGAAACAGAATCAGAGAATCAGTAGGAGATACATATTAAGAGATTTGTCATAAGGCACTGGCTTATGTGACTGTAGGAGGCTGGTTAGGCAAGTCCAACATCCATAGGGCAAGCTGTCAGGAAGTGCAGGCTGGAGCTTGGGAGTTGAAGCTGCCAACCACAGCTTCAAGTGGAATTTCTTCTTCAGGGAAGCCTCGGCTTTGCTTTTATCGACTTTCAACTGATTGACTCAGGGCCACCCAAGTTATTTAGGATTATTTCCCTTACTTAAAGTCAACTAATTATGGACTTTAATCACATCTACAAAGTATCTTCACAGCAATGACTGGATTATTGTTTGATTGATAGCTAGGAATGGTAGCCTCGTCAAGTAGACATACATATCAAAAGACCATTACACCCAGAAACACTTCAGATTACATTTAGTAATTTCTCTCCCCTGGTTGTTTAGTGCCTTTTAATGTTTTGTTTTGTTCTGTTTTTCTATGTTGTGTTGATTTAAAACACAGGCCTCTTTTCCAAAAAAAGTTTATTTTTTCCAGTCAAAGACAGTTGTTGAAAGCCTGATTATTCCACTCATAATACAGCTAGATAACATGATCATTAGTTTAGAACACCGTTAAATCCCTACTGAAGCATTATGTCCTATTAGGCATTTTCAAGTTGAGCTAAATAGAGAGTCATGTCCTTCTTGGGCCTTATAATCTAAGAAAAAAGTATAAATAAATACCTAAAGTTAATAAAGAAATAAAATATCAAAAAGTGGGCAAAGGACATGAACAGACACTTCTCAAAAGAAGACATTTATGCAGCCAAAAAACACATGAAAAAATGCTCATCATCACTGGCCATCAGAGAAATGCAAATCAAAACCACAATGAGATACCATCTCATACCAGTTAGAATGGCCATCATTAAAAAGTCAGGAAACAACAGGTGCTGGAGAGGATGTGGAGAAATAGGAACACTTTTACACTGTTGGTGGGACTGTAAACTAGTTCAACCGTTGTGGAAGTCAGTGTGGCGATTCCTCAGGGATCTAGAACTAGAAATACCATTTGACCCAGCCATCCCATTACTGGGTATATACCCAAAGGACTATAAATCATGCTGCTATAAAGACACATGCACACGTATGTTTATTGTGGCACTATTCACAATAGCAAAGACTTGGAACCAACCCAAATGTCCAACAACGATAGACTGGATTAAGAAAATGTGGCACATATACACCATGGAATACTATGCAGCCATAAAAAATGATGAGTTCATGTCCTTTGTAGGGACACGGATGAAACTGGAAACCATCATTCTCAGTAAACTATTGCAAGGACAAAAAACCAAACACCGCATGTTCTCACTCATAGGTGGGAATTGAACAATGAGAACACATGGACACAGGAAGGGGAACATCACACTCTGGGGACTGTTGTGGGGTGGGGGGAGGGGGGAGAGACAGCATTAGGAGATATACCTAATGCTAAATGATGAGTTAATGGCTGCAGCACACCAACATGGCACATGTATACATATGTAACAAACCTGCACATTGTGCACATGTACCCTAAAACTTAAAGTATAATAATTATAAAAAAAGAAATAAAATATATCTCGTGTTTTTATATAAGGCCTATATAGTTTTTTGAAGCATAAAGACTTGCATTTATTATACGTTCCTAGGAAGCATCTTGATTTTATATTATAAGTGACCATCTAAAATCAACCAGTCCTCAACCTACCTTTAGTGAAGATTTATAATATATAGAACTTGCCTCAAGACATTTGGGAATTTACAGACTAACTGGGAGAGATAGATCATATTCATTTGAAAGATAAATAAGAATGAATTCAAAGGCATATGCATGTAAACAAATACAAGAACAGGTTTCCTGTGTCAGTATGAGGTAGTATTTGCAGCACTGTGGTAAGAGTTGAATGGCGTAACACTAAGTAATGCAAATAGACTCATAGGTTTTTTGTTTCTTTTCTTCTATAAAGCATGTCATCCTCATTGCAACCATGGAAGGGTTTATCAGAAACATTATTACATCCATTAGTGGCAAGAATTATGCAAGAGCAGAAGCCCAAAACACTCATCCATAATCAATGTCAGCTAATCATATACAAAATCGGGACAAAAACCTTCTACACCAGTAGCATTTGTACCACATTTTATTTGAAATCAGAATTTGAGACAGTCTTATTCAGCAATTACACAATGGATCATAGTCTATTTCAGTTGAAGGAAACACTTTTTATTAGAGCAATTACTAATGCCCAATGCTTCGCAAATTACACTCTGTTTCATATTTAATTTGCTCCCAAAAGCCCCAATACACACACACACACACACACACACACACACACACACACACACACACGCTTCTTTGGCCATATCTTTCATGTCTTCCCAATATTTTCTATATCTTCTTTCTTCCTTAGGACTCTCCTGAAAACTCATTTTTTTAAGTATATAAAATGAAGTCTGTGTATACCTTTGCTGTATTTTGCACTTTTTTTTTTTTTTTTTGGAGAGGGTCTTGCTCTATAACCCAGGCTCAAGGGCAGTGACTAGATCTTGGCTCACTGCAATCTCCACCCCCTGGGCTCAAGCAATCCCCTCACTTCAGCCTCCTGAGTTGCTGGGACCACAGGCATGTGCTGTCAAGCCTGACTATTTATTATTATTATTATTATTTTTTGTAGAGACAAGGTTTTGCCATGTTGTCAAGGCTGGTCTTCAACTCGTAGGCTCAAGCGATGTGCCTACCTTGGCCTCCCAAGTTCTGGGATTACAGGTGTGAGCCACAGCACTCAGCCTATACTGTTTTATGATTTTCATATTTGGTATTAATTCTACTTTGGATTTTTGCTTCATTCACATAAATATAGTTATGTATATTCTTCCTCCAATAAAAATGTTTAAAAATGTTTTCAGTGATGATAATGTTTTGGCATCCATTTATTGCTAAAATTACTACTCTATATGCAGGGAAACTGTTACAGAATTTAAATTGTTAGCTTATGTATTGCATGCATATGTATTTAAACACCATTCTCTTTGGGTGGGGACTGGACTTCCTGTCTACTTGGTAATGCAGGTTATAAAATTAAAGTACAGAAATGAAGACAGCAGTAATGATGGATACCAGTTTCTATACGTGGAGGGAAAAGAAAACTTTTTGGAGTGATCAAAATATTTGATTTGTTTTCAGTGTGGGTCACATGTATGTATTATTTGTCAAAACTCATCAAATGCTACATTTGGAATTTTCTCTTTCACAACGTGTAAATTACATCTTAGTAAAAATTTGCAAGTAAAGAAGAGTGGGATACTGAAAGAGTTAAATAGGAAAGGAGGAAAATTTTATGCAAATGTGTATTATTGAGCTGTTTCCAGTCTTGCTGTGCAGTAAATTTAGAGAAACACTACAGAGGGATTTTTAGATCACAGTGGTATGGCTTCTCTGTCTTCAGTCTACCATGCTAGCAAGATTTTTGTTCTGCTCTAAATTTTGTCTCACTTTTGTCAATAGCAGTATCAAGAAGAGCTCTTTGAGTAGAAGAAATATAGCCAGAATATAATGGAGGACTAAAAACTGGGTCCAGTTTTGATTTTAGGAAAATGTTTATTTCATAAACAATATTTTTCCAAAGTATGATGTCTACTTAACCCATATAAATTTAATAAAACATACATTTATAGTCAGAAAGTATCTTCATACAATATGCTTTTCTTAAATTTGAAAATATTTTTATTAATTTTTGAAACTAAGAGAAATGTTTGCCAGGAATTTCTATAGCTAGAGGACATAATTATTCTTTATTCTTCTGCCTAGAATACCTTCTCACTTTTCTTTCTGGTGAACTCTTAGTCATTCTTAAAAACACATAAAATATTACATTTTCTATAAATAGTCTACATTTTGTCTGAGGTAGCCACATCTTCTTTGCTCCTAAATAATTCACCCATCTCTCCAACAGTACACATGTCATATTGTAGTGCAATTGTCTTGGCCACCTTTGCTTCCCAAGTTAAACAACAAATTCTCAAACATAGACTATATTTTGCTTACCTTTTGGATTACTACAAATCTGTGTATATGCTAGGCAGAGGATAGATGCTTTAAAATAATTGTTGAATAAATGAATTATTTAGTGAAAAACATATTAAGAATAATTTTTATACTCTCTGTTAGCCAGTATTGGCCAACATAGAATTCCTTAAAATAATACATTTTGTGACAAAGCTTGATATAAAAGCAGGAAGTGGATATTTGGCTCTTGATTCAGATGATAAATGAGCTACTGATTGATGATTCAGCCCAAACATATTCATTTCTCATGGTATAAATATATCCTTTAAAAATTTTTCACCGTGTTTTCCCGCCATTCTCCTCCCTGAACTTTGTGCTCTAAATCACCAGACTCCATTCCACAGGCTCCTGTTTATTTCCAATTTTTGCCTTGCTTTTCTGCACTTAGGAAACTCCCATCTACTCTTTAATACTAAGTCAAATGTCTTCTGTTTTATAAATCCTTCCTAGTCTTCCCTGTAATAGTTATCTGCCTCTTACTCTATTATCCAATAATATTTGAATGTATTTCTTTTTTTATTTTATTTTATTTTTTTTGAGACAGGGTCTCGCTCTGTCGCCCAGGCTGGAGTACAGTGGCATGATCTCGGCTCACTGCAACCTCCGCCTCCCAAGTTCAAGTGATTGTCTTGCCTCAGCCTCCCGAGTAGCTGGGACTACAGACATGTGCCACCATGCCCGGCTAATTTTTTGTATTTTTAGTAGAGACGGGGTTTCACCATGTTAGCCAGGATGGTCTCAATCTCCTGACCTCGTGATCTGCCTGCCTCGGCCTCCCAAAGTGCTGGGATTACAGGCATGAGCCACCGTGCCTGGCCCTTGATTGTATTTCTATTACAGCCTTGTCACTTTGCATTTATTTTTTGTTACTCCTATCAAATGGCAAGTATCTCAATGCTCAACAAATATTTGTTATCATTTGAACAAGCCAATGAGCACCCGTTTCTACTTTCAATATGCAAACTAAATAACCAGAAGATGAAATTCATGGCAAGGGGAAAACCCTCTCAAATATGTATGAGCCTTAAAAAAAAGGCAAGAGATGAAACTTGAATATCATTATATAAATTAATTGTGCCCGCTCTTTGAATAAGACCTTGTCCAATTTGTTGTTGTATCCCCAGGGCCTAGAATAGTCCTCAACACATGGCACAAGTCAATAGTCATTGAGTCAAAAAATATATGTATATAAATTGAGGGTTATATCTGAGATTCCTAAGGTGGGTTTGCTTCATGATCCTGTTTGCTATGTTCCATGATGTGCAAATGGACATGATAGCTATGTGACTGTCAGTTCTACCACCAGCCTGCAAATTTCACAAAGGCAAGGACTGTACGTATTCATTGGCTATCTAGTACTTCTAGGTGTCCATCAACTGTTTCTTCAATATTGCTAAATACCGAAGCCCTAGGCATTTGTAGCGTAGGGTTATGCTTTGATAAAAAAGAAAATGATTCTTATGTGTATCTTTTATTCTGGTTATTTACATTATCACTCTAATAATGATTGAATTCATTTGAGGCCATTAGGTGATTCATTTGACATTTGAGTCAGAGATAGTAATACCTACAGTCAAATATCTTGATATTCACATAATAAAATTAAGCACAATATTTATGTGTGAATTATCATTGAATATTAAAAATTTTAGAAGGTGGAAATTGATTTAGTTCATCCCGAAAATAAATTATATGTGCAGTATGGTGTAGTATAGCCCAGTATACTGCTTAATACACTCTTATGATTGAGTTAAAGAAAGCCATTTACTCAGTGGCAAAACTTTACATTCAGCATTGCAAAGAACTCCTCCCCCCACCCCCCCTTTTTTTTTTCAAATAGTAACCTCCCAAATCAGAAATTTTACCTTTATCATGAAAGTTTTTGACTTTCCTCTAATGTAGATGTCATGTATGAGTATTGTCTACAACTCTTATACATATATATGTTCTTTTAAAAAACTTCTCTTGCCAACTTTTTTTTTTTTTGAGACGGAGTCTCCCTCTGTTGCCCAGCCTGGAGTGCAGTGGCGCGATCTTGGCTCACATTGCAAGCTCTGCCTCCTGGGTTCACGCCTTTCTGCCTCAGCCTCCCGAGTAGCTGGGACTACAGGCGCCCACCACCACGCCCGGCTAATTTTTTGTATTTTTAGTAGAGACGGGGTTTCATCATGTTAGCCAGGATGGTCTCGATCTCCTGACCTCGTGATCCACCCGCCTCGGCCTCCCAAAGTGCTGGGATTACAGGCGTGAGCCACCGCGACTGGCCGTCAACTTTTTAAAAATTAGCCTTTGTTAGAAAAAAAATGGATTCTGGTTGGGTGAGGTGGCTCATGACTGTAATCAAGGACTTTGGGCGCCGAGGAGGGTGGATCAGTTGAGGCCAGGAGTTTGAGATGCCTCATCATGCCTGGCCAATGTGGCGAAACCTCGTCTCTACTAAAAAAATACAAAAATTAGCTGGGCGTTGTGGCAGGCGCCTGTAATCCCAGCTACTCGGGAGGCTGAGGCTTGAGCCTGGGAAGCAGAGGTTGCATTGAGCAGAGATCGTGCCATTGCACTCCATCCTAGCAAGACTCCATCTCAAAAACAAAACAAAGCAAGACAAGACAAAACAAAACAAACAAACAAAAAACCCCAAAAAACAAACAGGAAAATAAGTGAGTTCTATTCTCTCTCTCTCTGTGTGTCTCAGGAAGAAGGAAAGCTTTATCTTGTAAGTTCACGACACAGAAATATGTTGAAAATAATTTAATATATTTGCCACCACATGGTCTTTTTTTTTCGAGACAGAGTCTTGCTCTGTTGCCCAGGCGAGAATGCAGCTCACTGCAGCCTCCACCTCCCAGTTTCAAGTGATTCTCCTGTCTCAGCTTCCCGAGTAGCTGGGATTACAGGCACACATCTTCATGCCTGTTTGCTATGCCTGGCTCATTTTTGTATTTTTAGTAGAGATGGGGCTTTATCATGTTGGCCAGGCTGGTCTCGAACTCCTGACCTCGAGTGATCCTCTCACCTTGGCCTCCCAAAGTGCTGGGACTACAGGCGTCAGCCACCGCACCTGGCAGCCACCACATGGCCTTTGAACACTTGGAGTGATGAAATCTGTTGGATTTAAAGAAATAAAATTCATCTAAAAAAAGGCGAGGTTAACTTTTTTATGAAAAGCTCAAGAACGTTAGCTTTTGATTCTGTAAATCTTGGATGCTGAGAGTAGAATCAAGAGTTTTGGGATGGCGTTGGCTAATCTATTGTCAATTGGTTAATTCCTTTAGGTTAAATAAGTTCATGTCTCCATGTTCCGTAATGTACACATTAGCCTGGATAAGCATTAGTCCAATACAGATTTCCATTGTGATGGAAATGTTCTATGTCAGAGCTGTCAATAGCTCTAATCAATGAGATTATTGAGCATTTGATATGTTGCCAGTGTGACTGAGGAACTGAATTTTCCATTTATTTTTTATTAATTTAAATTTAAATAGCCATATATGATTGGTGGTTACTATATCGGACAGCACAGCTGAAAGGCCATTATTAAGGAAAAGGCCCAGAACATGCATGAAAATTGGTCTATGCTATGCATCCACTAGAGGGTAGTAATAGCAAAAAACAGGCTTCTATATTTGCACAAACAAATAATTTACGGAAATGGTACCTTCATTCTTTCTACAGTCAGGAATGTAGGATTTTGAAATAGCTAAAATTGCCACAAAGTAAATAGATTAAATGGGATTTCTTATTGCTTACTTACAGCAAAATATTAAGAAATATTAAAATGCGCCTAGTATTTCAATTTGCTTTAAAGTGATTGAGGACCCTTGTGAATAAAAAGCTACTAATTACCATTGATGGGAGAATGGTGAAGTAGTGGTTAACTTGAAAGAATCCACCTTATTGATACTAAACTTGAACAAATTTACCTGTTTATCACTTGTGAGCTGTGATCATTCAAGGTGACACATGAAAGTGAAAGCTCATACCTACTTTCCATGCCTTTGAATATTTCATGTCTTTGTCATTCTATAAAAGATACACAATGTGAAAGCAGCAACAACCTGTATGATGGTTATATAATTTCTTGTTAAAACTCTTAGCAAACCACGCGGAGTTGGTGACCAAGACTTTAAGTTAGGTGTGTAGTTTAGCCAGTCCGCGCAAACAAAAGCAAATCCAAGCCCAAAAACTCTCCTGCAAATGTATTAATGATCAGGATCAGAATAGAAGTGGGTGAGTGTGGAGAGCATTCAGGGAAAGGATGCTCACCTCTTGCAACAAGTGACCCACAGAATCTGCGACACATTTCTTTTTTTTTTTGTAATGAAAATAGCATTGTTGGCCAGGCGCAGTGGCTCACGCCTGTAATCCCAGCACTTTGGGAGGCTGAGGCAGGTGGATCTCCTGAGGTCAGGAGTTCGAGACCAGCCTGGCCAACATGGGGAAACCCCATCTCTACTAAAAATGCAAAAATTAGCTGGGAGTGGTGGCGGGCGCATGTAGTCCCAGCTACTTGGGAGGCTGAGGCAGGAGAATCACTTGAACATGGGAGGCAGAGGTTGCAGTGAGCCGAGATCACGCCACCGCACTCCAGCCTGAGTGACAGAGTGAGACTCTATCTCAAAAAAAAAAATAAAATAAAATAAACAAAAAAACAGAAAACTTTCTGTTTTGTAGCTCATAAAATGAGGGTGGTAGTAGTACCTATATCACAATGATCTTCAGACAATTAAGTGAGTTAATACATGTGTGTGCTGGCAATAGTGTCTGGCACATAGCAAGCAAGCACTGGATGGGTATTTACTTCTGTTAGTATTGTTCTTTTCCTCCTTACATTTAACAGCTATGCAGACTATTCTCTATTATCCAGGAATTGTTGGCAATATTTTTGACTCTTACTTCTCTTCACTATCTCTATCCAGTTTTCATCAAGCCCTGCCCTTTAATCCTCTGCAATTTATAAGTTTTCTTATATTCTGGGATTATTTCTAAATTGAAAATGTACTTTCCTTACATATTATGATTAAGAATGTTGATAACCCATGTACAGTAATACCCCTTCTTCTTTTCTCTTTTGTGCTTAAATCTGTTCATGTATTTTCAAATCAATCCTGCCTGGAGTGCAGATGAATTCTCACCTCCCTGTGATTCATTGTCGTTGCTCCATCCTGAGACTGCAGCATACACTGTTGACACATGGGCATCTTCAGTTCACAAAGAATCCCAGAATATAAGATAATACACACATTGCAGAGGATAAGTCTCCGGCCTTTTTTCAACACAACAATCCACTTTATTTAAAAACATTAAAATAGAAATAACTTGGTTAGAAGTTAAAATAAGATAACAAGTACACAATTAAAAGTAAATCCCCCAATGTAACTTGAAGTTTCTTTTTAATGACAATTATAGTTATCCGTTTCCTCCTCCCCTTTATAAATAGTCTGTGCATCTACAGGCATGTGTAACTCTGTTCTTTTGTATTCCAATGAAAGCAACCTGTATATAATATTTTGTACCTTAATTTTTATTATTTTGTATTTTAATGTAATTTTTATTGTAACCAATATTGTAAAGGTAAATGGCTTTAAAAATCAATTAGTTCTACAAGATATAAAACTAAAATAGTAATTAGCTCCCCTGCTTCTGATTCTTAATGCCCAGAGGCAGGTGGCTTTTTTTTTATTTATTTACCTCCATGTTTCTAAATATAACGTTTATATTGTTATTTCTAAGTTTTTCAGTTTCAAGTGTAAATTGTATATTTTTTGAGACCTTGCATATCAGAAAAGTTCTTAACTGTACTTTCCTAGTGGAGTGACAATTTTGATCGTTGGAAAGAATTTTCTGTCTGATATTTTATAGCCTTGCTCCATTGTCTTCCAGCTTCCAATTGTTCTGAAACCTGGTGGCACTGTGATCCTTCACCCTTTGATTTTGATCATTTTTTTTCCTGTCAGTAATTTTTGTAATTGTCTCTTTGTGAACAGAGTTCTGGAATTTTTCTGATGCTGTGGTTTCCTGAAGGTCTTTTATTGTCTTGGAAACTTGGGCTTTTTCAGTCTGGAAACTCATGCTTAGGCCTGGGAAAACATATCATCTCTCTACTTGAGTTCTCTATTTTTCTGGCAGTCTCTTAGGTAAATATTTATCTCTGATCTTCTTAGGTATTTTATATATTTTTCTTTTTGTATTTTCTTCTACTTTCTGAAAAATTTCTTCAATCTTATGTTCCAGCTCCTTTTTTTTTTTTTTTTTGGCATTTTCTGTTCCTGCTATAATATGTTCAAATTCTTTGAGTTTTTTTACGTTATCAAAATGCTTCTTTTAAAAATGCCATTCTATTTTAGGTCAAGAATACATTTTTTTACATCTTTGAAGGACTAATTAGAGTTTTGAGAAGTTTGCTTCTATGACTTACATTTTTCTCTGTTCTTTCCTTGATTATTTTGGCCTTTGTATTTCATGCTAGGAACTGATTAGAAGCTGTGTGTGTGTGTGTGTGTGTGTGTGCACATGCACATGCTTGTGGGGGTTGAGGGGGTTTCTCAGGTGGTAGTTCTCACTATAGGATAATCTGGCTGGGTTATTTTGTTGCAGAAGCCCTCAACAGTCAGTATCTGTGTATCTTCTCTCTTGGCTTGGTTGGTTTCCCCAGAAAGGAACTCTTTTTTCTTTCTGGAAAGATACGGAGTATAAGTCAGATAGTGTTTTCTCAGTTGGCTTGGTAAAATAGTAAGAGATTTTCCTTTTTATTATGTAGGTTTTCACTGAATCTCCAACTGTCAGCAAGCTAACTCCACCGCCAGCTGAGCCTGGGATTTGGCTGAGTGTTGCTCCTAACTCAATCTTTCCGGAAGGCCAAGGAATCTTCTGCCTGGAGTGACGTGAGGCAGTTACCTGGCTGGATGGGGTAAGAAACAGGATTTGGGAGGTGAATTGCTGCTAACATGAACATTTAGCCCAAATGCTACCTCATTTTCAAAGGTACATGGTACTTTCCATTTCTGTCCTTTTTGGGGTTTCTACAACTTAGATGGTCTTGCTGCTGGCTTTTCTCTGCAGCTGGCTCAGGTCCTGGCTGCCTCTAGTTTGTCAGGTTAGTTACCCCCATTTACCTGCTTTCCAGCTTCCAAAATCTGGCTGCAGTCACGTCTTCTTCTGTATTTCCTTGGGTATATTTATGCTTAGAAAAATCCCTTGACTGCCATTTTAGTGCAGTTTCAGGAGGGAATAGAGGGAAGCACAGGTGCAGTCTCCTACTTTTCTCTCCCATACTTGCCATAGTCATTCAGTTACCCCCATAGATTATCTCATCCGCCCCGTCTGGGTTTTAACTGCATTGAGTCTGGATTTTTGTCATCATTTTTCAGCTCCCTACTTACAATTTTGTCCTATTCGTTTCATTTTTAGATGATCCTTCCTCAAGTGTGGTTGGAAATACGCTGCTTCTTTTAGGATGTCTCTAGGGGCTCCTAATTAACTTAAAAAGTAAAATTCTACCTAATGAGCTCAAACTGCATAATCCATGCTTCTTCTGTATACTTTGGCTCCTTGTCATAAAACAAACAAACAAAAACCAAGATGATTAATTGCAATAGCCTGGAGGGAAAGACTGTGGTGTCAGAGTCCACTTCTCCTCTCTTCATCTGTTCTGTGTAGTATTTTTGCTCAAACACATGAACTTTTGTAATTCTATCACCTAAATTGTGTTTACCTACCACCAAATGGCTAACCAAAACTTAAATTGATTTAAATGTTCATTTTGCATTTTCGAAATCAGGGTTGCAGAATAATTTCCATTTACGATTTTTATGCCTTGAATAGAAGTTAAACAAATTTATTAATATCTAAGTGTCTTAAAGAAACTAAAATTCAGTTAAATTTTTACGTTTTAAAGTATTTTATATTTATTTAGAGACTAACAAATCCATCTCAGATATGTAATATCTAACTGTAGTTGTGAGAATAATTTAATAATGATGTACAGATTAAAGGCTTCCTCAACTCCAAATTTAATATACTAAAATTACTTTTTACAGGCAGCATGTTCACAGTAGCAATATGTATTAAGATAAGTGATATTTTTACTCTGTGTAAGTTTTGCTTCATGTGAAATTACACTTAAACTTTTCTAAAATAAAAATAACCAGTGAATCTATGAAACGTATATTCTCTCAGTCTTGTCAGAGTACACACAAATATTATTTACCAAATACCTGGTAGTAACTATTCTGAAAATGGATTTCCTGTATTACAAATGCCTTCAGCATTCTCAGCCAGAAAAGTCTACAATGGTCTCCTAATGCGAAGTTAAAGTTTAATCAGTCTTTGTTGATAACATGCATTGATGGAGAGTGGTCTGACCTGCTCAACTTGTTTTAAATGACATACCATTCAGAATAGACTCAGTTCAGCCAGACATCACCAGTTTCCCAAAGTGCTGGATGCACACTGGCAAGTTCCCCTATTCACTAGCCACCTGTGATTTCAAGGGGACCCATCTGAACAATGTTTAAGCCCTTTTGACAAAGTTTATGTTGTTATCTGTGAAGTTTAAATGTATTATAAAGTTTAAGGTCAGAAAATAGTACAATTATAAATCCTTATACATCCTGGGCTTTTGGATTTTAAATGATTTCCAGATCTTTATTTTAACAATTACACTTAAGAAAAAATTAGTTTTGTCTGATTATATTTATTTTTCTGATGTAGCACCATTTAGATAGCCTTGTAAATTAGGGATAGGGGAAATCCTGACTAATAAATGCTGAAAAAACAATAAAAACAAGAGCAATGAAGCATATCACTATAGAACAAACACAAATGAGCTCAAAGATCTTGGCTATCAGTTCATCATATATTGTTTCTTGTTCTACAAATTATAAAGTGGCTTTGGTCAAGGTTGTTTAAACAAGGAGCTATTGATATCTTTATTGTGATAAAGGAAAAACTTCAGCCAAATTACATTTAAAGGAGTTTAATTGAGCAATGAACAATTCGTGAATCAGGCAGTCCCCAGAATCACAGCAGATTCACAGAGACTTCAGGGCAGCCACGTGGTGGAAGGAAATTTATAGACAAAAACAGGGATATGACGGGAAGAAATTGGCAGTGAGGTTCAGAAACAGTTGGATTGGTTACAGATTGGCATTTGCCTTATTTGAGCACAGTTTGAACACTTAGCAGTCTATGAGTGGTTGAAGTATGGCTGCTGGGATTGGCCAAGACTCAGTTGTTGTTACAGGTGCATACTCCTAAGTTAAGTTTTCAATCTTGTCTGACTATTAAGCTAGGTTACACTTTATCCACAAGGACTCAAATATAGAAGTATGGAATTCTTCTCGGGCCATATGTAGTTTGCTTTAACAATTATTAATTTTCACACAAGATTATGTCTAATTTTTAAAAGAATTCATATAACATACACAATTTTAAAAGATTCTATAGAAGCTTATGGCAAAACTTCCATAATGATTCCCCGAGAATGCTAAGATGCACAAGAGATTTACTTAATGTCAGGACACGTGCACATCAACGAATCACTGTGAAAGACAACAGACACTGAGCACCACTTCGTACTAAGTGGTGGAAGTCTCTAAGGGGAACCAAGAAGTAGCTCTTTCCTTGTCAAGTCTACACAAAACAAGACCCAGACATAAGAGAAAGAATAAGGTTGCCCTCATTTCTAGGGCACATCTTACTTCCAGGTTTGCTCCCAAGAGGAAGAGGCAGGGCATACCTGATTTATTCTTACCAAATGTATCAATCTGATAAGTCACTGCACTTGTATGTGACTGAGCAATGACATGTAGAAAACCCAGAAGTCCTTAGGATACTTTCCCTAACACCAAGCATTATGGGTGCCACACTTTCCCAACTCTAGCCCCACCTTAATTATTGATAATGAGCATCCACTGAATGCTTGTTTGGGCTCTTTCTAGGGAATAAGTAAAGAGCCATCCACTTAGTGTTTCTAAAGCTTTGCCACACATATAGTATAGGGCTGAAAATATCCTGATGTATGTGTGTTGTCTTTCTCATCCATAACCAGAAATGCACAATAATCTTCAGAGGGTCCTACACCTTCCTTAGATCCTCTAAGGGGTATGTGATCCTACAGGTTAGGAACCACTGCCCTCTAGGGAATGCAGTAGATTCCTGATCTCTTGCTTGATGTTTAAACACAGCTGTCTGGTGTCTCTGAGAACGCTGAGTGATTTGCTGCAGTCATTTTACATGAGTGTCCTGGAATTATTCTAGCTCAGTCCACTTTCATCACTCAGATGGCCCCACAGTTCTCTTATGTCTGCAGAGAAAATTGATAAATCTACCATGTCCTGGTTGGGCCTTGTCTGAGATTGATTTTTCATCTGGGGAATGTATGTGGAGGGGCTTCTCCAAGTCTTTGGCAACTTTCTGTGAAATTCTTCTTTTAAGGTGCTATGTCCTTGATCCCATGCTGAGTCTACGTATTTGGATTCTTCCATCTAATGAGATTGAGGGTAGGGGGTGGAAATGTGGGAGAAAAGATGACCTACTAGATGAGGCACTTTTACATGAGTTTTACATTCAACAAATATTTCTCGGGCACCTGCTATGTGCCAGACACTGCCCTATGCCATAGGGGCTTCAAGGTGATTAAGACATGAAGCTGACATTCAATTTGGTAAGGGAGTAGATTATAGACATTATCTAATTTCTCATGTTCTCATATGGGGCAAAGCCAAGTCCATCATATATTCCCACTGAGTGCAGACTCCAACAGAAAGGAAAAGAAATAAAAAACTGAAATATTTCAACATTTAGAAAATGATTTTATCTATAAATGCTCAACATGGATAAAATCTTTCAAACTAGAGTCTGAAAATCTTATTTCCCTTTAGAGAAACCACTGTATTGGTAACAAATAGAACTAAACTGAAACAAGTGTCCTCAGAGTTATAGGGGCTGGTTCAAATGATACCTATTTTTGCAAACAGCATGAACAAGGCAGTCTCCCTTCTGAATCTGCTCATCATATTTTGCTTGAGCAAGGGGAGCTCCAGAGGCCGTAAAATTCCCATCTTGTTTCCCAACATACCTTCATGAGTTGGGACTCAAACCGATGCTCATTTTGTCATCTCTCCTACCATTCTTTCATCCAAAAATAAAATAATTTTCAACTTCTTTAAGGCTTTTGCTCTCTGTGTCACCATCTGAGAACCTTAAACATTGGCCATCCTTAAGTCTCCATCATGTTAATATCTCTCTCCCTTTGCACTTTTTAGCCTTTCTACATTTTGAAGGCTTTAAATGACACTAAATGGTCTCTATAAGTGAAATAAATCAAATTTATTCCAGAATCATTTTTGAGCAAGTCATGTTTGCCAGAAAAAGTGCAAGGTGCTGGGAACAGGTGGCGAATCAAGTAAACGTGGCCCCTGTAGTTGTGGAACTTCATCTAGTGGAATAAACAGTAAACACTGAAAAACATAGACACATGGCAATAGTGACGAGCCCAATAAAGGAAATGCGCAGAGTACTAAGAGAATGCAACACTATGTGACCAAATTTAGGTTGGAGAATCAGGCATGCTCCTTCTGCAGAAATGATGCTTCAGTTACGATCTGAAAGATAGCAAGACACCATCTGCCTTGATGTGGTATTAATAACATGACAAGAAGTGTGCATTATGTTTGCATTATGACTACGATGTAATCCTGGAACATTTTATCTTCGTAGGAAGTCAAGTATTAAGATACTGTTTTTGATGCAAACCTTCTTTAAAATTACATGAAAAAATTCGACTTAAAGTGACAATAGAAGGATTAGTAATCACTTGAATTTTGTTATTAAAATAATGCCATCTGCCACTATCATAAACGCCACTGCAGAGTTCAGATAGTATATAAATAAGGAAAGCATCTCTCTGTTACAATGACGGTGCCTGATTTCAGCTCAGTGTTTTTAGTGGTGTGCATGGCCTTTACAGTGCATATGCCTTAGTCTTATTTCTGCCAGAAATATCCTTGTATTGTCCTCCACTGTGGCAGAGCCTTTATATTTTATGTGTGAGCATAAAATACAACAGGTGGCCTATTTGAACATTCTGATTATTTCCCCATTACAAAATACTTCACAACAACCTAAAAAATTAGTAACAATAAGGCAGCGACCAGATAGATATCTGATGTCCCAGGGATGACGGGGCCATAGCCGGGGGTGGCTTGAGCTGACTACCAGCATTTTGGGATGCAAGTTAGGAAGCACATAAGATGACTCTAGTATGGCAGAAAGAATAGATGCAATATATGCCTCACAAATAAATTCTCATTCCGAGGTCTGCTTTTTCTTGCTTTCCATTCAAAAGCCACCAACCACTGCATTCCCACCTTCTAGTTTACATCTGCCTTAAATTTCTATCTTCCATTTGGTCTCATTTATTCTCCATTTTTCTCCAAGCATCTTCATGGCTTTAAAAGCAGATTCTTTTACTTGATTTTGATTTTCTGAAATATCTGTCAAAAATGTATTATTCCTCGAAAATAATGCCTGGAATAATATTTGTAGCATAGCATGTAATTATCAATGTCTTAAACAGAATATATTAATTTGGGTTTAATTTGGAGAAAGTTAAATCTTACTTTTTGAGTTTAGTAGCACCTGGAAAATATAAGCTCCTGACTTGAACTGTTAAATTAGATAGTATGTTTTAAAAACAACATTTTGCTTATTTACTTACTTATTTACCACTGAAATCAGGTGAAAGGCAGTAAATTGTAGTTCTTAGCAACATTAAATTTGGAATCAGATGGACTTTGATTCAAATAAAAGAGGATAAGGATCTTTACCTTACGAGTTAATCATGATGACCAAATCATACGACACTCCCAGCATTTACAGGGCTTGGGGTCAGAGCACAAATGGAGACCCACATCTTCTATGTCTAGATATTTAAAAGTTAGATATAACACTAATCACTATTAAGTTAAAATGTGCTCTACACTCTGCCTTCACAAATACATCTTCATAATGTCAATATTAACAAAAACATATAAACCTATGTTTTGTGCATGACTAAAAATTGCCAAAATGTTAGACAGCTGAGTTTATCATTATATATCTGGAAGTTTTACTGATGGGCCAATAAGGTTTAGGTGAATAATAAGACAAATACATACATAATTTATACTTATTATTTATTCTATAATTTTTTTTTTTTTTTTTTTTTTTGAGACGGAGTCTTGCTCTGTCACCCAGGCTGGAGTGCAGTGGCGTGATCTCGGCTCACTGCAATCTCCGCCTCCTGGGTTCAAGCGATTCGCCTGCCTCAGCCTCCCCAGTACCTGGGATTACAGGCACTCACCACTATGCCCAGCTAATTTTTTTATTTTTAGTAGAGACAGGGTTTCACCATGTTGGCCAGGCTGGTCTCGAACTCCTGACTTCGTGATCCGCCTGCCTCGGCCTCCCAAAGTGCTGAGATTACACGCTTGAGCCACCACGCCCGGCCTAGAATTTGTTTTTGATGCCACTTTAGCAAAATCACTATGTTGTAATCAACATTTTCATTCACTGTACATTGTGTTCTGTTATCTATAATGACTTAAGGAGTAAACAAAAAAATTATATTTCTAGCCAAACGATAAATATTTATGTATTTTTTTTTTTACTAAAATGTAAGTTTTATTTAGGTTTTGAGAGAAGTTATTTTTCTTTTAAAAGTCAACACTATCGGCCAGACACTGTGGCTCATGCCTGTTACCCCAGCAATTTGGGAGGCCGAGGTGGGCGGATCACTTGAAGCCAGGAGTTCAAGACCAGCCTGGCCAACATGGTGAAACTCCATCTCTACTAAAAAAAAAAAAAAAATACAAAAATTAGCTGGACGTGGTGGTGCATGCCTCTAATTCCAGCTACTCGGGAGGCTGAGGTGTAAGAATCACCTGAACCCCAGAGGCAGAGGCTGCAGTGAGCTAAGATCCGGCCATTGCACCCCAGCCTGGGTGATGGAATGGAACTCTGTCTAAATATATATATAAATATAAATATATAAAGTCAACTTTATTTCATAAAATTCAAAGATAAATTTCAAAGGTAAATACAAACTCCAGTTAATAAATATCAAGTACTTAAATAAAAATTAAGTATAGCTAAAGTTAAAATATTTTTGAATATGTAATTACATCTTATTAGAATTTTACAGAAATGAAATTTGCAATTCCAATGTTCAGTGGCGTCCAGATGACAATCTGTAGAATAAGTGGTGTGTTGGAGTGTTTGTGTATATTTCTACCCTGTTTAGCCATGCTACACTGGCAGCTTGAAATCAGTCATGGCAGAAGTATTTAAACTACGAAAATTGGCCAACACTACAGTTCGGGCTCTCCCCCCCAGAGAATCAGCTTTTAAATATTTGCCAGCACACTATTGAGTATTATGTTTCACCCAAGAGAAGCTTATGACGTGATCAGAACTTTTCAGAGAGAAGAAATTATCAATTGAATCAAATGCTGCTGGAAGGTTGAATGTGATGAGGGAAAGAACCATATCTATAAATGTGTTAACAGTGAAATTCTTGGTTCTTTGACAAGAGAGTTTAAATGGGGAGGTGACAAGGAAAGGCAGACTGGTCTGTTTGAAGAGCATTGGAAAGTAAAGAAGTGTAAATCTGAGGTATAAGTATTTTAAGAAGTGTGGCTACAAGGGAAGCAGAAAATTGGGATGGTGAATGGAGAACAGTTATAGTTCATTTAAGGTGACTCATCATTGACAAGATATATTATTTCCCCTTAATGAGAATTAAGGACTTAGGTTATTTAAAAATGTTCATTAAAATCAATGTTATAAAATCTTCTTATGGGAATAGTTTTCTATAGCATACATAACATTGTGTTACTTTGATTCAGAAGACCTAGAAGGTGGGGGTTATATTCAAAATATTTATATAACATTAAACATCATTTGAAAGTACAAAGAATAATTTTGCTTTAGCTGAAATTGAGTTGCATAGCTCTTTAATTATATGTTCATGATGATATACATTAGAGAGATGGGTTTGGAATTAAACTGTGCCAAATTAACAAGCGGCTGTGTCTATTAAAACTAAAAACTGAGCCAATATCTTTGCAATATTGTTAAATAATAATCATATTGTATCTGAAGGTTTAAAATAATTATTAAAATTTTGAAGATAATGGTTAATGTTCATTGGGTCTTACTATTGCCTGATCTGTGACAAGCACATGTGTCATCTCATTTTCTCTTCATAGAATCATCTCCAAGGCATTATGAAGTAGGAACTATTACCTCTCCCCACTTTATGGGTGATTAGATAGTTTAAGTAACTTGATTAGGTTTATAGAGATGAAGTTTGAACTCCAGCAGTTTTACTGATTCCAGGTGATTCAGAAAACAGCATCTAGGGTTTTCTTTTTTAGGTCAAGGAATTGCCTATAAATTTTCCCCTACTATAGATCATGAGGTTCTTCAGTATAGAAATGGATTCTTTTTCTTCCTGGCACCTTGTCGCTTAGCAGCACAGTGTCCATACACAACATGTCCTTAACAAACATGTGTTGCACTGGATAGTTAGTTCAGTGATAGAAACTGCCTCAATTTTAAAAATTATTTTCACAGAAAATATAGGATTTATATAGTATTAATTTTAAGCAGCAAAGTCAACATTCAGAAAAATCTGAATGAAGTTCTAAATCTTCAAGAATGTTACTATTGTAGCCTACCTGGGAACTTTGCTTAGAATCTCAGTTCTACCCCTATCACTCTTGTCTGAATATTACTGCCTTCTTGCAAAGGTGCATTGCTGGAGGTTTATCTTCTCACACGTAATCCATTGGCAAGTGAGTTTTTTTTTTTTTAAAGACTCAGCATTACTTGAAATCAAAGACAAAACGGTGATAGTAATGAGTTTAAGAGAATGACTATGTATACTCATGTATTCATGGCATCTGTGTGCATTAATTTTCAATATGATTTATCCTAAGTGAAAAAAAGAGAAGTATCATATTTGATCCAAAATATTTTCTTTGAGTAAAAAGAAAGATTCTAAGATTAATTTTTAAAAACTGTGATGGATGAATAGAAAATATGAAGGGAGAAGTCAGTTAGATGGGCTCCATTTGTTCATCAGTTAAGTTTGATACATCATTTATTACAGTATTAACTCCCGACATCAAAGAAATTTTAGTTATGACTTAGATTGCCACGCATCCTTGTGTTAACAGGATGACTTGGGGCTTCTGTGATAATTATAAAATGATGGTAGTACCTATGAAACCTACAAGGGAAGTCTGGGACTATGTCAGCGAAAGTAGCATTTGTGGAACTTTTGAGCCAGTTACCACTAACATAAACTGTTCCTTTTCATTTTATTTAAGAGTGTTTCAAAAAGCCCATAGATTTAACAGTGGCACAAATATGGATGGTCATTTTGGTTGCAAGGACTAACAAATCTCTGTGGCTAATAGGAGGAAGGGTTCTTAGGAATTCAAGAATAATAACTGTCATATAAGACCCTTAGCAACAGCTTCTATGTCATCTCTCTTGCCTTAAACATGACTCAGCTTTTTTATATTCCGCATCTCTGGGGTCATTTTGTCATTTCCTCTCAGTTGTCAGATCAAAGAGATCATTCTCGACTCCATCCATATTTTCTCCACCTATAGCATCTCTTCTTAATAATTCAGCTCATTCATAATTATTACGTAACAAACTTTTTTCCTCATAATTCTTTAGTTTCTCTTCTAGTTACTAATGGTCCAATTATTTTAGTATGTCTCTATCTGAATTTCCAAGAGGAAACAATTTCATTGACCCAGCTCTTTCTTACTTGGGTAGAGTGTTTTGAACTCAGGTCACTTCATTATCATTGGCAAGCCTGTAAATTAACCATTTTATGTTAGACATCTAACCCTGATTTAATAGTTATAATAGAAACTTGAGAGTGTGCCAAGATAATTAACTGGGAAACAATCATCTTTATTTATTTCATTTTATTTATTTGTTTAAAGACCGTCTTGCTCTGTGGTCCAGGCTGGAGTGCAGTAGTGTCGTCTCGGCCCACTGCAACTTCCACCTCCTGGGTTCAAGTGATTCTCCTGCCTCAGCCTCCTGAATAGCTGGGATTACAAGTGCATGCCCCTATGCCCAGCTACTTTTTGTATTTTTAGTGTAGACAGGGTTTTGCTTTGTTGGCCAGGCTGGTCTTGAACCCAAATGGTCTGTCCGCCTCAAGGGATCTGCCCACCTTGGCCTCCCAACGAGCTGGGATTACAGGTGTGAGCCACCACACCTGGCCGGAAACAATAATCTTTCAGCAAATGGTGCTAGGAAAACTGGGCTACCACATGGAAAAGAATAGAGTTGGACCCTTACCTCACATCATCTATAAAAATTAACTCAAAATGAATTAAAGGCTCAAATGTACAAAGATGATAAAACTCTTAGTAGAAAATATAGGCATAGATAATTGTGACCTTGGATTAGACAATTGTTTCTTACATATGTTGCTGAAAGTATAAGCCAAAAAAAGATATACTGAACACTATGAAGATTAAAATCTATATATCTATATAAAACATATATCTCTATAAAATATCTATATATAAAATATATAATATAAAATCTAAAAATAAAATATAAATCCTCCTAGTATGACTATAATAAAAAAGTGTCAGTGAGGATGTGGAGCTATCAGAGCCTTCATGCACTGCTGGTGGGAGTGTAATATGATGATGCAGCCACTTTTTTTTTTTTTTTTTTTTTTTGAGACAGGGTCTCACTCTGTCACCCAAGCTGGAGTGCAGTGGCATGATCTTGGCTCATTGCAACCTCCGCCTCCCGGGTTCAAGCGATTCTCATGCCTCAGCCTCCCGAATAATTCTGAGCTGGAATTACAGGTGCACATCACCACGTCTGGCTCATTTTTTTGTATTTTTGTAGAGATAGGATTTCACCATGTTGGCCAGGCTGGTCTTGGACTCCTGACCTCAAATGATCCGTCTGCCTAGGCCTCCCAAAGTGCTGGGATTACAGGCGTGAGCCACCGTGCCTGGCCTGATGCAGACACTTTGGAAAAAATTTCCGCAAGTTCATGGATGTTAAATATAAAGGTACAGTATGATCCAGCAATATCCCTTCTAGATATATATCCAAGAGAAAGGAAAACAACCTCCACACAAAAATTTGTACATAAGTGTTCATAGTAGCAATAATCATAATAGCCTAAAAGTGGAAACAATCCAAATGTCCATCAACTGGTTAATGGATAAATAAAAGGCAGCATATTTATATAATGGAATATTTTTCAGCAATAAAAGAGTGAAAAACTGACACATTCTGAGGCATGGACAAACCTTGAAAACATAATTCTAAGTGAAAGAAGCCAGTCATCAAGGATTACATAATTGTATAATTCCGCTTACATAAAATGTCCCAAATAGGCCAACATGTAAAGATGGGAAAAAGATTAGTGGTTGCTTAGCCCTGGAGGAGATGGGAAGGTATAGTGACAGTGACAACTAAAGGGTGTGGTGTTTTCTTTTGGGGTAATGAAAACAGTCTAAATTTGGCCAGGTGCGGTGGCTCATGCCTGTAATCCCAGCACTTTGAGAGGCCGAGGTGGGTGGATTACTTGAGGTCAGGAGTTTGAGACCAGCCTGGCCAATGGTAAAACCCTATCACTATTAAAAATACAAAAATTAATTGGATGTGGTGGCAGACACCTGTAATCCCAGCTACTTGGGAGGCTGAGCCAGGAGAATCGCTTGAACATGGGAGGTGGAGGTTGCAGTGAACCAAGATCCAGTCACTGAATTCCAGCCTGGACAACAGAATGAGTGTGATGGCTAATACTTAGTGTCAACTTGATAGGATTGAAGGATACAAAGTATTGATCCTGGGTGTGTCTGTAAGGGTGTTGCCAAAGGAGATTAACATTTGAGTCAGTGGGCTGGGAAAGGCAGACCCACCCTCAGTCTGGGTGGGCACAGTCTAATCAGCTGCCAGCATGGCTGGAATATAAGCAGGCAGAAAAATGTGAAAGGAGAGACTGGCTTAGCCTCCCAGCCTACATCTTTCTCCTGTGCTCGATGCTTCCTGCCCTGGAATATCGGACTCCAAATTCTTCAGTTTTGGAACTTGGTCTAGCTCTCCTTGCTCCTCAGCCTACAGACAACCTATTGTGGGACCTTGTGATCATGTGAGTTAATACTTAATAAACTTCCCTATATATATCTAGGACTAATGGAATATATATTCCATTAGTTCTGTCCCTCTAGAGAACCCTGACTAATACAGTAAGACTCTGTCTTAAAAAAAAAAAAAAGAAAAGAATGGTCTAAATTTCATTGTGGTGATGGTTGCATACCCCTATGAACATGTTAAAAACCATTGACGTATGTACTTTAAATGGATAAAGTATATGGTATACATGTTATATCTCAATGAAACTGTTCTTTAAATCACAATCAATAATATATTTATTAAAGATTATCTTTAAATCTGTGTTTCCTCTAGTTGCTGACACAAATTCAGTCACATAGGCTAGAAACTTGAAATGCATCTTAATGCATTTTCTTCATTCATCCTCCACTTTGATGTAGACACATTTATTTGATTTCTTCTTTTATTTTATATCTCCCTAATATCACTAAATTCTTTATCTATTTTTATTCCTACTGCTTGAATTCAAGCTGTGATATATATATTCTTTCCCTCTGGATTGCTGCCTCCTTCTTCAGTCTGTTTTCTTTGTCTCTAATCTGGGCCTCCTCCATGCTTTCTAAATCAGCGTGGTTATGTCTGTAGTAACTGTTTAACATGTGTCAGTGATGCTTTTTAGCTTTCAGGACAAAGCTCAAAATTCCTGAGTTTAGCGGGCATGACTCTTCAAGAAGTAGTAATGCCAATCTCTCCCCTTCCCCAAGCCAACCCATTTCTCCGCCATATTAATCTACTTAAAGCAACTTGAACTTGCAATTCTATCTTAAATCTACAGCTCCTGCCATATTTACAAATCAGTACATCTCTGTTAAATAAATAGGTAAAGTAAATAAGAATTCATTGGCCGGGCGCAGTGGCTCACGCTTGTAATCCCAGCACTTTGGGAGGCCGAGGCGGGCGGATCACGAGGTCAGGAGATCGAGACCACAGTGAAACCCCGTCTCTACTAAAAATACAAAAAATTAGCCGGGCGTGGTGGCGGGCGCCTGTAGTCCCAGCTACTCAGAGAGGCTGAGGCAGGAGAATGGCGTGAACCCAGGAGGCAGAGCTTGCAGTGAGCCGAGATTGAGCCACTGCACTCCAGCCTGGGCGACAGAGCGAGACTCTGTCAAAAAAAAAAAAAAAAAAAGAATTCATTACAGATACAAATATTACTATGTTCACCCAACTATTCATGCATTGCCAACTCTTCTATTAGTTATTTGATGTCTAGAGCCTGTAGGCTCCAGCTCCAGAAAGAACAAAATCAAGCATCATGTGGTTTAAGTATGTAACAAAATCAAGCATTGGGTGAGTTGCGTGTGTGCATTTATGTGTGTGGTGTGGTGTGTGTGTGTGTGTGTGTGTGATCATGAGGTAGGTATATATGGGTTCTGGGAAGAAAAAGGAAAAGAGTTATTGAGAGCACAAATTCAAGCAGGAATAACAGTTGTGATGGGTGGAAGAGGGAAACTATGTACTACCCAGAAGCCATTCCTCTCTGACCTTCAAACAGAGCCAAGGGTATTGTCAACAGTCTGCAAATATTCAATGCCCAAGGAAAAAAATTATTATCACATTAAGAGAATTTGCATTGTGCTAGAACATTTTTCAGTTGCTTAGGGTGGTGCCTTGTGAAACTAATCCTTCTAATCTTTTAGGTGTTTCTATTATCAGCAACACAGATCTTTAGCTTATGTTAATAAGTGGTTCATTTGAGCCATATCTTTAGCAATGTCCAGATTTACTTTCTGTTCATTGATTCCGTTTTATTCCTTTTAGCTGTAGTAATAACTAATCCTTGAGTGGTTCCAAGAGTGACTCATTCTGGTTAGGCCACCGAGATTGGTACTGATTTTTGATAAATGGAATTTCAGATTATTACAATCTCAATATGTATAAAACCTCAAGCACATTTATGAAACCGTCTTTTACTAACTGAATTAGAACAGATTGTTCCCTGATTAGCCAGTAGTCATATTTTCCTATAGCCAAATCAATCAGAATCAATCACATTAGTGATCATTTCAGAAGTGTCATTTAAATATTTCCATAAATTTAACTCAGACAGAAGGTTGTTAGTTATCTCCTGCTTTTGATGAGGGGCAGATGATCACAAAGTTGTAGTGATCACTCTGTTTATTTTGCATAGTCGTATACATTATTCTTGAAGGCTTATAAATCTCTGAAATTGAGAGACATCTGGTAAAAGGTAGTTATACAATGTAAACACAGAAATAAGATAAAAAATTAGGCAAATGAATAGGATAAAATGTTATTCTAGGCACTCAAATTGCCTTTTCTACTAATTGCCAGAAATGGAGATAAAAGGTGTTCTTTTTGCACAATTCCCTGAAGGCCAAAAAAATAGGGATTCTCCTGTAGCATTACAGTAAGAAAAGAAATTTTAGAGCCAAAGCCTCCTCACCCTCTTTCTTGCAGTCTTCATGCATTAATACATGACTTCAAGGCAAATTAAAAACACAACAAAACAAAACAAAACACTTGAGCGACTGTCTTTCTTTTCAATGGGAGAGTCTTCAAGTGTCTAAAAAAAAATCACTCTGAGACACTGAGCCTCTATAATTAGGATTGATATGTCAACAGCAAATATCTAATAATCTCTACTCCTATCACATGAGAGTGAGGCTTTTTCAAAAACATTCCAGAACTTTTATGTTATCTTAGTGCTGTCAGCATGAAAATACATAAAGGTACACGCACACACATAAGCAAACACACATTTTCTGACACATACAACTTGTGCACACACACAATCATACACAATGCTTCTGTTATAAAGTAATACTTTTTTCTCCTAGCAAGTTCACAGAAATAAGATAAAGTAATATTTCTTGAAGCCAAAATTGTAAAGAACTGTCCCTGCCTTTCCTCTCTTGATGTCTTAGGAAAGTCCTAAGAAACTATGACATCAAGAAACAATCATGACCTTATTTGACTGTTTTGAAAGAGTAAACTATTAAAAAACTTGTAATGGTTTATTTAATTTTCATCATACAAATCTACTGAATACCTTGAAATATATTGAATATGAAATTGTGGTATGGGAGTTTCCTGTTTTAAAAATTTTTAAATTAAATTTTGGCCGGGCGCGGTGGCTCATGCTTGTAATTCCAGCACTTTGGGAGGCCGAGGCGGGCAGATCACGAGGTCAGGAGATCGAGACCACGGTGAAACCCCGTCTCTACTAAAAATACAAAAAAATTAGCCGGGCGTGGTGGCGGGCGCCTGTAGTCCCAGCTACTCGGAGAGGCTGAGGCAGGAGAATGGCGTGAACCCGGGAGGCGGAGCTTGCAGTGAGCCGAGATCGCGCCACCGCACTCCAGCCTGGGTGACAGAGCCAGACTCCGTCTCAAAAAAAAAAAAAAAAAAATTAAATTTTAAACTCAGTATATTATTACTTTTGGACACATCACTTTAATTTTTTATTAAACATAGATATAATTAGCTTGAGAAAGTACTTTCCCCTTTTTTTCCTTTGGCAGGGAACCAGTGGAGAAAAATCAATGTAGTCAGTCCAACTTAAAAATTAGGGCAGTTTTTATACTATGTAAAACTGGTACTTCCAGATTCCAGCTGCATAGATGAGTTGCAAAGCAATAAACTAAATGATTAAAAGAAATTATCTGATTCAGCCCCAGCCACAGAAATTTGTCCTATTCATAACATTTTAAATTTTCACTAATTTTTTTCTTTTTGTGTCTTGATACTCTGTTAAAATGAACCTTTAAATATCAATCATTTTTAACTTTCTCATTTATTTCTCTCTTGAATTTCACAATTGTGAAATTGATGCACATTTTTCTAGTATTTTTAAATGCTCTTATAGTTATCTTTGTGTATCACTTTCTACATAGAGATATCAAACTACTAATAAATATCATCCACCCATTCATCCACCATCCCACTGTCATCCAGCATTCACTGTGTGCCACTCACTGCTGTGTGCTGGAGACAGAAGGAAGTATAAGATCCCTTGTGGGGCCTAGTGTAAACACAGTCCCACATAATGCTATTTGTAAATGGTAATAGATTTATAGGTAAAGTATAACGTAACACAGAATAACTATATATTCTCACCATTCTCATCACATTCAAATTTATTTTTGTTTCTTATAGCTTGCATCACTGTTTAACATAACGATTATTAAAACATTTTAATTGGCTTTCCCCTAGTAAAAAATTAACTAACTCCATGAGAGTAGAATGAAGTCTCTTTTTATATTTGTAATTGTTATAGCCTCAATTCCTAAAAGAATGCCTGTCATATAGTGGTTGTACAACAAAGACTTGTTGGATAAATGAACTAATGAATAAATGGAGTTATACGTAAGCAGGTATGGAAATTTTCATATTGGAGTTGTAAGGAAGTGGTGATATTTAAGTTCTTGCCTTTTGAATCACAAGCAAGCATTTACCAAGTGGGCAAAAGAGGAAAGTATCTCAGACAGAGGGAGAAGAATGTGGAGGTTTATTGGAGTAAGGAAGATCTGGCCTGTTTTGGAACTCACTCATACTCAGCTTAGCTAAAAGAGATAATGTATTAGAGAATGGTCTGAATTATATCATAGTGGCAGAAAGAGAGCAAGTGAATAAACAAGGGAATACAGTGATAATATAATGTTTAGAGATAAATACTGTATTGTTTATTAAGTTCTTGAAGACATGGTTGGTCACAATTTTCATAGGCTAAGATTCAGCATTATTACTTGTTATTATTCTATCTTCCTTTTTTCCTTGTAGCATATATTTATATCTTATTTTAATTTCTTTATTGATGAACATTAAATCCTTTTATCAGAGGAATCAACTGTCAGGCAAAAGTTGTGTATAGTTTTCAAATCTCTCTTCCTAAAAGTAAAACCACATTTATTCACTATGATTTATTTCATCAGTATTTTTGTGCCAGGTATTTCTCCAGATCAGAAGTCAACAAACTTTCTCTGTAAAATTTAGATTTTACAGGACACATACGGTCTCTGTCCTAATCGCTCAACTCTGCTGCAATAGGGGGAAAGCCACCATAGATAGTATGTAAATAAGCAAGTGTGATTGTGTTTCAATAGCACTTTATGTACAAAAAATTGAATTTCATGTCTTTTCATGCATTACCAGACATTATTTATTTTTATTATTTTTTAACCACCTGAAAATGTAAAAATCCATCGGTAGCTCAAAAGGTGCATAAAAACAGGTGGCTCAAAAGGTGCATAAAAACAGGTGGCACAAATTTGGCCCTTGGGCCCTCATTTGCTGATCCCTGCCCGAGACACCAGGAATGCAACAAAATTAAAAAAAACAACTCTCTACTCACATGAAGCTTACATTTTACTTGGAAGAGGCAGACGGTAAACAAAGATGGTTATAAGTACTATGAGAAAAAACTGAGAAAGGCAGATAGAAATTGATAGGGGTGCGTGAGATCCCTTGTGTGTGTGTTGGTGTGTCTGTGTGTGAGAGAGAGATTTTAAATATTGCAGTCAGGGAACATTTCTCTGGCCAAGTGGCATTTGACCTGAATGAAATGAGGGAGTGAGCCTGGAGAAAGAGGGTTCAGACAGAAGGAATAGTAAATGTAAAACCCTGAGGCAGGATCATGGTTAGAATGTTCTAAGGACAGAAAAGAATGTCAATGTAGATGCAACAGAGTAAGTAAATGAGGAATAGGAGGCAATGACACAAAGGAGGAAAGAGAAAAGACAAAGATGTAGTGAGTCCTGCATTCCCGGATCCAACAGCTTCGGAAACCAGCCTTCACCACCCCAGCCCCCAGCCCATGGACAACAAAAGGCCCTTTTGTAATCAAGTCAGTTGGAATTGGGTTTGTTTACAATTAAAAGACTGATGTTGTATCTCCAATATTAAAGATTCAAAAATTTCCCAAAACATATATACCTTGACAGCTGACATTTCTAGATCATTCTGAAGCCCTCGACCACAGGCATGAGCTTTGAGGTTCATTTCTCTGCCACAACCTCTCTCTCTCCATCCAGCCCTAAGATTACATGATCTTATTTTGCAACACAAAGAGGATCTGGAAAAGGAAAACTATCATGGCTGAACCTACATCAAGCACTTAATGTATTTTCAGTAGATGGATTTAAAAAATGAATAAAAAATGAATGAATTCTTATATTAATTTTTAAGTGCAACTAATTTAAAGCCAAACAATATTATTATTCTTGCTTTTAGAAAACCACTCATGAGCATACTATACAGCTCTCTTAGTTAGCATGGAAGACCCTAGATACCGCTTACAGTGCACACATGTTTATGCTAATTTATGGCTGACTACGGTCCCTTGCTGATCCTTCACAGTAATAACAGGATCATGGAGTGACAGATTTTATGGAAGCAGGAACCCTGTGCAGTTAAGTACATTTTCCTCTCACAATAATTCATTTTATTTTAAAAATTGTGGTAAAATATGTATAATATAATACTTACACTTTTGCCATTTTTAAGAGTATCGTTCAATGTGCATTAAGAACATTCGCAATGTTGTGCAACCATCACCATCATTTATCTCTAAAAGCGTTTTCGCTTTTCAAACCTTCACTTCTGTACTGACTAAACAATAACTTCTCTCTCTCCACTTCCCACAGTACATGGCAACCACCATTCTACTTCTGGTGTTTAGAGTTTTGACTGCTCTAGGTTTAAAACCGTGTCCCAAAGAGTTAAAAAAACAGTGACCAACAGATACTCTTGAATTTATGGAATAGCAAGAAAAGAAACAACTTGCTGAAATGCTGAAACTCCCTCCTTTTGAGACAGCAAGTAAAAATGGGCTGAAATCAGTTGGAACCAAGATGGCCAACCAGAGTTTGTATAGAATAAGCTTGCCGATGTCCCAGCCTGAATTTCCAATGCATGTTTTATACTAACTCCCCTGAAATTGCACATGGGATGCATGAGGAGGCATGAAGAGTTAACTATGCATGCCTGATGACTTTCTAGACTTTCTTTTCCTTCTATCAATCACCTACTAATCCCAGAATCTGCCCACTAAATCTTTCCTAATAAAATTACTGCCTTAAGGCCAGTATGGGGAGACAGATTTGAGCTGGACTTCCATCTCCTTAATAGTTGACTTGCAATAAAAATCCTTTGATTTTTCATCAAAAACCCAGCCATAGTATTGACTTCTGGTACATTGGGCAGCAAAGCATCTTTTTCTTCATAACAGGTACCTCAAACAGGTTGAATCATTCATCATTTTTCTTTTAGTAATTGGCTTACTTCACTCAGGATAATGTCTTTAGGGTTCATTCATATTGTAGCATGTGTCAGAATTGCATTCCTTTTTAAGGCTGAATAATATTCCCTTGTTTGTGTTACAGAGTCAAAGAGGGCTTCCTGCCTGATGTGCTAGAAGCCATCAGGTTTTTGAAAAAAGATTTTTTTATTGCAAGTAGACTCACAAGGAGACAAGAATATCAAGTTGACATCCGTCTCTCCATGCTGTTTTTAAAGCAGCATTTTTACTGAAAAAGGTTTATTGGGTGGATATTGGGATTAGCAGGTGATTAGTGGAAGAAAAAAGGAGGTTTGGAAAGTCCTTGAGCATGGACTATTATCTCTTGCACATGGATTGCATGTGCAAATTTGGGGTGAGTCAGTATAAAACATGCAATGGAAATTCAGGCTGGGACATCAGCAAGTTCACTCTGCTCAAACTCCAGTTGGCCATCTTGGTTTCAGCCGATTGTAGCTAGTTTTTTTTTCTTCTTCCTTTTCTTTTTCTTCTTTTCAATTTTTCTTTTTTTCTTTCTTTTTTTTGAGATGGGGTTTTGCTCTGTAGCCTAGGCTAGAGTACAGTGGCATAATCACAGATTTGTTGCAGCTTCGACCTCCTGGACTCAAGCAATCCTCTTATCTCAGCCTGTCAAGCAGCTGAGACCACAGGTACATGCCATCATGCCCAGCTAAGTTTTAATTGTTGGTATAGACAGGGTCTTGCTATGTTGCCAAGGCTGGACTCAAACTCCTAGGCTCAAGCAATCCTCCTGCCTCAGCCTCCCGAGGTGCTGGAATTACAGGTATGAGCCACTTCACCTGGCCCAGGTTCTTTTTGATCTCACAAGCAGAAGGAGTTTCAGTGTCTGACCAGGCTGTTTCTTTTCTGCTGTCCTGTAAACTCAGAAATTTTTGTTAGTTACTGTTTTCTTAGTCTTTGGGTCAGAGTTTGAGTTTAGGCATCTCAGCATATTGTTTCTTCTCTTATCTACTATCCTGTAAACCTAAGAATTTGGCCATTGGTTTCCTTAAGTCTTTGGGGCACGGTTTCATATGTATATACCACATTATGTTTATCCATTTATTCGCTGATAGACACTGAAGTTGATTCTGTATCTTGGCTATTGTGAATAATGCTGCTATGAACATGGTTGTACATGTTTGAATTCCTGCTTTTAATTCTTTTGAATATATACTGAGAAGTAGAATTACTGGATTATATAACAATCTACTTTTAATTTTTTCTCACAAGTATGTTTTTAAAAATGTATTGGATATATGTAGTTTTAAAAAATTTCATTGACAATGAGCCTTGAAGCTAAAATGAAAAAATACTTCAGTTATCTTAAGAGAATGATTTTAGGAAGTAAATATTAAGATATAATTTCTGTTGGCAATTAGCAATTCTGCTGCAAAGTACACATAATTCACTTGTTCCATTTAAATAATCCATTATAGCTAGTCATGGAAACAGAATTTTATTCTGCTAAGAATCTCTGAAGGTGATGTAACTATTCTTGGAATCTTGAACTAAAACAGGGGGAAAAATAATATCAGACCGCTGAAGTTGAATAACAGTTACTGAAAGGGACTCTAATAGATTTTTGGGAACCCTACTAATGCTGTAACTGGTTTTCAGCTGACAACACGGTTTTTTTTTCTAAACCCAGAGCCAAGTCGAATAGCACAAGTCTTCCTTTGGATGTATGTTCATATAAAATGCTGATAATAATTATTACAAATGTAAGCTACAACTATATATCTTGCTTACTTTATGCCAGTTACCATGTCTAACATTACACACGATCATATGAAATACAGCAGATTACAAGATAGTTTTGTACAGTTATCATTTTATTAATAGCAGAGCCTGCAACTGGCCCCAACCTTCCCCCCTCCTTAACGACTCCTGAGTTTTAGCTGGGCATATGACAGAATGCCTTCCAAGTCTCCTCTACGACTCTATTGGGCTAATAGAATACGAACATAAGTGACTGTTACAGAGGAGAAATAAACTTCTAATTTGTTTAAGATATCACATTTTGGGGCCTCTGTTTTAGTAGTTAGGCCTTAAACTTACTATTACAATTTCTTTTATGGATAAGAAAATGTTACTTAACTTGCCTAGCTAACTCAACCAGGTTTTGAACACTGCAAATGGAAGCCCAAATCCCATCCTCTTAATAGCTATGATGTGCTACTTCATACCTTGGGAACATCATGAACATCATATACACTATCATTAGCATTCCTCTACCACCTCATTTTGCACAAGGCAAAATCACGAGCTTGCTGCACAGATCAAGACAGCAGGAGCCTCAAGGCGCATCAGGTAGGGAGGAGTCGAACCAGTCAGCATGTCTGGAATAGAACACGGCCTCAGTGGTCGTGAGAGCCTACATTCAAGAAGTGGAGATAGATGGAGCCCTAAAGCAGCATTGCATGCCCAGAGACCATAACTACTAGGCTTTAGTCAGGCAGAATTAATAAACATTCCTGCTTATAGCACTCAAATACTCAAAATTTTTCAGTGTCTCCTTACTGTCCTCACGGCGTAGAACCAACTCCTTAGCTTAACATATAAGGCCTACCTCATCTATTTCAAGCTTGTGTCTCCAGGCTCATCATCTCTCCATTCTATTTATGTGCTTCTGTGGCCCAAGAGCAGTGAAATAGTCTTCCTTGAATATACAGGGCTTTCATAACTTTACTTTTGCATGTCCTCTGAAGTGTGCTAAGGGTCTCTTCCCTGAGCCATCTCCATTTAATAGACTCCTGATTAGGACTTTTTATAAGTCTGATTCCAGCACTCAGAATGCCTGGCACAGTTAAGTACTCAATGCATGTCAGTTGGATAAAAGAATGAGGGATTATACTAAAGTATAATTAGTAGATTAAAATTAAATATAAAAGTATAGCTTATTATACGATATATATTAGAGATGAGAAAATGACAATAATTGTATTATGGCATTATTTCACATTTGTACGTATTGAAATATACTGTCACTTTCATACCTGGCTGCCAACTATAAGATCAGCCTGGCAGCTATGACTATCTTTACAGGAAAGAAAAATAATTAGACCAGCAATGAGATAATATCTTATTTATTAATTGAATGCTGTGATTTATTAGAGAAAAACAAAGCAAAACAAAACGTGGTGATTTATTTACTCTTCAAATTTTATTTTTAAAATTGTATGTATTTATTGTGTATAACATGCTATTTTGAAGTATATATACATCGTGGAATGATTAAGTCTAGCTAATTAACAAATGCATTTACCTCACAGTTATTTTTGTGGTGAGAACACTTAACATCCAGTTCATTAGCATTTTTAAGGGTACAGTATATAGTCAGTATTGTCATCATGCTGTACAGTAGATGTCTTGAACTGAGTCCTGCTCTCTCACTGTAAGTATGTATCCTTTGACCAACATCTTCCTAATCTACCCTCATCCAACATAACCATTTCAGCCTTTAGTAAACACCATTCTAATCTCCATTTCTATGAAATCAACTTTTTTAGATTCCACGTATGAGTAAGAACATGTGATATTCTGAAGCAGCCTCGTTTGTCTGGGGTAATACCCAAGGTTCGTTGTCTCACGCCGAGGAAATCAAGGACACAGAAACACAAGGAGTGAGGTTAAGAGCTGAGGTTCTAATAGGCGAAAGAAAAAGAAGAGCTCTTTCCTGCAGAAAGAGGGGTCCTGAATGCATTTCCACTTCCGCGGTGAAATGCAGTAGCTTTTATAAATGAGCTTGAGAAGGTAGTGTCTGATTTACAGAGGGCAGGAAAGATTGGTCAGACCAGGTGTGCTATTTGCATAAGGCACGAAAAACTGGTTAGGGCTAGGTGTGCCATTTGCATAGGGCACAAAAAGCTGGTTGTCCCCACCCTAATCTTTTATTATGCAGATGGGTTTTCTACCTGGCAAGCGCCATGGTGCCTGTTTTTTTTTACTGTACACGTGGTAACAAACAAAAGGGAAAATGGAGCCCCCATGTTGGATATGCCTGGCCCCTGGTAGCGTTTTTCCATTGGCACAGCTGCTGGCATTTACCCGTGGAAGCTTCCAGCTTGCTTATCTATGTTTGTAGTTCAATTTTTCAGGCTGCTCTTTGTTAGAAAAAAATCATTTCTCGGGCTGCTTTTTGTTAGAACAGAAGCTTTGCCGAGGACTCTTTTACCCTCACTCTCTGCCTAAATAATTTATATCTTCTGTATCAATTTGTCTTTCTTTGCCTGATTTAATTCACTTAACTTATTGTCCTCTAGGTTCACCCATGTTATCACAAGTGACAGAATTTTCTTCTCTTTTTTTATGGCTGAATATCATTTTATTGTGTATATATACTACATTTTCTTTATCGTTTCATCACTAAAGGATGAACACTTGGGTTGATTTCATATCTTGGTTATTGTGAGTAATGCTGCAGTGAACATGGGCATGCAAATACCTCTTCAACATACTGATTTCATTTCCTTTGGATATATATGGTAGGTAATGAGATTGCTGGGTAAAACGTAGCAATTGAATTCCAATATGTGAAGAAAATGATTTTTATCGAACTTTTGAATTTTTATGTGGTTATTTGAGTGAGTGCTGTTATGAAAAAGTTGAGTTGTTCTGGGCCGTCTTTTAGAACGTCTCCATTTCTGTAAGTTAAAACACTTGGCAATACCAGCATCTTATGAAATACTAATGAACAAAATCTATAAAATAAATTGTTGGAAGTTATCCACTGGGACCCTCTCTATGGAATGAGAGGCATTGATAACTAATGGTCTTAATTAGTATATAGTGAAGAGAGTTAACATTCTTGATCCAACAAAATCCATGCACTTTCTATTTTGAAAAAAGATAAATGTTGCTACATGGCATGGTTTCTATACTCAAATGATCTTTCCTTTCATTGGTGCTACCCAGATGTTGTAACTATGAAGGATTTAAATTTCTGTTAATGTCAGAAACAGCAAACACTGGGGGCCAAGCAAACATCCTGTATTACAGCATTAATGGCTAAGGATACTCTCTGACTTAGAAGACTGGTGTGGGAAATGGACCATGTGACTTTTTATGGTGCACCTAACTCTAAGTTTCTGACGTTGAACACAATTAGGAACTTAGCATTTGTTTTGTTTGATTCTTATAGCCTTTGCCATGAAGAAGTAACAATCAGAGATCTTTTCTGAAGAATATCTAATAAAAATTTATACAATAATTTTTAAAATGCCAATGTAATAGTAAATATGAAAAAATTAAAGTAAGCTTCAATATTAACACAATCATTTAATTTTTTTGAAAGGCCACTTTTAACATATGAAAAACTTTCAAAACATACTGCAAAGTTGCAAGAATTTTACAGAGAACCTCTTTATACCTACCATCTAGTTTCTACCATTTATTGTTTTAATATGTGTTGCATCTTATTTTTGATGCATTTTAAAGTAGATGCAGAGATAAATACACTTTTTCCTAAATACTTTGGTATGCATAAAGTTAATTAGAACTTACTTTAAAAATAATTTTAATTTAAAAGTTACATATAATGGAATGTCCAAATCTTTAGGATACATTCACTTAAGAAATAGAAATAGTATATGGTCTTTTATCTAACTGAAATTTTGTATCTTGTGACTATAGTTAAAAATAATATATTGCATTTTTGAAAAGTGCTAAGAGAGTGAATATTAAGTGTTCTCACTGCAAAAATAATAACTATATAAGGTAATGTATAGGTTGATTAGCTAGACTTAATCTTCTACAATGTATAAATACTTCAAAACATCATGTTATACATGATAAATACATAAACTTTTATCTGCCAGTTAAAAAATATTTAAATGAAAAGAACATGCCCAGCACTTTAGGAAGTTTTCTCATGCCTCCTTCTAGTCAATTCTTGCTATTGCTTCTCTGGAAACAACTGCCATTCTGACTCTTTGCCACCAGAGATAAGCATTGCCTCTTCTGGGACTTCATGTAAAAGTCATCCCATGACCAGGTGGTAGGTATACATATGTTCTCTCTAAAATTCTTTCAACTTTGCAGCATGTTTTGGCAATTTCTCATAATATGTGTTGGCTTCATTCACATGGCGTACTGTTTTTGGGATTCACCCATGTTGTTGCCTGTCTCAATAGCTTATTTAGTTAATATATGTGAGCATAAAAGAAAGTGAACCTTAATATTACACTCAATACCACTCATGATAATGCATTAAGTACACTAGATATAATGAATGTCCATTTAATTTATTAATAACTGAATGAATGTTAAGTAGATCTTCCCCAAAAGGCACATGTTAAGACACAATAAACATTTTCTGTCTGTCATTTGGCACATAAGCCACAGCTGGTCAGGTCGCTGACAGATGCCGTGAAATACACGTAAGTATCAAGTATCTGAACCCATTCAGGAGCAGCTGTGTCACACATCATGGATCAGGTGTGAGGAGATTAGAGACACCATCCATGGCAGTTTATAAAATATGTTTTCTTCTCATAGTCCTGTGCAATAAGAAAAGCCATGAAAATAACCATGAAGTTATTCACATAAAATAGAAGCTATAACTGTATATGGTGATAGCACTGTATTGTAGTTAATGCTTTCAATGCTTTAGTTAGTGAATACCATATAAATGGAGAGAAAAATCTTTATGTATCTTATAAAATAATAAATATACTGTGAGTTCAAAACTGGAAACAGCCTACCCCCATTTATTAATTACTATCCCTAAATGTATTAATTTCACCCCCACTGAAGAATCAAAAACAGTATGAGAGGCCTAGTCATTTATCAAAGTACAAATAAGAAGGGAGAGAAAGAGACAGACACACACACACAGAGGGAGAGAGAGAGAGAGAGCGAGCGAGAGAGAGAGACTGAGAGAGCCAAATGTTTAAGCATGCCTCAGTAAAGAGAAAGTTCAGATGAAAAGTGACAAAAGTTTTTAAACTGCTGAGACACGTATACAGCCGGAATCTATGTACTACTGGCCCCGATGAGCAAGAGATTATTCACACCTTCCCTGTACCCAGTCCCTCAGTGCCTGTCAGGAATATCTCTGTGACCATGGATCAAAATCACTGCCTCAGGAAAATGACAATTGTAATATATATATATTGGCCAGCACACTTACAAACATGAATACTAATCACAAAGAGCATAGGACTCAAGGTCGCACCAAGCATATGTAAACATAAATTAGTTCAAAACAATTCTCTAAATTAACGTGATATTCTTCAACTAAAATTAGGCCTGTGGGCATTTAGAGGAATTTAGAGTTGGAAGATAGATCAAGTACCTCAAGGAAATCCACAAGGAAGTGCATTACATACAATGAATGAGCCCTTGTTGAGTGACACATGATCATTTTTAAGTTTTATACATTTGTAAGCAAACTACTGTTTGCAATCAGGCAAATTATTTGAAAAAAATTAAATTGGAACCTTGATACAAGTAGATTGGGGAGTCATTTGGGGACTTCAATTGAACACATTTCTAAATTATCACAGATTCAGTTAATATTACACATGTGAAACATTTAACATAGAAAATAATATATACATATAATTACATACATATAAATTGTAAGATACAGAGACATGCATGAATACACAACTACACATAGTTCTGTATCTATATCCATTAAATGAGTATATTTTAAATAATTTTTTTTTTTTTTTTTTGCTAGGCACAGTGGCTCATACCTGTAATCCCAGCACTTTGGGAGGCTGAGGCAGAAAGATCCCTTGAGGCCAGGAGTTTGAGACTAGTCTGGGCAACAAAGCAAGACCCTGTCTCCACAAAAAAATGAAAACATTAGCCAGGCTAATTGTGTGATGGTATGTGCCTGCAGCCCCAGCTATTCAGGAGGCTGAGATAGGAGGATTATTAGAGCCCAGGAATTTGAGGCTCCAGTGAGCTATGATCATGCCACTGCATTCCAGCCTGGGTGACAGAACAAGATTCTGCCTCTAAAGAAAAAAAAAATCTGTGAAAACTGCTGTATAACGTACTAGAGAAACACTGATAAACAAGATAGAAAGTTCTTGTATTCTATGAAATTTATCATACAATAAAATTTCAGACTATATTGCATATCATAGTTCAGTGGTTTCCAAACCATATATATGTTTATGTATATGTATATACATATACACGTGTTTACGTATATGTATATACATATACACGTGTATATGTATATACATATACACGTGTATATGTATATGTATGTATATGTATTCATATGTATACTTTTATTTTAACACAATTTCAGATTTAGAGAAAAATTATGAAGATAGTAGAGTTTCCATATATTCCCACTCAACTTCCCCTATTATTAACATCTAACATGAGTTTGGTGTATTTGTTACAATTAATGAACCAATATTGACACACTATTATAAACTAAATTCAACACTGTACTTTATTCAGGCTCCCATCCAGGATAGCACATTACATTAGTTGTCATGTCTTCTTTGGCTCCTATTGGCTCTGACAGTTTCTCAGAATTATCTTGTTTTTGACAATCTTGCTTGTTTTCAGGAGTACTGCTTAGAAGCTTTGTATAATGTCCCTCAACTGGACTTTGTCTGATGTTTTTCTTGTGATTAGACTTGACTTATGTGTTCTTGGGAGAAAGACCACTGAGGTAAAGTGCCATTCTCATCACATCATATCAAGTGTACATACAATTAACGTGACTTACCACTGTTGATGTTAACCTTGATTACGTGGCTGAGACAGTTTTTGGTCAGGTTTCTCCCCAGCAAAGTTATTCTTTTTCCTCTTTTCACACTCTACTCTTTGAAAAGAAATCACTATGCATAGCCTACCCATAAGGAGTGGGGAACTATGTTCCACCTCTTTAAGAGCAGACTGTCTGTAGGATTCTTTTGCGTAGTACATTTGTCTATTCTTCCCCCACTTATTTATTTTTAATCATTTATATTACTATGAACTCATGGGTATTTATTTCATAGTTTGGGTTATAGTTCAATGCTACTTAATTTTTCTGCTCAAATTGTTCCAGGTTTTGTCATTGATGGATCTTTCAGCTGACTTTTGTGCCCCTTTGTCATACCTCCATAATTTTTTGTTAACACTTCTTTCTAACACTACTCCAGGCTGATCTTGTATATTTTTTTCCCCAATCCTAAAATCAGCATTACTCTAAGAAATCCTGGTTCCTTTTTTGGAGACTAATATAAGAAACCTGGAGCCAGACTCTTTGCTACTGGGGTGTCATTAATTTAGGGCTGATGAAAAATGAAAATATATGTGTGTATACCAACTATATATATATATACACATACACATTTGTATACATATTTCTATAGGTAACCATATGTATTTATGTTTAGCTAAACATGAATTCATACTGATGTATCCAACACTAATCCATTACCATTGAATGATTCTATTATTTCCCTGTGTGAAATAAAATATCCTACACATAATGAATTTTTAAAGCCTTAACTGAAAATACTCCAGCCACCTTAGAATGAACCCTAAACTTGCATGGAGGTTCTAGGGCAGACAAATAGATGCCCACAGTCATTTACCTGAGTGACACACTTCCACCTTCCATGAATATTATTCAGCAGACTATAAGCCTCCTAAAAAGATGTATAGTCAGATAATTCAACTCTGGCAATTAATTAAAGCTGCTGATTATGCTAACACATTACCAGTTCTTAAACCTAATAGACACACAGGGCAAACACACACAGAGCTTTTCTTTAAAAACTAATTAGACATCTCAGAAAACTCTAGCCTCACTGTTTCTTTAAGGTCATTTTTCTCTAGCACTACATTATTTTCTTTCTGAAATTGGCTCATCACAGGGTTTTTGTAACATTGTGTTTAGCAAGACTTGCCAAATTTGTTCTGTTTTTTTCCTTGGCATTCCCTGGACATAGCCATGGGTGATGATTGCCTCTTTTCTATAAAATGCATATTGCAAGCTCAGAGTAATAGGGATATATTTGTAAGACCCAGTTATATGTTGGAATTATGGTCTACAAAAGTTAAAGGTTGCATATAGTTTGTGAATTATTTTTTGGATAACATAAAATCAGATTACTTTTTGATAATACTGTGTTGACATAAATATTTTGGATGAGATTTGTAGAAATGATAAGCTGAAAAAACGTTTAAAAATACTTTACCAAAGGGAATCATAATTAGGCAGAAAGAGTTTTAGACTAGGAGGCAGATAACTCAGGTTTTTAGTTTCAATTTTGCCATTATTTCTGGGCAGGTTTAGGGAACGTTTCATCTTCTAAAAAGAACAAAAATAAGATGAGATATGGGGACCTTATTGATCGTTAAAATCTCTTAGAAGGGTGACAAATGCTAGGTATTTGTAAGACCAAAGCTTCAAGCATTTTAGCATTTTTGGAATGTTTGGCTGTCTGATGTTATCTTTACATGAGGAAAGAGGACTTATGGGGAAATTTCTTCATAAAATATCATATTATTTCATTAGTTTCCGTGCTTTCTTTTTGCTTTTATAATTTTTAACAGAAAATTTAAACTTTAAAAATTTACCGAGCATAAATTTGTGCTAGTATGTCTCAAAATGAATTGTTTCTCCATTATTCTGAATTATCAGGAAATATTCTTGTGACCTGGAGTATATGGTATTTCATATTCCTCACATTTTATCAGGACATAGCACACATTGTGAAGATGAGCAATGCGTGTAGCAGCTGCCCCTTCAATGCTTCCTCTTTAAGAAAGGAAAGTGGTTGCAAGTTTGCTTTGCTCTCCACCATCTACTTAGTATAACTCTGTTCAGAACAAAAGACAACAGGAACAAACACTTTACATTACTTCAAACCTTTTTTTCTACACAAAGCTGGCACAGTGAAGGTTCTCAATTCACATTTGCTACATTCTTCAATTGCATGAGTGAATGAATGAATAAGTTCCTCAGAAACCTACTATTTTAAGTATATTGCCATTGCCAGGGAGGCGTTCAAAGAACTAAGCCTTGACTTTAGGCTTGACTTAAAATAATATTTCATGCTCTTCTCTTATCGCTTGGCATTCACCTTTGTGTGTCCTACAGAAATTACTGCTTTGAGTGAGAAAGCCAACACATTTCATAATGTGAACTGTGAAGCTGGTGCAGTTTCAGTGGATTCTCACGATAACCATCATGTCTAGGTATATACACCAAGGAAAGCCAGTTTGGGCCATACGAACATTGTACTCTTGTCAGATTTAAATAAACAGATTTCCTGAGACTATGATGTGCTGGTAGGAGGTCCTGACCTTCCACTAGCAGGTCTTTTCATAATTGACTCCCAGTAGAAATCTTCAAGTATTTGAGTGTCAATGATCTCCCAGTGGCTGAAGCATGGAAGAGACTGCCTTCTTGGTGAAGGCATTCCAGTTGGTGGAGATCCATGAGAAGTCTGCCTGGCAAACTAGATACTGAGTTCTTCTACAACCAAGCCAAATCCCACTGCTTCCAAAGAATGCTTTGAGAAGAAAAGTCAGTAGATCATCTCATATGCACCTGCAACTTCTCACGTCAGAAAAGAACCACAGGTAGAACCCATTTTTATCATTTCAAAGATGATTATTTATAGAATTTGATAAATCTAATATGTTGGAATTCATAAACATTACTATAAATGTATATTGCACAGTATAGTAAATATAGTAAACAATAACATAGTACATTTCAAAATTGTTAAGAGATTAAATTTCAAATGTTCTCACCACAAAAATGATGCATGTGAGATGACTGTTATGTTAATGTACTTGATTTAATTATTCTATATTGCATTCTTAGATTATAAGATTATATCTTCTACCCCATAAGTATATACAAATATAATTTGTGAATTATAATTATACAACTAATTTTCAAAAATTTAAAAATATTACTCTAAATGTTTTGTTTTTGTAATATTGCCTAAGGCTTTTCAAATTTGGCTTGTTGCTAACATAAGAGAGTCATGTATTTGTAATGTGTTGTTGTCTAGCTAGTTCCTATATAGAAAAGAAGATTTTGAAAGTTCTCACTACAATAAATTGTAAATGTTTAAGGTAATACATTTTCTAATTACACCGATTTGATCATTGCACAATGTATACACGCATGGAAACACCACATTGTGCCCCATAAATATGTACAATTATTTGTGTCAATTAAAAATAAAATAAAATAAAGATAAGTAGCTCACTTGAGTACTTCTCAGATCTTGTCTTCAATAGAAAAAGGAAACATTCTTCTTTCTTAGTCTTAGTTGAACTTTTATGTATACCAAAGTAGTATCACAAGCATTGAAAGCTTCTGATCAAATGTCCTAAAATATTCCTCTTGAATTCCTAGTATTAAATGACATTTTCTTTTAAGGTAACAAAGATTGTAGTTTTATATTCTTAGTATCAGCCGTCTAATTTAACTCTTGCAGTGGATGTATATGTGCTTGAAACAAAGGGTAATCATGTTTTAAAATATCACTTCCAGTGGCAAAATGACTTAACTGATTGTGAATGATCCTTACCCCTGAGACTTATAGTTTATGTAGTTATTGTGCTCATTTCATTCAAATTCAATATCAATTTATTCAATATAACTATTTTTCAAAATATTTTAAAAATAGCATCTCTTCCCTTGCTCCTGTGACAGCTCAGTACAGGAATGTAAGGGCCCTGCTCTTCCTTGTCTTCACCCAGGAACACACAGGCTGTCCCATCCTGTGGTCCTGTGACTCTGCGCCCTCCAGACCCTCAAATCCTTACTGGTTGGTTATCTGGAGGATGGGGAAAAGATGTAGAGGCTCTCACCAAGGTTTTAGAGCCATGTGTTGTCATCTTCATATCCCCAGAAGTCTAATCACGTGATTCATACTCTCTAAAATTGAGAACAGTCCTCATTTAGTATTGGACAGAATTATGTCCAACAAAGTTCATAGGTTGAAGGCCTAACCCCAATGTGACTGTATTTGGAAATAGAGCCCTTAAGAAGGTATATAAAGTTAAATTACATGATAAGGATGGAGCTCTAACAATAGGATTGGTGTCCTTACAAGAAGAGGAAGACATGCCAGGGGTGTGCAGAGAAGAAAGGCCATGTGAGGACACAGAGAGAATGAAGCCATCCATAAGCCAAGGAGAGAAGCTTCAGGAAAAACAAAAACTTACTGATGCCTTGATCTTGGACGTCCAGACTCCCGAACTTTGAGAAACAAACTTCTGTTGGTTAAGTCACTCAGTCTGTATTTTTTGTTATGGCAGCCCTAGTTTGCTAATATACTTTGTTATACTTGGAAACATGTCATAAAAACTCTTTGAAGTTTCCCGTACATATTTCCCGTACATATTCCCTTTATTCCCACTATCACTATATTATTTATGATGCTTACTCCATATCTGTCCTATCTCCAACCTGACACCCTCCCAATCAATGCAAGGCTGCCAGAGCACCTAAAATTTGTATGCAAGCATGTGACCTTATGGTATAAAATCTTTCAGAGGCTAACCAAGTCTTTAGACAAAATCGAAATAACCAAGTGTAGCTGTGATGAACTCATTATTAAATACCTGCCTATCCGGCTATTATCTCTTGCCATCTGTCACCCAATTTCCACAAATGGCCATGTGCCAGCTCCATAGAATTGCCTAAAATCCTCTGAACGCAGTCACTACTTCTGACCTTCCAGATTTTATCTTCATCATGGAAAACTCTCGCCACTTAACTAGCTTCTACTGGTCCCAAGGCTCAACTTAGGTTAAATCTCCTGGACTATTATCCATGATTTTCCCATATACCAAGATTCTCCTTTCTTTGTGATTCAGTAGCAAACTCTCCCTGCAAACTCTTCTCTAACACTGATCATGTTTCTGTAGTGGTTTTAGCTGCTTTTCTCATGAGTTGTGGCCTTTATAAAAGCAAGGATTCTGTCTTTCAAAATAAACATTGAATAAATGTTTTTTTGCCTGCATGCATGAATGAATCCAAGACCCAATTTATTTCTGCTTTCATGGCTTTCAATCAAATGGCAGAAATTCACTACAGAAATGGAAATGTAACTTCACTACATTGTCAGGATAAATTCATTCAAATGTCCAGCACTTTTTTTTTTTTTTGGTTGTCTTTAGTTGGATTTCAGAACCACAGAAAGAGATTTATCACTGCCTACTTTCCATGGAGCATAAAAGTTATGTTTAAGTTGAAAGTTGCTGTATCATTTTCTTTGAAGAAGCAACCTTAATGTTTGCATCTTATTAGCCAACTATGTGAATGGAGAAAGTAGGACTGTGTGGTCTCCATCTTTAAAGAAAGTGGGTGGTGTGTTTTGTTAAACAACACATCCACCCCAACCCACGAAGGTCAACCGCAATTCAACAGTGATGAAGATTTCTAGACCACCTGGGTTTAGTAGTCATGCCCGACTCTTTTTGACTAGGGAGACCTAAAAAGGAGAAATCAGTGAACCAAGTGCATGGAATTAGTCCAAAGGAACAAATATTAGAAACAGGTGTGAGATATTTCCTGGGGAAAATCATGCATTAATTTATTCTAACTGGCAGTGGACCATGCCTTATTTCCTGAAGAATTAGCTACTTTAAAACATTTTCACAAAGGAGTTAAGTATAAACATGCTTTTTTTTTTTTTCATTTCAAGCCAACTTCTTCAAAGCCCATACATCTGCATAAAAAAACTTTTAGGCAATTATGAAACTACAAAAATGTTTTATTCCTTATCTGTTTCCCAATGATAACGTATCCTTTAAGCATAACCGTATATATGAAGCACATTTTTATTATAAGGAAAGCTTATAATCTATGTTTTATACTTGTCCCATATTCTAGTCTTATAGCAAAATGTCACAGCATCTTGATGTTTAGTTTTATGTATTTTTATGTCCTGCCTCTTTCACAGAAGGATTAGAGGTTTTGGCATTGAGTGTGTTACTTGTTGAATACCTTAGTTTGAATGGCATCACATTTTACAAAAAAAGTTACTTGACTTCCTGAGGTTATCGGAATGTTTGGTATTATCTACAGGAAATTGGGCTGCTACTATAGAATGATTTGAATAAGAGAGCAGTACATAAAGATTGAAATTTATATCTGCAATCCAGATTCTGCCCCAGACTCTAGATGGATATAGCCAAATGCCCATTTGGCATCTCCACTTCGGTGTCTAATGTATCCAGAGCAAAAATTATTTATTTCTCCCACCATTCCTTTCTGCTCCCTTTGCTGAAGCCACAGTGGCCTCCGTGCTGTCTCCTGGACCTGCCAAGCAACTTCTTAACTCAGGGCCTGGAATGCTCTTCTCAAGTGTATCAGCCAGAGTTCAATGAGAGATAGAACCTATAGGACATAAAACTATTTATTACATGGGATTGGCACTTGAGGGGCTTGGCTAAGCCAATCTGAACGTCGTAGGGTAGGCAGGTGGCCAGAGAGGGAGCATAATAAGCATGGTGGAATTCCACTGGCATGGGCTGAAGCTGTTGTTTATGGGCAGAATTGTTTTTCTCTCTCTGGGAAGTCTCAGCCCTACTTTTAAGTCCTTTCAACTGATTAAGTTGAGCCAACCATTATTTTCCATGATAATATACCTTATAAAAATCAACTGACTAGGGAGTTTAATTAACGTGCAAAATAACTTCACAGCAACACCTAGATTAGTGTTTGAATAACTGGGAACTGTAGCTTTGCCAAACTGACACCTCAAAAAAGCCATCACAGTCAGATATCCTTGTGGCCTTTTCTCTTGCTTCCTTCAAATTTTGGGTCATATCTCACCCTAGAGGAATCTCCCCTGACCATAGTCTGCTGATATCACATCACTTTCACGTAGGGAGAATAGGGGCAACTCCCACCCCTATTCTCATCATCCTGCTATTTTCTTTCTCAAGGCACTTAATCCCTACCTTTCATTTTGTATACTGTTTTATTCTTTTTCTACCCTTATAGAATGCAAACTCCATCAGAATACTTTTTAACACTTTCGCTGTTTTATTTTATTGCTCTATCCTCTGTGTTAAGAGCCTGGGGGAGAGTAGGTATTTGATAAAAATAAATTGGATAAACTACAGTTATGAATGATACATAGAAAAGGACACTAATTTAAAAGTGTGAATTTTGAAGATGGCTATTGCTTCCTTCAAATTTACCAATTCCTTTGGTAAATCGAAATCAGAAAGTTCAAAATACAGTGACATTAACAAAAATAATTTTTTCCTATTGATAAACACACACACACACACACACACACACACACACGCTTTCATTGATGCCCCAAAAGACCCAGATTAAGAATGTTGTGGATATTTGGTTTCATGTAGAAATATCCATGACACTACAGTAGTTAATAGTTGCCCCCCAGCATGTAATCTGAACTTTACTAAGTAAGTTTAGTTATTTTAAACCATGAAGAGTAATGTTAACTTAGTAGTTTTTTTCCCTTCATTTCTGACATTTTGCCCAATGACACATTTTTGTGAATCCCTGTAGGTCAAAGGGGTTCTTTCACTCCAGCTGTCTTAAAATTTCTCTGAGGTTTCCTTAAATCAAATCTCCATTCCACCCACCAGACATCTACAGCCCATTTGCTTGTTGGTATCCTGACTGCATCCCCAAACTTCCAAATTGTATATAAATTCTTCTCAAGTTTTGAGATATGTAAAGGCAGCAGGGCTTCTTTCTCTTTGCTTCTCTTAGCTGTTTATTTTACTTCTTGAGAGCATCATAGGTGGCCTTTTCCTACAGGTCGTCTTCCAGCTGCTATGATGCATTCATGACCCTGGCTATTAAGGGCAGCTATGAATGGAGTCAATGTTATTCTGATCATTTGCCTTATCGTTCCTGTTTACTAGACTCTGAAATGTCCTGGAGATGAGCACCCATGTCTGTACAGCTAAGACGAGGTCAGATGCAGGTTCTCATGTAATCATTATGATAATATTTTATGCAATATGCCAAAGCATTCTTTGTACACCTTACTTTCTTACGCGTTGTTTACTGTGCTGTGTTCTGGAAGAGAGCAAAGGTTTACTTTTGTTGTAAGCTCACTAGAAATGCTGATTAGGAAGACGATAGAGGAGACTCTGGCTCTGCTTGTGACCCCGGAAATAAATGCTGCTTCTTTCATCTATGCAGTCACCTATTATACTGCTGCAAACAAATACACATTTAAAGGAAAGGCAGAGACACACAGACAAAGATTTCAAAACAGTCTTGTGTCTTCATCCTCTGGCCCATGTTTTCAAATGTCAGACTGGTATCTCTCACACAAGAGAGCTCAAATACAAGAGTGAAAACTGGTCAGACAGCCTGCCCCTGTCTACTTTTCAAAAGTATGTGAAATGACTGATTTGCTGATGAAATTTTTATTTTATTTTCATGTGTGGTTTGACATTCATAAAGAGGCTTTTAGAACATTGCAAAACTAACCGCTTCGTATGCATGAATCAACTTTCCTACGTCTGAGTTTTGTTCATGTCTGTAGCAAAATAAAAAGCAAGACGGTAACTGCTCCATTTTAGTTAACTATTATAGATACCAAACCTTGTTGAAGTAGGAAATTTCTTTTTTTAAATTTGCTACTATCTCTATGCCTTCTAAAATGGAATATGGTGAATTAACATAACTAACTACTATGGTTTGAATGTGTCCTCCAAAGTTCAGGTGTTGGAACCTTAGTCCCTGTATTAGGCCAAGGGCTAATATCCAGAATCTACAATGAACTCAAACAAATTTACAAGAAAAAAACAAACAACCCCATCAAAAAGTGGGCAGAGGACATGAACAGACACTTCTCAAAAGAAGACATTTATGCAGCCGAAAAACACATGAAGAAATGCTCATCATCACTGGCCATCAGAGAAATGCAAATCAAAACCACAGTGAGATACCATCTTACACCAGTTAGAATGGCCATCATTAAAAAGTCAGGAAACAACAGGTGCTGGAGAGGATGTGGAGAAATAGGAACACTTTTACACTGTTGGTGGGACTGTAAACTAGTTCAACCATTGTGGAAGTCAGTGTGGCGATTCCTCAGGGATCTCGAACTAGAAATACCATTTGACCCAGCCCCAAAGGATATAATCATGTGCAAAAACACATCACATGTATATTTTTTGACTACTCACTAGCAAAGATGGAACCACCAAATGTCTGCCTTGTCCTCCTGGGTAGCTGGGATTATAGGTGCCCACCACCACAACTGGCTAATTCTTGCGTTTTTAGTAGAGATGGGGTTTTACCACGTTGGCCAGGCTGAGTCAGACACAGTGGCTCATGCCTGTAATCCTAGCACTTTGAAAGGCCAAGGTGAGTGGATCACTTGAGATCAGGAGTTCTAGACTGGGTAATTTATAAAGACAAGAAGTTTAATTGGCTCAAGTTTCAGCAGACTTTATAGCAAGCATGGCACTGGCATCTGCTCAGCTTCTGGGGAGGCCTTGGGAAGCTTCCGACTATGGTGGAAGGGAAAAGGGGAGCAGACACATCACATGGCATAGAGCAGGAGTAGGATGGGGGGCAGGTGCCATACACTTTAAACAACTGGATTTCCCAAGAGCTCTCTCACTACCAAGAGGACAGCGTCAAGCCAGGGGGATCTTCCCTCATGACCCAAACACTTCCTACCAAGCCCCACCTCCCAAACTGGGGATAACATTTTAACATGAGATTTGATGGGGACAAATACCCAAACTGTATCAGTCTCCAGTACAGCAGTGTTAAGAGTTGGGACCTATAAGAGGTGGTTAGGCCATGAGGCCTCTGCCTTCATAACTCAATTACTGCCATTAACAAGGGAGTGAGTGCCTGATAAAAAGGATGAGTTTGGCTCTGTTTCCACTCTGTCCCATGCTCTCACTTCTGCCTTCTGTCAGATGCCAGTGCAGTGCTTGCACTTTCCAGCCTCCTGAGCTATGAACCAAATAAACCTTAATTCTTCATTATTTGCCGGTCTGTGGTATTATGTTATAGCAACAGAAAATGGACTAACACTCTGACTATCTTGGTTTTGATGATTTAGGGACCAGGTTCATGTTTCTTAATTTTGAATATTCTCTTTAATTACATTACAAGATTATTTTAATATAAAATTAAAGACAAAACTCAATTAGAAAGAAAATTATAGCATAATTTTCTACTAAAATTACACTAACAGCATAATGCTGGCTAGTAGGCATGATTATTCAAATAGGTGACCTGTTAAGACTACTATTTTTAAAAAATTTCTTATTTTCAAGACTTAGACAAAATTGTTAAAAAATTATTTTTTTATAACTGTAATTCAAAATAACCAGGCAGAAGATATCCACATTGCAGCATGATTAAATTGCCCATTGTCTGCAAATTTCACTGCATGATCATTGTTATCTCATTAGGGATCCTTTTACCCCTTCCTCCAAGGTCAGTGATTTCTTTGGCAGTGTCCCCACAGACATTTGTATATTCTACTTTTAAATTACATACACTCCAAATGTCTACAGCCACATCCATACAATGTTTATTTGCTGTGTCTGATCTGCTTTCAAACCCCAAATTGTATACCGATATTTCTTAGGTTGTGAGAGGTAGGAGGGAATTAGTTTTTTTCTCCATGATTCCTATCTTCTCTCTCAGGACTTGGTTTTCTCTCCACTTGGAAGAGTCTCATCCTGTGTTCCTCTCTTATCTTCTTCAGCCTTTGTCCAAATATCACCTTACCAGTGAAACTGTCACTTTCCATTCTATTTTGAATTTTAAACCCTTCCTAATTTATAAATTTCAAAAATTAAAAAAAAACAAATTTCATTATGGCTTGGATGCAAATAAAAAATAAACCTGTATCAAAGATTCATTAAATGCACTAGTTAATGGGGGTGCTAATTAATTAATAAGATCTTATTAATCAATGAGATGTTCAGAACAGTTCAAAAGGGAATCTCAAAAATCTGAATGTATGTGTAAATGTGTGTATGTATGTATAGACATACATATATACTTACAGTCAGTAGGGCTAAAATGAAATAAGTAATAGATGCAAAACTGGTACATATTCTCTGGGGCAATAAAATGTTTTGGGTGGTTTTTTCTACAAGGGAGAAATCAATTGGAACTCTACCAGATAAAATTCATTTCCATTGTAAAGGACACTAATTATTTTCACTACTATGATTGTTCTATAAGTTAATTTCTAGGGGCCGGGCATGGTGGCTCACGCCTGTAATTCCAGCACTTTGGGAGGCCAAGGCAGGTAGATTACCTGAGGTCAGGAGTTTGAGACCAGCCTAGGCAACATGGTGAAACCCTGTCTCTACTAAAAATACAAAAATTAGGTGGGTGTAGTGGTGCGTGCTTGTAATCCCAGCTACTTGGGAGGTTGAGACGGGAGAATCACTTGAACACAGGAGGCAGAGATTGCAGTGAGCCAAGATCTCCCCATTGCACTCCAGCCTGGGCAATAAGAGTGAAGCTCCATCTCAAAAAAAAAAAAAAAAAAAGTTAATTTCTAGCCCTACAGAGATATAAAATAGTGCATTCAATAAAAATAATCCAGAAGTTCACATTCTGATATTTACAGGGCTTGGGGCTAGCATGCAAAGGAAAACCTAAGCCTCTCATGCTTCTTACCTCAGTTTCCTCCGATAGTAATACACACGTACATGCCTGCAGAAACCCCAATCTTTGGGCCTCCACATTGGCACATACCTTTGAGTCTGCAGACTACTTGCCCAGACAGGAGGTGCATGGCCAGTGACAGGACAGAACAGGTGTTTCTAAAATGGGGACCAGATCAGGAACCCAGTGGGCCAGGTCTAGTAACTGTAATGGCCGTCTACCATGTGGCATGCTTTACTCATTTATTTGTTCACTGTCATCCCTCACTACCTGTGGTCAAGAATTTTGTTTTCTGTTTCATTTACAATTCCAGCTTCTGGAAAAATATTTGACACAAAGCAAGTGTCAATAAATATGGTTGAATTAAATAGTGCCTATTACACAGTTCATATTCACAAACAGACATTGCAGGAAAGAATGATAGTTTGAACATCACCACACTCAATTTTAAAGCAATATAAAGATTTTTAAATAGACTTTTTTTTTTAACTGCAACACATATCTTCAATAGTTCTGCTACTGGACATATTGATAGAAAAATTACCATTTTGTAAAATAAACTTTGTTTCTGTATAATAATGGCCAAAAGCCTAAAGTCTGTGACATCTTTTTCATAAATTTTCTGAGAAATGAAAATTACATGAAAAAAAGAGAAACATTTAAAGCTTCAGATGACCCAGTTTGAGGTATTTTGGGGTCTATTGTGTCTTCACAGTCCTTAAGGCAATCATTTCTACTAGATGCTGTTTCAAGGGCTGTGAGATGATGTCATGGAGTTATTACTTTAAATCATCTTAAAAATTTTTATGATTTTCAAGTCATACCAAATAAAACATAAAAACTATATTTAATAAATTTGAATTTTACTTTTTAAACATTTTAAATTATGCTCTTAAGAATGGACAAGAAAATTCCAGAATATCAGGATACAATTTTTTTTTTTTTTTTTTTTGAGACGGAGTCTCACTCTGTCGCCCAGGCTGGAGTGCAGTGGCGCAATCTCGGCTCACTGCAAGCTCCACCTCCCGGGTTCACGCCATTCTCCTGCCTCAGCCTCTCTGAGTAGCTGGGACTACAGGTGCCCGCCACCACGCCTGGCTAATTTTTTTGTATTTTTTTTTTTAGTAGAGACAGGGTTTCACCGTGGTCTCGATCTCCTGACCTCGTGATCCGCCTGCCTCGGCCTCCCAAAGTGCTGGGATTACAAGCGTGAGCCACCGCGCCCGGCCAGGATACAATTTTTGATAGTATCCACCCTTTCATGCGCGTCTGTGTGAAGAGACCCCCAAACAGGCTTTGTGTGAGCAACATGGCGTTTATTTCACCTGGGTGCAGGCGGGCTGAGTCCGAAAAGAGAGTCAGTGAAGGGAGATAGGGATGGGGCCGTTTTATAGGATTTGGGTAGATAAAGGGAAAAGGGGGGTTGTCCTCTGGTGGGCAGGAGTGGGGGTCACAAGGTACTCAGTGGGGGAGCTTTTGAGCCAGGATGAGCCAGGAAAAGGAATTTCACAAGACAATGTCATCAGTTAAGGCAGGAACAGGCCATTTTCACTTCTTTTGTGGTGGAATGTCATCAGTTAAGGCAGGAACCGGTGATCTGGATGTGTACGTGCAGGTCACAGGGGATATGATGGCTTAGCTTGGACTCAGAGGCCTGACATTCCTGTCTTCTTATATTAATAAGAAAAATAAAATGAAATAGTGGTAAAGTGTTGGGACAGCGAAAATTTTGGGGGATGGTATGGAGAGATAACGGGCGATGTTTCTCAGGGCTGCTTCGAGCGGGATTAGGGGTGGTGTGGGAACCTAGAGTGGGAGAGATTAAGCTGAAGGAAGATTTTGTGGTAAGGGGTGCTATTGTGGGGTTGTTAGAAGAAACATTTGTCACGTAGAATTATTGGTGATGGCCTGGGTACGGTTTTGTGTGAATTGAAAAACTAAACGGAATAAGTGAAGGAGAAAAACAGGTATAAAAGGTCTAAGAATTGGGACGACTCAGGACATCTGATTAGAGAGTGTCTAAGGAGATTCAGCATAGTCCTGCCAACAAAGATGATTTATTTACTTCAAGAGTTAAGAGTGGCAGTTTGGGGATAGCACCAGGAGATATCAGCTGTGATGGCTTGGAGAAACAGTGTAAACCGGCAGTGTAAACAAGAGCAGGGCATGTATGAGTAGTCGAGAATGGTGAATAGGAGTATGACTAGACAGAAGACAGTAGGGATGACAAGTTTTTTGGGGGCACAGTCTAAGTTGGTCTAGTGTCTGGAATGAGACTGGGGCCTAATAAAAAGGAGCGTCTATACAGGAGCTCAAATGGGCTGTACCTTGTAGCATTCTGAGGACAGGTCTGACTTCTGAGAAGGGAAACTGGTAAAAGTATCATCCAGTCCTTTTTAAGTTGGTGGCTGAGCTTGGTGAGGTGTGTTTTTAAAAGACCTTTAGTCCGTTCTACTTTTCTTGAAGACAGAGGACTGTAAGGGATATAAAGATTTCACTGAATACTAAGAGCCTGAAAAACTGCTTGGCTGATTTGACTAATAAAGGCTGGTCTGTTATCAGACTGTATAGAGGTGGGAAGGCTAAACTGAGGAATTATGTCTGACAGAGGGAAGAAATTACTGCGGTGGCCTTCTCAGACCCAGTAGGAAAGGACTCTACCTATCCAGTGAAAGTGTCTACCTAGACTTAGAGGTATTTTAGTTATCTGACTCGGGGCATGTTGAGTAAAGCTAATTTGCCAGTCCTGGGTGGGGGCAAATCTTCAAGCTTGATGTGTAGGGAAGGGAGGGGACCTGAATAATCCCTGAGGAGTAGTAGAATAGCAGATGGAACACTGAGAAGTTATTTCCTTGAGGATAGATTTCCACGATGGAAAGGAAATGAGAGGTTCTAAGAGGCAGGCTAGTGGCTTGTACTATAGCATAGCCTGCCTTTGCTGGTGTGTGGCGATTAGGCCTGGTGGAACTGCCATCAATAGATCAAGCGTGATCAGGGTGAGGAACAGGAAAGAAGGAAATATGGGGAAATGGGGTGAATGTCAGGTGGATCAGAGAGATACAGTCATGGGGGTCAGGTGTGGTATTAGGAATAATGTGGGAGGCCAGATTGAAGTCTGGGCCAGGAACGATGGTAATTGTGGGACTTAACAAAGAGTGAGTACAGCTGAAGGAGCTGGGGAGCAGAAAGTATATGCATCAGGTATGAGGAAGAAAATAGATTTTGGAAGTTCTGAGAAATGTAGAGAGTAAGTTGAGCATAGTTTGTGATTTTGAGGGCCTCTAAAAGTATTAGGGCGGCAGCAGCCGCTGCATGATGGCTAGGCTAAAACAGTAAGATCAAGTTGTTTGCACAGCAAGGCTACAGGGTGCGGTCCTGGCTCTTGTGTAAGAATTCTGACAGCAAGGCTACAGGGTGCGGTCCTGGCTCTTGTGTAAGAATTCTGACCGCACTAACCATGCCTAGGAAGGAAAGGAGTTGTTTTGTAAGGGATTGAGGTTTGGGAGATTAATCGGACACGATCAGCAGAGAAAGCACGTGTGTGTTTTTATGACAATTATGCCGAGATAGGTAACAGATGAGGATGAAATTCGGGCTTGACTGAAGTAATGGGGGCTGTCTGTGAAGGCTTGCGGCAGTACAGCCCAGGTAGTTTGCTGAGCCTAATGGATGTCAGGGTCAGTCCAAGTGAAAGCGAAGAGAGGCTGGGATGATGGGTGCAAAGGAATAGTAAAGAAAGCATGTTTGAGATCTAGAACAAAATAATGGATTGTGGAGGGAGGTATTGAGGATAGGAGAGTATATGGGTTTGGCACCATGGGGTGGATAGGCAAAATAATTTGGTTGATAAGGCATAGATCCTCAACTAACTTGTAAGTCTTGTCTGGTTTTAGGTAAATGGGGGAATTATAAGGAGAGTTTATAGGCTTTAAAAGGCCATACTGTAGCAGGCGAGTGATAACAGGCTTTAATCCTTTCAAAGCATGCTGTGGGATGGGATATTGGCATTGAGTGGGGTAAGGGTGATTAGGTTTTAGTGAGATGGTAAGGGGTGCATGATCGGTCGCCAAAGAGGGAGTAGAGGTATCTTATACTTGTGGGTTAAGGTGGGGGAATACAAGAGGAGGATGCAAAGGAGGCTTTGGATTGGGAAGAAGGGCAGCAATGAGATGCAGCTGTAATCCAGGAATAGTCAGGGAAGCAGATAATTTAGTTAAAGTATCTCGGCCTAATAAGGGAACTGGGCAGGTGGGGATAACTAAAAGGAGTGCTTAAAAGAGTATTGTCTAAGTTGGCAGCAGAGTTGGGGAGTTTTAAGAGGTTTAGAAGCCTGGCTGTCAATACCTACAACAGTTACGGAGGCAAGGAAAACAGGCCCTTGAAAAGAAGGTAATGTGGAGTGGGTAGCCTCTGTATTGATTAAGAAGGGGACAGACTTACCTTCCACTGTGAGATTTACCTGAAGCTCCGCGTCCGTGATGGTCTAGAGGGCTTCCAAGGCGATCGGGCAGAGTCAGTCTTCAGCCGCTAAGCCAAGAAGATCTGGGAAGGAGTCAGAGAGCCTTGGGCCAGAGTTCCAGGGGCTCTGGGAGTGGCTGCCAGGTGAGTTGGACAGTCCAATTTCCAGTGGGGTCTCGCACAGATGGGACACGGCTTAGGAGGAATCCTGGGCTGCACGCATTCCTTGGCCTGGTGGTCAGATTTCTGGCACTTGTAGCAAGCTCCTGGGGGAGGAGGTTCTGGAGGAATCCCTGGCCACTGCGGTTCAGGCATTTGGTTTGGAAGTTCTTGTGTGCTGGATATGTGGCTGGGGTTTGTCTCACAGTGGAGGCAAGGAATTGCAACTTTTTTCTGTTATTGTACACCTTGAAGGTGAGGTTAATTAAATCCTGTTGTGGGGTGTGAGGGCCGGAATTTAATTTTTGGAGTTTTATTTAATGTCGGGAGCAGATTGGTAATAAAATGTATTTTGAGAATAAGACGGCCTTTTGACCTTTTAGGGTCTAGGGCTGTAAAGTGTCTCAGGGTTGCTGCCAAATGAGGCATGAACTGGGCTAGATTTTTATATTTGATGAAAAAGAGCCTAAACGCTATCTGATTTGGGATAAAGAAAAAGGAGCATTAACCTTGACTATGCCTTTAGCTTCAGCCACCTTTTTAAGAGTAAATTGCTGGGCAGGTGGGGGAGGACCAGTCATGGAAGGAAACTGTAAGCCGGACCCGGCGTGAGGAGGGGAGGTGTTAAAAGGATTATAGGGTGGAGGAGCGGAGGCTGAGGAAGAATTGGGACCTAGCTCGGCCTGGTGAGGAGCAGCCTGGGAAGGACGGGAGAGGTCAGATGGGTCTGTAGAAAAGGAAGATTAGAAAGACTCAGCGACGCTTGGGGTTGGGACTGAGGGGACAGGCGGGAGGGAAAGAAGGAAGATGTGGGATGAGTTGCATTGGGAACAGAGACTAGAGAGGGACTGATGTGTAAAAGAATGCCTGGACGTCAGGCACCTCAGACTGTTTGCCCATTTTACAACAAGAATTATTTAGATCTTGTAGGATGGAAAAATTGAAAGTGCCATTTTCCGGCTATTTGGAACTACTGTTGAGTTTGTATTGGGGTCAAGCAGCATTGCAGAAGAAAATAAGACGCTTCAATTTTAGGTCAGGTGAGAGTTGAAGAGGTTTTAAGTTCTTAAGAACGCAGGCTAAGGGAGAAGAAGGAGGAATGGTAGGTGGAAGCTTGCCCATAGTGAAGGAGGCAAGCCCAGAGGAAAGAGTAGAGACACGGAGAAGAGGTGGAGGGTTCTTGCCCTCCAGAAAAGCAGAGAAGAGGTCAGAGCGCAGAGATACGAGGTCAGGGCGTGGAAATAAGGGATGGGGGCACAGAGATATAAGAGGTTGGGGTGTGGAAATAAGGGATCGGAGTGCAGAGATATAAGGGGTTGGGGCGTGGAAATGAGGGATGGGGTGCAGAGATATAAGGGGTTGGGGTACTTGCCTCTCCCCTAGAAAAGCGGGACTTGACGCTAAAGGTGAAGGAGAAGGGGTTGGGGGTTTCTTGCCCCCCAGAAAGGCGAAGAAGGGATAGGGACATGGAGAGAAGGGCTTGGGGTACTTGACCCTTCCCCAGAAAAGTGGGACTTGCTGCTAAGGGTGAAGGACCAAGGCAGGCATCCCTGCGTGGTCTGACACCTCTGAAACCTGGGTGAATAATCAGAGAAGCATCCTTGCAATGGTTAAACACCAAGGGAAGGCTGCCTTCCCTAGTATGTGACCGGCGCTGGAGTTTTGGGTCCACGGATGAAACGTGTCTCCTTTGTCTCTACCAGAAAATGAAAGAGCACGTGTGTTTTTATGAGAATTATGCCGAGATAGGTAAGAGATGAGGATGAAATTCAGGCTTGACTGAAGTAATGGGGGCTGTCTGTGAAGACTTGCGGCAGTACAGCCCAGGTAATTTGCTGAGCCTAATGGGTGTCAGGGTCAGTCCAAGTGAAAGCGAAGAGAGGCTGGGATGATGGGTGCAAAGGAATAGTAAAGAAAGCATGTTTGAGATCCAGAACAGAATAATGGATAGTGGAGGGAGGTATTGAGGATAGGAGAGTGTATGGGTTTGGCACCACGGGGTGGATAGGCTTTAAAAGGCCATGCTGTAAGAGGCGAGTGATAACGGGCTTTAATCCTTTTAAAGCGTGCTGTGGGATGGGATATTGGCATTGATCGGGGTAAGGGTGATTAGGTTTTAATGAGATGGTAAGGGGTGCATGATCGGTCCTTATTTCCTGTAACTATGTTTTTTGTCCCTTAATTATCCTGTGCCTCTCCCCCAACTGAAAGTGGGGTATTCATTCTTTCAGAAAACCCTAGACAAAAAAGGAAATTCCTTTCAGTTTTAAAATAAGTACAATGTTTTTAGCTCTTTGGAAAATCATAGTCTAAAAGCAAGCGCTTTTGATTTGTAAAATTCTGACTTTGTTGAGTGAGGAAATGATGATTTTCTTTGAAATCTTGAAAGCCAAGCTTTGAATACGAGAGGGCAGATGTTTTTACTAGGAACCATGGACTAAGTTGGATGAGTCACTAAGTCAATTGCTTTCTGAAAGGCAGAGGGGAGCCCTTCTTAAGTCTAGGAGAGGAGTTGGGAGGGAGAGTAGAGCCAAAGACTTGAATCGTGTGTCTCAGATTTGAAATCCTGGGAAGTAGGGTTGGGACCCTGGGATAGGTTCCGGTGGGTGGGTTAAGAGTCACAAGCTTGTGCCACTCCTGCCTGAATGCTGCTCTGAAAGTGTGCAAGCCTTTCAGACAATGACATGGCATTCATTGGAACGGGGATGGGGACCCCAAGGCACTGAGGCACAATTAAGAGGAAGGGTGTGTATGTGGGTGAGTGTGTGGGGCAGAGCAGCTGAACATCTGCTTTCTGAAGTGCAGAGGCTATTAGAGGCCCAGTGTATTGGAAGAGGCCACAGGGGTGGGAAGCTACTACTGAGGAGAATGGCCATCTCCACACTCATGAGCAGGATGTCCCCACCCAGTGCTCACAAGACCTACAGGGCTGCCAGACCCTCAGCTGCATGTATGTGGGACATAGAGTCAGAAGAATTCTGTTAGGCTATGAATTTCTGGCAATAAGCTCATTATTTAAATTCTCTAAACGTACCTCTTTTAACTTCAAAAAGGGGGCCAAACTGTCTTCCTTATAGGATTGTTTGGAGGATTAAGTGTGGAGTGTGTGTGTGTGTGTGTGTGTGTGTGTGTGAAAGTGTCTAGCACTGTGCTTGATGCATAATAGGCACATCATTGATTAGAATCCAGGTCTACACCTATGGTTGCTCCAACCACAGTGAGAAAAGGCAAATGTGGTTTAAAACACAAAAAAATTAAGCCATCCAATGCGTTCTTTACCACAAACATGAAAAGAAGCGTTCGTGCACACATTTAACCCTTTTTTTCTCTTTCCCTTTCCTTTTCCCTCTTCCTGTGGTAGAAGTGAAAATGAAATCTACAGTAGCTGTACTTTAGTGAATGCTTAGATCTTTGATTTCACAGAAATGGGCAATTTAGCCTTAAAATAGGTATGAGTGTCTGTAATAAATTAGACTCAAGATTACCTTTTATTAAAAAGCAATAAAAGTAAAAAAAAGTAATACAAGTATAAGGGTCATTATTAATGCATGCAGTTGCCTATTCTGTCATCAAAAACATCTTTACATCATAGGTGTTGGAGCTAGAATAGTCCACCATGTAGCTGCAGTGGCAGCTGTCCTGTTGTGGCCTCTTTTGTTGCAAATGCAAGTTTGAGCAAAGTGTATTTTTGACAAGATGTTTTAAAACAGTGTGCCTAAGAACCACTAATCCATCATCTGGGTGCCTAAGACCAAGTAACACAAAACTCTCCTCATAGCTAAACTACAGCAGTCATTAACAAATCAAAACCAAATGACTTGGAAATGGAGATGGAGGAAATGAATGATTTTTTTTAAAAAAAATCAATGAAATGATTTAATAATGAAAAGAATGATAGAGGAGGAGTCATACAATTTATGATTAATCTAACTTTGTTATTAGTTTATTTTTTTAAAGCTTGCAATAACATCCCTACCTCATTTGGAAAATATTTTTTTGTGTAACCTTACCTAATTTTAACCCTGTCTTTATTCGGGATTTTTAAAAAACATTTATGTGCATAGTTTATAATATTATCTATGGAACCTCACTCTGTTATTATGTTGCTTGGCAAATATGCCCTTTCTTTATTTCGTGGATGTATTTCTTTTCAGTTCTTTTTCATTATAAGCTTCGTGAAGACAGGAATAGTACATTACTTTCCCTTTTTCATTACTTTGGTGTGTATTTATACTTAATCGACATTTTATTCACAGTATAATCCAAAATTAAGTCATATGTAAGGTAAAATTCTGTTCAAAAGGGTGTGAATATATTTTGAGCATATTGTACTTTTATAATAAGCCTCATTCATATTTATTGAGTACTGAAGATGTATAGGTCATCTGTTAGCCTTACTTAAAAATTATTTTAATGTACCTTTAAAGAATAATGCAAAGTCATTGGGACAAATTTCAAATATTATGAACAAATAAGAAAAAAGTTAAAATTGCTTCTCCAATACCACTTTTTGCTTTGTAGTTTGGTGTACATTCAGACTTGTTTTCTTTTCTTTTTTCTTATATCGACCTAAAACTTCTCAACTGTCCTGCCATGTGCTTTTTCAACTTGCTCTTTAAAAACTCACTGGAAGAAATTCTCATTTCCAGGACCTCTTTTAGTTCAGTTTCATAAAGAATTGACAAAACTGGAAATAAAGTCAAACATAAGTGTATACTATTTTATTCCTAACAATTTGTCTACTTAACATTTTGACCCTTTAAGATGACAGTAAAATCAGTTGAAAAATCTGTTTTAAGAGAATGGTAAAATGAATGTCATTTTATAATTGTAGTAATAGTAATTTATTTATTTCTGTGCTTGAAATGCAGTATTTGGAAGCTTCTTCTCACTTTTCTAATAACTCTGTCTTTATAATCAGAACAAAGGCAACAATAAAGTCACTAGTTGCAAATAAGCCCAGTAGCCATCTGGACTTCTCAGTCATCCAATGTTGGAATCCATTTTACAGAACTGGCTACCGGGTTATTGTAAACCGTCTTTGAACTTCTGTAGTAATAGGGAATTGCCTTCTAAGGCAACTCTTCCTTTTTCAGAGAAATCCAACATTTAATTTGTCAGCTTTAAATAATATTTTTTATACTTAATGTTTCTTTACCTAGAATTTTTATCCATTGGGTTTATTTTAAACCCAATGGGTAAAGTGTAAATATTAGATAAATATAATCCTCCTTTTTGAGTGACACTTTAACATAATCATCTCATCCCTCCTGAATATTCATTTTTTCTGACGTAAACCTCCCCAGTTACTTCAACACTTCTCTCTTTCCTATGGTTTCATATTTCTTCACCAACCTGGTGATCTTCTTCTGGTTATATTTCTATTGGATCAGTTTCTTCTTAAATATAATGCCCGGAACTGAAGATCATGGTCCCAATAAAATCAAATAGAACAAAAATTTCCTTTGCATGTTTTAATTGAAACTCCTAATTCATTACAGAATAATTTTATGATAGAGATTTAACATTTAGATGTAATTCACTTCACACAATATGGGTATCTTCCTTTAATCATTCATTTCAGACATTACTTTGTGACAATAGAGTCTTTCTAGTTTACAAAGATCCTAAAATCCAGGCAAGGTGATCACACTGAGAGACAGTTAAAGTGAAAGTAAAAATGCATGGCTCCCTATCTTGCTTTCTCATGTAGAGGCATCTGCTTCTCTTAAAACATCAAAGGAGACACTGAAATGTGAGGGTTAGATATGAAGCTGCCAAATGTTTGATGAGTTGCATTTCTTTAATTTCAATGGAAGGAATAAAGTGGGAGTGTGAGAGTTCGTGCTCCAAAGCTGGATTGTAGCAACACACAGCAGAATGAGAGTGGGGAAACGGGTTCTGATAATGTGAGACTTCTAGTGTTAGTGCCTTTTTTCTCATGCATCCTGACATATCACATTTCTCTATAAGAAGATAGTGAAATAACACTGATAATGATTGAGCCAGAGACATTGTGGAAAAAATACATAAAAAAAAGACCCTCAGATATTACTACAGGCTATGGAGTCTTTAATAATTCATGTCGAACTTGAGTTGCACTTTCCTCTTTCCTTCTACTTGTCAGTAATTTGTAGGTAAATGTTCAGGACTCATAGTGTCAAAATTGTGATTAATACTGAAATCCTAATTTTTTTTTTCTAATTGAAAATATGGTTTAACAGAGATCACATTTGGCATTTGGAATTAGCAGTTAACATTTTGAACACTTCATCATCATAGTTTCCAAGTTAAATAGATTATTATGGATCATGGTATTTGACTTAATGGTCTTTTATTGTGGGATAAAAGTTCTTTGTAGAATCACATGTTTTTCCTGCACTGTGAGATTGTAAAGATTTTTAGACCCAGGGAATAAAGGTGAAGATTGTTTATTAGAACTGAGTTATTACTTTGAGACTTTGTGTCAGAAGCAGGCTAAAAGCACACAGTTCCTTAAGCTGAGACACAATGTATGAGACAGGCAGATTTGATTCAAGGCTGAGTACCTCTGTTTATTTAAATTCATTCAAAGGGATGAAGTAACCTCAGCTAAAAAGAGAGGCAGATGTGGAGAAGGAATATAAGCAGGAGCTTCATTAATTCAATAAACCTTCAATGAGATGTACTATGTCCCAGGAAGTAAGTGAGGTTTGGGATCCTGCCCTTGAGGAACCCAGAGTGAAATAAGGAAAGCAGGACCATAAGACTGATCTGAAATATAAGTTCCATATTTGAGCATGAGCAAAGCACTGGCGGAGAGCTAATGGACTGTGAAACCAGGGTATGACTCCTAAGTTGTCTGCACTTGTTTCCTCATCTGGCTTCCTACACTCACATCAAAGTTGTGTGTGGAGTTGGTAAAAAGTGTGTGTATTAGGAGTTGGTGAAAGTGCTTTGCAAAATGTGTAATATCATTATATAAATAAAATACAATACCTAGTAGAAATGTAATAATCAAAAGACGATAAATATTCAAAATAAGGCATACATAATAATTATGATGGAGACATTTGGAAAGGCTTAAGAGAAGCTGAACTTGGAAGATTAAATACAATTTTGAAGGAAGATAAGATAATTCATGGAGAATGAACTCTGTGATCAGGGAATGAAAGTGGAGGGTGTATTCCGGAAAAGACAGGTGTGACTAGAATCTTCAGTGTGTAGAAGACAGGAGATATAGAAATAAGTCTGGGAGTTGGGGTTGGTATCTGATTACAAGAGTCTTGATATCACACTAATGAGTCATACATCACTTTGTAACAAACAAAGAACTGTTTCTGAGCCAAGACCATGAGAGCATCAGGTCTGTGCTTTGCTGATAGTGTGGATGTTGGCTGGGACAGGGGAGAGAGCCCATCCTGAGGGACAGTCAAATCGTAATAAAGTAAGAACAAATAGCTAAAGCATGGAGTGTAACAGTGTGGATTTAAAGAATAAGACAGGGCCAGTGCAGTGGCTCACGCCTGTAATCCCAGCACTTTGGGGGGCTGAGGAGGGTGGATCACTGAGGTCAGGAGTACGGGACCAGCCTGACCAACATGGTGAAACCCTGTCTCTACTAAAAATACAGAGAATTAGGCTGGGCATGGTGGCGTGTGCCTGTAATCCCAGCTACTTCGGAGGCTGGGGCAGGAGAATCGCTTGAACTGGGGAGGAGGAAGTTGCAGTGAGTTGAGATCACGCCACTGCACTCCAGCCTGGGTGACAAGAGTGAGATTCCATCTCAAGCAAACAAACAAAAGAATAAGACAGGTAGAACTGATTGACTGGGTTTTCAGTTCAAATGAAGACAGACGAGAAGGAACTAAAGATGATTTGGGGGTTCTCTGATTGATGGAAGTGGGGTATGGAGGTGTCATGACTTGAGATAGGACACACAGTGGGGTGAGGAGAAGGGTTGAGGATTAGAGAGAAAGTTCCTGAAGTGCAGGGATTGTATTTTATTCATTGTTCTATCATCAACATAGTCCAGTGCCTGGCATATATGTAGCACTATGATTTCTTCGAAGATAGCAGTAAATAAATGCATGAGGGAGGAAGGAGACCAGCATGGTTTGGGACATGTTGAGTTTGGGCCTCCATCCATGTGAAATTCTTTCTCCTCTTAACTTCCTCAAACTCCCATAACATATATTTTTAATATCTGTCTCAACCATTTACCTTAGCTATCTCAGCTTTATAGCTACTTAGCAATTGGCCTTATCCCTTTTACAAGACTATAAATACCTGGGGGTCAGGGTCTATTCTGATTTATGATGGTATGCAGTATAGTGTTTTATAAATAAGTGTCTAGAAAATAGATGACAGATTGAGTATGAAGCTTAGAGAGAGGTGTTTTACGTCTTTGATTTCTCCATATGTTCCTTAAACTTAGCAGTGCTTTAATAATGGTTAGTGATTTATTTGGTATGGTTCACACCGACCTTACTAACCAATTTAGCAAGCAGCCTTATAATTTATTGTTAATATGTACAGGAATATGTATAAGAACTTCTCTGCTAATTACTGCTAACTCCTAGGAATTAATGCTCTATATGTCCTCCTAAAATCTCTGAGCAGGTTGTTAGTGGGCCTCATTAAACAAATATGTTTTTAAAAACATTTCTTGTTTAAAACTCAGCTCATCATTAGGAGACTTCAGAAAGGAGACGAATACAAACCAAAATGAATTCTGTTTGAATTTCATGTTATGTTATTATCTTTGGAGCTGACCTCATCTTGACACCTTCAGAGAAGCTGGTACTGCCAGATTCTGTTAAACAAGGTGACTTTGATAAAGGCCATTCCTCCTTTCAAGCCTCAAAATTGACCTGAGCGAAGAAATCATCCAGAAATATGATGACGAAAAGCTTAGCTTGTAAATCTAATAGACATTTTGTCATGAATGCAAAGTCCATACTGATAACTACTTCTTCTCAAATCCTAAAAACAAAATTACTCACTCATTTAGAGATTTAAACATAATTTTCATAGTAAGAGGTGATGTCAATTTGAAATCACTTGTTTTTCACTGTATAAATTTAAATTTTTAAAGTGGCTTGTAAACTAGAAAATTTTATGATTCCGATTGCTGCAGTAGTCTGTGAGTTTGTAATATCAATTACATCAACACCATAAAAGCAAAGTTATGCCATGGAATGATGATTTAAGGCGATCCTAGTGATCATCCTTCCACACAGGCCCTCATCTTGCCCTTATTTGAGTGGGAGAAGTCCAGGTGAAGCAGTTTGGTCAAGTTGCCCAAGCTGAAATTTAGCAACTGGGCTGAGGTGTAGAACTACAAGTTTCTACCCTTGGAGATTATGTATTTATCTCGGAGAATCATAATATTTGAGAAAGTGAAGATTTTTATTTAAATTATTATTATTATTATTTATTTATATTTATTTATTTATTTATTTTTAGATGGAGTTTCGCTCTTGTTGCCCAGGCTAGAGTGCAATGGCATGATCTTGGCTCACCCCAACCTCTGCCTGGGGGGTTCAAGAGATTCTTCTGCCTCAGCCACCCGAGTAGCTGGGATTACAGGCATGTGCCACCACACCAGGCTAATTTTGTATTTTTAATAGAGACGGAGTTTCTCTATGTTGGTCAGGCTGGTCTTGAACTCCCGACCTCAGGTGATCTGCCTTCCTCAGCCTCCCAAAGTGCTGGGATTACAGGCGTGAGCCACAACGCCCAGCCTGATTTTTACTTAAATATTGAAAATATTGTATAAATTGACATGCTTTATTCAGTTTTCTAAAAAAGTATACCTATTTTTTTTCTTTCTACTTTTAGGTTGAGGGGTACATGTGCAAGTTTGTCACATGAGCAAATTACATGTTGCTGACGCATAGTAATGATCTCATTACCCAGGTAGTGAGCCTAGTACTGCATAGGAACCCTTCCAACCCATGTCCCCACTCCACCCTCCTCTCTCAAGCAGTCCCCAGTGGCTATTGTTCCCATCTTTGTGTCCATGTGTTTTCTATGTTTAACTCCCACTTATGAATGAGAACATGTGTTATTAGGTTGTCTGTTCCTACCTTAGTTGGCTTAGGATAATGGCCTCTAGCCACATTCATGTGGCTGCAAAGGACATGATTTCATTCTTTTTTTAATGGCTGCATAGTATTCCATGGTGTATATGACCACGTTTTCTTTATTCAGTCCATCATTGATGGGCATCTTGGTTGATTCCATGTCTTTGCTATTGTGAATAGTCCTGCGATGAACATATGTGTGTATGTCTTTTTGGTAGAATGATTTATTTTCCTTTGGGTATATACTGAGTAATAGGATTGCTGGGTCTAATGGTAGTTGTTTTAAGTTTTTTGAGACATCTCCACACTGATTGCTGCAGTGGCTGAGCTAATATACATTCCCACCCACAGTGCATAAATGTTCCCTTTTCTCTGCAACTTCGCCAGCATTTGTTGTTTCTTGACATTTTAATAATAGCCATTCTTACTGGTGTGAGATGGTATCTCATGTGGTTTTGATATGCATTTCTTGAATGATTAGTAATAATGAGCATTTTAAAATATGTTTGTTGGTGCATGTATGCCTTCTTTTGAGAAGTGTCTGTTTCTGTCCTGTCCTTATTTTTTAATGGGGTTATTTGATTTTTGTTTGTTGAATTAAGTTATTTATAGATTTTGGATATTAGATCTTTATTGGATGCATAGTTTGTGAATATTTTCTCCCACTCTGTAGGTTGTCTGTTTACCCTGTTGATAGTTTCTTTTGCTGTACAAAAGCTCTTTACTTTAATTAAGTCTCACTTGATAATTTTTGTTTTTGTTGCAATTGTTTTTGGGGACTTAGTCATAAATTATTTGCCAAGACTGATGTCCAGAATGGTATTTCCTAGGTTTTCTTCTAGGGTTTTTTATTGTTTCAGATCTTACATGTAAGTATTTAAACCATCTTGAGTTAATTTTATACATGGTGAAAGGAAGAAGTCCAGAGTTAAGTAAAAGACTTACCTCATACCTTCCCTGTGCAGACCTGCAATGAGTTATTTCTCCAAGGAGCCTTGGTTTCTTTCAAGGAGTGGTGTAATAGCCATGGAAATGGACCATTCAGATCTCCTTCTGTGGAAAGCATAACTGACTGACAGCACCAGAAGCTGCTTTTCTGTATCCACCATCAAACTCATGCAGAGCCTACAGTTCCCATGGTTGCATGCAGCCATAACGGAGCATGGCAAAGCTATGAAGATAGGCTCATCCTGGAAAGATGCAGGACTTATACATCAGGGCTCTCAGTTGGCCCAGCTGAACTTTTCTCAGAAATGTGCAGCAGCCTGACACACTTTCTCCCTACCCTCTTTTCTTCCCTTCCTTCCTCCTTCCACAGATGTCAGGTTTGCACCTTCATCTGAGGACTCTCTCTACCTTCTTCTGCTCCTTCTCCTAACAAACCTCTTGCACGTGGAATCCAGTTTTGGTGTCTGCTTCACAGTGGACTTGAACTAATGCAAATAACAATTACAAACAAAAACCTGGGTGTTAGGGATACTCATTGCCACTGATGTGTCACTGCTTCTAGGATCTTTCTGTGAATAGAGCCTAGAGATCTACTTTTCAAAAAATATGAGCTTATATTGCTATTTCCAATTAAAATTTAACAACATAGTTTTATTTCTGAACTTCTTTGTATCTTCTTTCTCTTACACTAGAAATCAAGATTTCTAATAATATTAAGGTATTTACTTATTTGCTTTATTCAATGCTATAATACAACTCTAATATTTTAAAAATCACAATACCAATAGCACCACTATCGCTAAATAGACAGAGTCACGTTTAAGACTTCTTTGCAATTATTATTGTCCTCAGAATATTTTCCCCTAGAGATCTACAGGGTACTATGTTCAAAAGTTTCCTATAATTCTTTTCTCTGTGCATTAATGTTAACAATGCTGTGTATAGAAAGGTTCATTTCTTTTCATTTGTATTGTTTCAGTTTTTTCTTTTCGATTTAATATAAATGTTTTAATATATAATATAAATAGTTAAAAAGTCCAAATTATATTAAAAAGTATATTTAATATACTTTTAAAAGTATATCAAAAGGTATACTTTAAAAAGATTTTATTTCATTCCTTATTTTCTCCATCAGATTCCTATCTACATCCTATAGTTAACCATTTTCATTAATTTCTATTTATGCTACCTGTGTTTCTTTTAACAAAATTAAGCAAATTTTATATGTACATATATAGGTGTTTGTATGCATTTTATAAATATAAAATTTTTATTTCCCCTTCAATCTCACATGAAATGAAACCTACTAAATATAATTAATAACGTGTTCCTAAAAATGCTCCACTATCTCTTAGACACCATCCCTTTTCTTTCATATGTCTGCATACAACTTTGCTCCTGTATATATGATAATTTATTCAAACCACACATAATGATCCTTAATCAATAAACGTATACATAAGTGTTTCAGGTTTGTAAAGTTCAAGATAGACTCCTAAAAATGGTATTACTTGGCTAATTGGTATATGTATATATAATTTTCTTAAACTATTACAAAAATCCCCTCCATAGTGTTTGTATCATTTTGTACCTCCCTTTGCATATATTTGAGTGTTTGTAATTCTAATGCTTCATCACTGAGTCTATTGTCAAGTTTCTCAATATTTATAATCTAATAGGTGAGAGATAGTATCATAATATAGTGGTATTTTGCAATTTCCTGATTATGAGATAGATACTTTTTTCCCATATGTACAGGGATTTTTGCTTTTATTTTTCCATGAACTGTCTGTTCATTTCTTTTGCCCATTTACTAAAAATTGTAATATTCTTTTCTATTTTTTATTTAGTTGTGTGAAACATAGCAATGTTTTGGCAAATGATGGACTATATAAATGACAGTGATTTCATAAGATTATAATGGAACTGAAAAATTCCTAGCGCTTAGTGATGTAAAGTTATAGTGAAACACATTACCTTTTTTCTATGTTAAGATCTGTTTAGACACAAAGATACTTACCATCCTGTTATAATTGCCTACAGTATTCAGCATAGTAACATGCTGTACAGGTTTGTAGCCCAGGAGAAAAAGGCTATGCCTTACAGCCTAGCCGTGAAGTAGGCCATACCATAGGTTTGTGCAAGTACACCCTATGATGTTCACACAGTGACGAAATCACCTAATGATGTATTTCTCAGAATACATCCCTGTCATTAAGGGACACATGACTATAGTTATTTTTCTCATTTAATCTCAGGGACATTAGCCCCTTTTTCTTCCTAATTAAAACTGCAAAAAAAAAAAAAAAAACCCTGCAAATATAGTCATAGTTTGTTATTTACATTTTCACATTTTATCATAAAGTCAAATGTGTTTATTTTTTGTTTTCTAATTTTTAGGTATATGTATAGGATTTCACTTTTTTACACTTACAGCTCTAAATTAAGGAGTTTATTCTTGTGAATAGTGTGAGATATAAATATAATTTAGCTTTTTCCAAATGGCTGTTTAGTTGATCCAACATCATTTATTAATAAATCTTTTTTTCCCAGTGATTTGTGATTATATATCTAATAAAAGACTATCCTAAATTATCTGGGTGTGCCCAATCATATCACAGAAATTCTTAAAAGAGGAGAACCATTTCTGGCTATAGTCAGAGAAAGATGTGATGATGGAATAAGGGTCAAGGAGATGCTGCGTTGCTGGCTTAAAGATGGAGGAAGAGATCCATGAGCCAAGGAGTATAGCAGCCTCCAGAGGCTGGAAAGGGCAAGGAAATGTGTCCTTCCATAGAGCCTCCAGGAAGAGATGCAGCCGTGGCTAGACCTTCATTTGGTCCAGTGAGATGTGTGTTGGACTTCTTGATCTACAGATCTGTATGATAATACATTTGTGTTGGTGTAAGCCACTAGGTTTGTGGTAATTTGTTAGAGCAGCAATAGGAAATCAATACAGTGTCCACGTATATGTTGAGAATTTTTGGTTTTTCTCCATTGGTCTATCTGTTTGTTCATGTGTAATACCTTACTATTTTAATGGCAGACTTTGTGGCATGTTGTTGTATGTGTGACTTAATTCTTTAAACCTAAGAGAATATTTTAGCTCAACTAGAATTTATTATAACAACAATAAACTCTAGTGTATGTTGACTTCATGTTATTGACTCATAATATCATGGCCAACTGAAATATTTTGAAGTTAATAATGTGTACCTCTAACACTAAACTTAAGAGAGCAATTGTTTAATGTCTGAGCATCAAATATGTAACCTACATCTTTGAGAAATGTTATGGGAGAATATAGTATCAAGGAAAGTCAGAGTTAGGTACAGGGAAAAGACACAAATGTCCAGAATTCATAAATTAAATTTAAAATAATTGAACATATGTTTGCCAGATCTTATGTTGAAGATGAAGTGGTATATGCCTCATAACCCTTGCTTCTAAGAAGTTCACCATCCAGTGGGGACACAGGCAATTTCAGTGCAGTGTTATTAGTGACTGGATGGGGAGGAGGCTTAAAGAAGGCAATGTCTGTGACTGAATAGGCCTTGCCAGACAATAGTAGAAAGGGAAGGTGCTGGAAAGAAGGAAAAGTGAAACTTTATGTGTTATAATGAAGAGATCAGATGCCCCTGGGGAAAGGAAAAGGTAAAGCTTGAAGGGCTGGTCTGGCAGGTTAGTGGATGTGGACTGAAACCTGAAGACAAAGGGAAGAGAGAATAAGGAACCCATCAAGAAGATATCCAAGAGGATAAAAAGAAAACCAAAGTACAAGGTGTCTCTGCCATCAAGGGAGAGAGAATGGTCAAGAGCATCACACATTTCAGAAAGGCAAGGTAAACTAAAGAGCATCTATTTATTTATTTATTTAGTCTATTGGCTAAAGCAACAAGAGAGCCCTGGAAATCTTCGTGTATAATGACATAATAAGTGGTGGGAAAGGAAGCATACAAGGCTAAGAAGTAAATGGGAGGTGAGAAAGTGGATCAAAAAGAAAAGATAGTCACTGGAATGGAAGGTACAGCCAGAGAGGTTTTTTTGTTTATACTGAGAGAAATTGAGAATGTTTTCATTTCTTGTTAAATGGAACCAGTGGAAAGCAAGAGGTTGAGGGCAAAAGAGAGCAGGCTGGAAGAAATTGCAAAGCCAAGCACCAGTGGAAAGATAGAAGCATCTTCAGTAGGGAGGGGGTGGGAATCCTTTTCTCTAGAAGAAAGAAAGAAAAGATGGGTAGTCTGTAGTACGTTACATGGCAAAAAATGTGAAGAATTATCTCTGTAATGAGTTTCCTTTTCTTTGCAATTAGGATTTGAGGCCATGTGCTTAGATTAGGATCTGGCAAATAGTAGGTGTTCAATAAATATTTCTCAAATAAATAAAGTGTGGGAGAGGAGAAGATGGTTAGCTAGTAAGTTCTAGAAAGTTAAGCAAGGTTGAGGGAACATCTCTAGAGAAAAGGAGAACTTCCTGGGTCAGGAAAGGGTGGTAACTAAAGGCCTGGTTCAGATAAATACCCTACCCCCATAGGTAAGGAGAAAAACTCTCCTGAGAGGACATTGTGTGATTATTTTCCAGGCTGTTCCTGGAAGCCTTGAGATTGGCAGTGGGGGTCTCGCAAGCATCTGTGAATGGGAGTAGGGCAAGAGAGTTGGAGAAAGTGGCAAGCCAGTGAAAAAAGTAATTGCTCTGGAATCCAGGTTGAATTGAAGAAAGTAAATATAGGATATTAGACATTTTCAGATAGGTAGCTTGCAAAAATTTTCTCCCATCCTAAAGGGAACTTAAACAAATTTACAAGAAAAAAAACAACAACCCCATAAAAGAGTGGGCGAAGGATATGAACAGACACTTCTCAAAAGAAGACATTTATGTGGCCAAGAAACATATGAAAAAAAGCTCATTATCACTGGTCATTAGAGAAATGCAAATAAAAACCACAATGAGATACCATCTCACGCCAGTTAGAATGACAATCATTAAAAAATCAGGAAACAACAGATGCTGGTGAGGCTGTGGAGAAATAGGAACACGTTTACACTGTTGATAAATTATTTCAACCATTGTGGAAGACAGTGTGGTGATTCCTCAAGGATGTAGAACTAGAAATACCATTTGACCTGGCAATCCCATTACTGGCTATAACCTCAAAGGATTATAAATCATTCTACTATAAAGACACATGTACATGAATGTTTATTGCAGCACTATTTATAACAAGGACTTGGAACCAACCCAAATGCCCATCACTGATAGAGTGGATAAAGACAATGTGTCACATATACACCATAGAACCATGGAGTACTATGCAGTCATAAAAAAGAATGAGTTCATGTCCTTTGCAGGGACATAGATGAAGATGGAAGCCATCATTCTCAGCAAACTAACACAGGAACAGAAAACCAAATACCACATGTTCTCACTCATAAGTGGCAGTTGAACAATGAGAACACATGAACACAGGGAGGGGAACATCACACACCAGGGCCTGTTGGGGGGTGGGGGACAAGGGGAGGGAGAGCATTAGGACAAATACCTAATGCATGCAGGGCTTAAAACCTAGATGACCGGTTGATAGGTGCAGTAAACCACCATAGCACATGTATACCTAAGTAACAAACCTGAACATTCTGCACATGTATCCCAGAGCTCAAAGTAAAATTAAAAACATAAAAGAAAGTAAAGATAGGTAAACACTCTTAGGTTTGGAGATAGCAAAATCAGAGGTGTTGAAGTGGTGGAAGAATTGGTGTAGTGTGAATAATTGACAGAGATAGTCATGATTGTAGCAGGTTGTCATTAGTCTGGATTTGAGAATTATGAAGAAGAGCATTCTGGAAGATAAGTCAGCTGGTTTAGTTAGGGCTGTGATCAGTGATACCTGTAATGGAATGGGGGACGGAGGTGACGACTCTTGGAAATCAAGAGGCTGGCTTTCTGGGACCATGTGGGTTGCCACTGATGATGTCATTGGCCAGATGATAACAGGGGTTGGGTAGAAAGACACTACAGCAGGTATAGAAGTCTGGAATGAAGTGCTGTGTGTGGAAGGGTGTGAGGAAGTGGTAGTGAGACTGATTGGCTAATGGAAATACTTAGTTCAATTACAAACATTTGTGGCTTATCTTTAATCTAAAATTCAAAAGTCTGAAATTTCAAGTCTTGGCACATATCTGAAAATAAATGATCTCATATAACTAACATATAATTGGAAAACATTTCCAGAAATTTAAAACCTTGCCACCAATTTGTTCTCTAGTTGCTATCACTCATTTGTCTGAAAAATAAAATTAGGAAAAAACATCCTCTGAAAGTTGAGTGAAGTATTTGCTTTCTGCACAAAACCAGGGTTAACTGGTTTTGTCTGGGTACAAGATGAAGTTTTAACTTTTTATGCATGAATGTAAGCAAAATATAACCAAGACTCATTTTCATCCATTGCTAATCGTGAGCGCTTCTTTTAACTGCTCTTTCCAATGAAGCAGCTATCACAAAGTTCAGTGCCTTTTATTTTTTCTGAGTCCATTTGAAACATGGTTGATTGGTTAGTTTGGAAACTGAGTTTCTTGTATAAGAAAGTGTTCATTTATCAGAGAATAGGAATCTAGAATTTTATCTGAACCTGGTTGAATTTTTTAAAAGTTATGGACAAAATCTTGGGAAACATGTAATGAAGAATGATTATTTTTCTTAAGGTTTTAGAAAGTCTAAGGGCAAAGGCCATAGAAAGAAGTATATATAGAAGACAGAAATAAAAATATAAAAGGGGGGGCTTAAGACAAAGAAATATTGACACCTTGAGTAAAGTAGAGGTGCGTTTGCTGTTACGGAATGGAAATTAGATTTTGTTGAGTGCAAATGTTGGCTTTGATACTCTCTCACCATGAGATACTGAAAAAAAGTTACATAACTTCTCTGAGCCTCACTTTCCTCATCTGTGAAGTAGGTATAACAATACAAATGACTAGGATTATTGCAAAAATTAAAGCAGATGCCTTTACATAAAGGGCCTAGGGTTGAGTCTGACATATTGGAGATGCTCAGTAGTGGTTTCTTTCCCTCTAGGAATGTTTTATTTAAGGTCATCAGAAGGCTATTAGCTTTTCACTGGCATCTAGTTATATATTAATTTTTAATTGTTATTCTAATTTGTGTTAAATTTGGTCAAATTTCTGTGAAGAAAGATCATAATGATCACATCAGGTATAGCAAACTGAGGCTCATTCCTTCCTATTTTCGAATGCTGTATATAAAACAGTCCTGGCTTGAACCAGCCCCACACTATCACTGTGCTAGTGATAGGCAGGTGGAGCCCAGTGCCGGGCCAAAGTGCTTTGCTTTCTCATTTTGCCGATACCTTGATTAGTCAGCACACATTCCTGCCCAATCTCGTTGGGGATTTGAATTACATATTGTTTGTTAAATCTGACACTTGGCCAAAGAGGTACTTAATGGCACTTATGAAAGAACTAACGATCAAATGACACAACCTTGCCAAAGCATCTTTATCTTTCTGGTGAGTGACATTTTAAGCCTAGATATGCTTCTGGTTCCTTTGAAGAGCTTGTACTCCATATAGGGCTTGCCTAAAATGACCATGTTTGAAGACTATGAATAATAGCTGGAAAGCTGAGGTTGCTTCATGTTGCTACCTTCCAGCCGAAGGGGAAGGGGGCTTACTTTGAAGTTGGGAATAAGTGCTGGTTGTTGATAGCTGGTCTCTGCACAGAGTGTTCCAGAAAAACCCTACTTCAAATTCCATTCTTAAGGTGTCAGTGAAACACATACTTTTATATTCTGCTATGCTTATTTTATACTTAGCAAAAAATCCAATTATATATTTTCAAAATGTCATAGAGAGAAACAATAATTAAGTATGTGATATCATTTGTATTTTTCCAGTTTATTAATGATGAGAATACATTCTCAGAAATGCATCACAAGGGGATTTTGTCATTGTGAGAACATCTTGGAGTGCACTTACACAAACCTAGGTGGTATAGCCTACTACACACCTACGCTATATGGAATAGCCTATTGCTTCTAAGCTACAAACCTGTGCAGCTTGTTACTTTACTGAACACCGTAGGCAATTGTAACACAATGTAAGAATTTTTATATCTAAATATAGAAAAGGTACGGTTAAAATACAAAAGGTTAAAAATGGCACACCTGTGTAGGGCACTTACCAGGAATGGAGCTTACAGGAGAGTGGGAGTTGATCTGGGTGAGTCAGAGAGTAAGTAGTGAATGAGTGTGAAGACCTAGGCCATTACTGAATGAGTGTGAAGACCTAGGCCATTACTGAATGAGTGTGAAGACCTAGGCCATTACTGTACACTACTATAGACTCTATAAACACTGTTCACTTAGGCTACCCGAAATTTATTCAATACAAAAATATTTTTCTTTCTCCAAAAATAATTAGCCTTAGCTTACTGTAAATTTTTAACCTTATAAGCTTTTGAATTTTTAAAAAAGTTTAAACTTTTCTGTAATAATGCTTAGCTTAAAACACAAACACATACAGTTGTATAAAAATTCTTTTTTTGTATTCTTGTCCTATAAGCTTTCTTCTATTTTTAAGCCTTTGTTATTTTTTACTTTTTAAACTTTTCTTACTAAACACTAAAACACAAATGCACACATAAGCCTAGGCCTACACAGGGTAAGAGTCATCAATATCACTGTCTTCCGCCTCTACATCTTGTCCCCCTGGAAGGTCTGCAGGGGCAATGACACCCATGGAGCTGTCATCTCCTATGATAACAATGCCTTCTTCTGGATACCTCCTGAAAGAACTGCCTGAGGCTGTTTGATGCTTTTTTATAATTAGAAGGAGGACATGCTAAATAATGATTAAAAAGCATAATATAGTAAATACATAAACCATTAACATAGTCACTTATCAGCATTATCAAGTATTCTGTATTGTGCATAATTATATGTGCTGTACTTTTATACCATTGACAGTGCAATAGGTTTGTTTACACCAGCGACACCACAAACACATGAGTAATGTATTATGCCACTGCATTAGGACAGCTACTACGTAACTAAGGGATAGGATTTTTTGTCTTACAGGACCACTGTCATACATGCGGTCCCATTTATTTATTTAATTATTCATTTATTTATTTTTGAGTCTGAGTCTCACTCTGTCACCAAGCTGGAGTGCAGTGGTGCAATCTCGACTCACTGCAACCTCTACTTCCTGGGTTCAAGTGATTCTGCTGCCTCAGCCTCCCGAGTAGCTGGGACAACAGGTGCATACCACCACGCTCAGCTAATTTTTGTATTTTTAGTAGAGACGGGGTTGCACCATTTTGGCCAGGATGTTCTCAATCTCCTGACCTGATGATCTGCCTGCCTCGGCCTCCCAAAGTGCTGGGATTACAGGCATGAGCCACCGTGCCCGGCCCATGGTTCTTCTTTGACCAAAACGTCATTGTGCTGCACATGGCTGTGTATTAAAATGCATGCAGGAGAAAATTCAACTTTAATAATGTTGATGAAGTAAGTAGTTCACATACTTCAAAGAAAAAATACACAAGCAAACAAACATAAATACAAAAATGAATAGGCAAGAGCCCCGATCCTCTAGTTTATAGTCTGGTGAGGGAACAAAGATATGCAGAAACACAAAACAAAATTCAAGAAGAAATATAGCTGAGCTATATAGGTAGCATTAAAGACAGATGATTAAGTTCTTAATTTCCCCTGTGGGAACCAAGGAAAGCAAGCAGGAAGAGGTAAAATTTAAAGGAAAAGTTTGATTATACATAGGAGGTCATGAGTCAGATGGGCATGTGGTGGTGGGTAGTGAGGAGGAGACAATGTTCTAGGTAGAGGGGGGAAAAGTCCAAAGTACATGTAGTCTTGAGAATATTAAGTAGTTAAGCAAGGCTATGAATAATGAAGGTTAATTGAGACTGAAAAATGGAAGATGAATACTATATGAATATTAAGATAAGATTGAGGAACCATTTTCTAAGGTCTTAATTTCTAAATGGCTGGTCTTCTATGATGACTAGTAGAGGGGCTTCTCTGAGTCGAGAGTTAGGGGAAAGCCTCTGTTGTTAAAGCATCTATACTGTAGATGTGTGGTCAGCTGCCCCCACCCACCTTATTTTAAGAGAAATTGACATGGAGGTTGCCCTTCTTAAAATCCTTGTAAACTTGCTTGTGTGCTTTTTTTATTTTTAAGTAATGAACTAGGACATTCCCTAAGTTAAGATTTAATGAGCCACTGTATTTCTTGTAAATATACTTTTTAGCTTTACAGCTTGATCTTGATGGTTGGCGAATATAAAGTATATGTTTTGTGTACATATGTGATATTGTTGGAATGCTGTTGTAATCACACCAATGCTAAATTAGCATTGTGCTGCACTGTTTTTGAGTGGCCATAGCATGCAGTGCTATCCCTTAGGCCACAATGTAATCCAAAAAAAGAGTTAACTTTTTAAAATTTTTTAGTCTGCCCAATAATGTGCTAAGAATTTTATATGCAGTGTTGCATTCAAGTCTCACAGTTATCCTGTCATTTAAAATTATTATAAAATTATTATGTTAAATTATTCTCACTTTACAAATGGAGAAATTAAAGCATTGACAGGTTGAGTATTTGGCCAATGTCACACAGCTGGGATGAAACACAGCTGGGATTAAAACTCAAGTTTTTCTAACTCTAAAACCACGGTCTTAACTATTATGTAGTGTGAAACTTTACTGTAACTTTTCGATGAAAAGATAGCCACAAGATGTGATTTTTATTTTTCCCCTTACACCATCAGAACCAGTGGTCAGAGCTGGAACTCACTTCTAGGCTGCCTGACTCCAGATGCCATGTTCTTTACATGATGTGCCATATAAATGCATGGACAGCACAAGGAACAAATAAGCCCATAATTCAACAAGCAAAAACTATTCAAAATATGTTTCTTTTATCCTGAGTTCTGTTGATGGATGGACCTAGTCATAAATAAGCTCTAAGATAATTATATTAGTCAGTGATACTCTTTATGAATGCGATGATATACTAAAATTATTCATAATCCTCCCATTTTCTATTTAGAAATTGTATTATCAGAAAATCACCTCTATTTTCGTCAGTATGTACATTCAAGTGATTCCAAGTAAAGTTGCAAAAAATATTTTCAAAAAAATTGACAGCTATAATATTTGTATGGAGCCAGGCATGGTGGTGCACTCCTCTAGTCTCAGCTACTCAAGAGGCTGAGGCAAGAGGAGTGTTTGACCCCAGGAGTTTGAGATCAGCCTTGGGCAACATAGAAAGCCCTCATCTCAAAAAAAAAAAAAACTATGAAATTTCAAAGGGCCATAAAGAAAAGATGAATACAGTAAATAAGTAAAATAAGTATAACGTGAATATATGTTATGATAATCAAGACATAATAAAATATGGTATGTAAAATGTTGTAATTTTATCCTAATTAAACAAATAAACTGGAGGACTTACTAAGAAATCCACAAAAATTTTCAAACTTAACAGATGACAAAGCTGGATTTCAATTTTGTATCACTTTACTTTCTTTTTTGTTTTTTTTTTAACTTAAAAAAACAAACACCTATGACAGAATGTCCATTGCTGGTGGTGTTAAGACTAGCTTGTTACAGACCATTTCTTCACACTGGGAAAAACTAGAAAACCTCAGTAAGATATATTTTTTAAATTGTGTACAGCTATCTGATAGCTAGGAGGGAGCAAATAAGTGCTACCTTGAACAGGTGATAAGTTTACTGAGTTTTATTTCGCATAATGGCCAGACCAAAGGAGACATATCTCCATTTTCATCGATAATTTATATTTCCTTAAAAAGAGGATTTGATTTGTTCACAAGAGGCACTCCTGTTGTATGGAGTTTCAACCAGACTAGGTGGAAGTGGATGTCTTCTCTAGTACCAAATCCATCCGTAATTGCCTTAGGCAGTGAAGGCATGAGTCCTCAGTCAAATCATCCATGGCCAAAAATGCAAGTTTCATTTTGGATAATCTAAAGCCCAGCAATTTTGGCAGAGTAGAAACCATTTGAGCCTCTTCTTGAAGTTTCTTTTTTACAATTTTAGAGACTCTTCCTGAAGTACCATCAGCACTTGGTTAAAGACAAGGAAACACAAATAAGCCATTTTCATTCTCATTCAAAACTTTCGTATAACTAAAAATATTTTATCTGGTTTGGCTCTGTGTCCCCACACAAATCTCACCTTCAATTGTAATAATCCCCACATGTCAAGGGCCAGACCAGGTGGAGATAATTAAATCATGAGGGTGGTTTTCCCCCTACTGTTCTTGTGATAGTGAGTGAGTTCTCATGAGATCTGATGGTTTTATAAAAGGCTTTCCTTTTTGCTCGACTCTCATTCTCTCCCCTGCTGCCCCGTGAAGAACTGCCTTCCATCATGATTGTAAGTTTCCTGAGGCCTCCCCAGCCATGTGGAACTGTGAGTCAATTAAACCTCTTTTCTTTATTGAAAAAAAAAAAGAAACTGTATTCTCAATGATTTCTCTTTTAATCTTGTGTTGTATTCTCATTGAGAAAGCTTGTAAGATGAAAACTTGAAAAGCAAATCGTTAGTGTAGATATCAGAGATATAAAATACATTTAAAGATTGGGTAATAGTATATTCTTTACTGGGGATTGTTTCTGTAAATATCAGAACAAGGAAGCAATATGACATTTCAGCTATTCCAGGCACTGGAAAAGCAGCAAGATAAAAAAGAAGAATAGTGAATCATGTTTAGAGGCTTATAAATTTAATATCATTGATATATCACTGTTGTTCCATAGAGCTAACTTAAGTGGGTAATATTGATCACTGGTGATTATACTTGTTATTCAAGAGCCTAGTCTGTTTATGGTTTAAAAAGATCTCTTGAATAAGACATCCTTAAAGATATATTAACAACAGCTACAACTTAATGTAGAGTTTAATATATGCCAGGCACTACTGCAAACCCTTTTATAATATTAATATATCAAATCCATTTAAGAACTGCATGAGGTAGGTATTATTATTTCTATTTTACAGATGAGGAAACTGAAACAAAGAGAAATTAGCTTTACCAAAGTCACATATATAGAAAAATGGAGGTGCTAGAATTTTTGGAGGATTCCAAAATGGAGGACACACAGAATTTGGTTCTAGACTACAGGTTCTTCATCATTTTGTGTTTTTCCAGTAAATAGCAGTGTGGTTTAAAAAATCAGATTCAAGTTTGACAACTTGTTCAAACCAAGCTAAAAAAAATTAAATAATGTATTGTTTCTAAATAGAATTTATATGAAAGCACAATAACATGTTACTTTGCTGAAGTTGTACCACACACACATACACATGCAAACTACTCTCAATGTATGATTTTATTATAAAATATTTATCTGAGTATTACCCATTCTCAGTGATATTATAGTTTTCTTTCTATTGCTTCTTATAAAAAGATGCCATAGATAAGAAGTCAACCTAAAATTTACACAGCAACTCAAGTGCTTAACTCAGAAATTTAACATTCTCATGAGTTAAATTTGCACAGATGGCAGAAAAGGCCATTTGGTCACTTAAATACCTCTTTTTCTACTTGAAACCATTTTTCACACACTTTGTTAATAACTCAGGACTCTCTTCTCAAGGGCTTTCCTTTCCTCTTTCTGGGGAAGGAAAAAATGTTGGGAAACACTGTGGTAGCCGCTGTGAGGTGTCTGTGTCATCATTTCTCTTACTACTGAGATGTATCTCTCACATGGGCTTTTCTGTTGCTCTCTGTTCTGACAGCATGTGTGGCCGTTCTACTAGGACTCACATGTCCTTGGGAACTGCATCCATCACTGGTATCTTTGGTCCCATTCTTAGCCCCTCATGTTGGTCCTGACTTCCATACCTTTCTTCCCTGGACTCCACCTTCTCTCAATTGAAGGCCACTGTTATCTCTTTCTTGGCTCCTGCCGTAGCATGCAGGCAGCTCTGGATCTCTTCCCTGTCATACAGGCAGGGGAACTAAGAGCACCACCTCCAGCCCTCTCTCTACTGGCCTCTTGAAAGGATGCAACTAGGTACCTTCTAATTGTAGTATGGGCATGGCCCCATACAAATCACCATGGGAATTTGAGTACCATATTAAAGTAGGACAGAAGAACTCCCAAGATCACTGGATATTTGTAGAACATAGTTTTACAAGTTTGTCATTTGTCTATCTTTGCTTGTTCCGATCCCCACTCTCTCTACTATTCCATGTTTTTTCTTTATTTAAGTACATTTCTTGCCTTTCTTAGAAACATGTCATCTGTTGTATCTCAGAGTCTGTTACTAAGGTAAAATTACATATGGATTATAACAGAAACTCTGAATCCAAGCTGCCAGTGTGCAAATCCCAGTTCCACGACAAGAATTCCATACACTTGGGTTAATTCCTTAATATCTCTGAGCCTCAGTTTCTTCATATATAAAATGAAACTAGTAATGGTTATAAGGTTGTTGTTAAGAGGAAATAAGTTAATCTATTGAAGCACACTGAACAGTACCTGGCACGCTATCAAACATATCAGAAATGTTAACATCATGGAATATCATGTTCCCTCTTGTCAGAATGGTATTTTTCTTTTTTCTTTCTGTCTTTAAGATACACCTCAGTCTGTTTTTTTTTTTTTTTTTAAGACAAAGTCTTGCTCTGTCACCCAGGCTGGAGTGCAGTGGCGTGATCTCAGCTCACTGCAACCACCGCCACCCAGGTTCAAGTGATTCTTGTGCCTCAGCCTCCTGAGTAGAGGGAATTACAGGTGCACACCACCTCGCCCTGCTAATTTTTGTACTAGTAGAGACAGGGTTTCACCATTGTGGCCAAGCTGGTCTCAAACTCCTGACCTCCAGCAATCCTCCCGCCTCTGCCTCCCATAGTGCTGGGATTACAGGCATGAGCCACTGTGCCCGGCACACCTGTCTTTAAGATACATCTTAATGTCATATTTTTTCAGAAGACTGTCATGAATTATACCTAAAGTTATTATGTTATGGCCCCATAAATATATAGCCCATAATATTTATATAGTATTTGTGGTAGTTTATTCTAGTTGTTATTTTACTTATCTCCCCCATTAGGCTGACCTAATTCAGAACATCATATTTATTTACATGTTTTCAGCATTCTGCACAAAGAATAGCAAATAATAGGCACTCATGAATATTTACTTAATGGATAAATGAGGTGAATTTCTCTTGCCCTCCTTCAGTTGAAAGTAGTAAGCACTCTCTTCTGTGGGGTCTACACATGCACTCTTGGAGGCATTCTCTGGGATGGGTAAACAATGTGCCAACAGCAGGACATAATCTGTCCTGTCCCCTCCTCCAACTTCTCCGAATCCGAGCCTTCCCCTCGCTCACTCTACCCTACCATAGTCACCTGTTCCTTGAAAATCCAGGCACCTTTCTCAGAGCCTTGGCGTTTTTTTCTTCTTCCTACTTGAGATGCTCTTCTCTCAGGTATCTTCATGGTTTGCTCTTACATTTGATCCCGTTAGCTGCTTGAATGTCGCAAAATTAGAGAGGTCTTCCCAGGCCACTTTACAGGAGATAGCACCTCTTCTCTACCCTTCCCGGAGACAACCCTCAAGTGTCATACTCGGCTTAATTATTTCTCCAGAGCATTTAATGTGTCACTTGATACATTGGTTTGTAGTCTGTGTCCTTCCACCAGAATGTATGCTTCATGATGCCAAGGATGTTGTCTGTTTTATTCATAGCTGTATCCTCAGCATTTAGAATGGTGCTGAGCAGATAGATGTTAAATGAACAGAGAGATGAAAGAATGAATGAAAAGTGAATGAATGAAACAAGACATGTAGATTGAGAGGATCTGACCATTTCTCCTATCTGAGATATCTTAGTGAGCACCTGGCTTGCTACAGTCCTGCAGCAAGACCTTAACTCTCCCCTGAGCACTGTGTCCTTATTCATAACTGACATTTGAGGGCTAAACATTGGGCACATATAGACATAAAGATGGAAACAAGAGACACTTGGAAATATAAGAAGAGGGAGGAAGGGGTGGGCAAGAGTTGATAAACTAACGTTGGGTGCTATGCTCACTGCCTGGGTGACACATTTATTTGTACTCCAAACCTCAGCAACAGTCAATATACCTTTGTAACAAACCTGCACATGCACCCCCTGATTCTAAAATAAAAATTGAAAAAAATTATAATAAAGGAGGGACACCTTATCTCTGCTTTGTGTATCTGAGCTTGTCTTTTCCCCAGTGTCCTGTGATCTGTGGGGACACTGTGCTTCGTATCTCTCCTCTAAATTTCTTTCTCCCGCCAGATGGCACTATGCCTTCAATATCTAAAGCTACAGATACGGTGATCTCAGTTTTCTTTATTCTTCTCCAAGCTATGTGGACCTTTATTCTTAATAAATGGGTTCCAGTTCCAAGATATGAAAATGTTAATGACATATGCTGAACTAACAGTCCTAACTGCTACTCCTCTGAAATAAAAAGTGGCTGAGCCTTATTATGTTTTATGAAATATTTATAGCTGCCAAACACAAAAGCAGTAAGAACATTGGTTTATCCAGCAAAAGCCCAAAGAAACTCTATTTAAGTGAAGATTAATGTGGAAATGTTATCACATTCTCACACTGCAAAACTAAAGTGATATAGAGGTGATGAATGTGGATAGATGTGGAATATACATATATGCACACATTATACATTTTACAAGACAAAATATACCAGCTGAATTTGCCTAAGGAAGCTACTAAAGTCAGATTTGATGCAAACGATTTGTGGAAGTTACATTGTGGGGCAGCCCAACTACTAGAACATTTCATGGAAGTTCTATATTGATGGAAGAGAAATTTGTAATTATTTCTCCTAAATAAGGAGAGAGGCACATTAGGTGTGGGATTTTGCTGTTCTCTTTCAAGTTTTTACAGATATACAGAAGGTATATAGAAATCAACATGATTCTTTTCCTTTATTCACATATAATTGTAAATAGCATGGGTAATACAATTTCCAAATCTTTTATTTACTTAAAAATGTTGTTAAAGTAGTTGGAATGGTTCCTAGATTTTAATATAATAACATATTCCACAGGCAGCAATTTGAAAATCTTTGAGAAGTTTAAAAAATATCTGGCTTACAATCATCTCATTAAGTTATAAAATCAGGGCTTCTTGGAACTTTTAAGTTATATTTTATCTGATTGTTATTCTCAGATCTACAGTTTTTTAAAAGACAAGTCTCTGGTTCCTTATAGATCTCTCTATCAGCTTCCCTCCATGCACATTTGGCTCATGAATGTATGAAATACTTTGGACATATTTCTATTAAATACTGTTGCTTTCCTGGGGAAAAATACATTATAGTTCTCTTTTATTTAGATTAATAAGCGTTTTAGGTTAATCTGTTGTGAATCCTCTGTAAATCAGATTCTTGATAGTTAATAGTATTTCATCTTTGTATATTTAAAATCAATTCACATATTAACTTAAAGATGAAAAAGAGAACTAAATCAGCAATATTGTTATGATATAATGAATAAATTAATTTGCATGTATGTCTGCTTTAAGTTTAGTTTATAGAAGTTTTAAAAAATGAAAATTGGCTTTTTTTTACAAAGAATAATGGATTTTTTTCACTTGAAAAAACATTTATTATTATTATTATTTTCATTCCAACTTTTACTTTAGGATCAAGGGGTCCCTGTGCAGTGTTGCTACAGGGGTAAATTGCATGTCTCAGGGGTTTGGTGCACAAATAATTGTGTCATCCAGGAAATCGGCATAATACCCAATAGGTAGTTTTCAATCTTCACCATCCTCTCAGTCTCTACCTAAAATAGACCCCAGTGTCTATTGTTCCCTTCTTTGTGTCCATGTGTGGCAGTTAATACTGTCAACCTGATTGGATTAAAGGATACAAAGTATTGATCCTGGGTCTGTGAGGGTGTTACCAGAGGAGATTAACATTTGAGTCAGTGGGCTGGGGAAGGCAGACCCACCCTTAATGTGGTGGACAGAATCTAATCAGCTCTCCGAGAATATAAAGGAGCAGAAAAACCTGAAAGGCGAGACTTACCTAGCCTCCCAGCCTACATCTTTCTCCCGTGCTGGATACTTCCTGCCCTCCAACACCAGACTCCAATTTCTTCAGGTATGAGACTCAGACTGACTCTCCTTGCTCCTCAGCTTGCAGACAGTCAATTGTGGGACCTCATTTGTGTGTAAGTTAATACTTAATAAACCCCCTTTATCTCTCTCTCTCTCTCTCTCTCCCTCTCTCTCTCTCTCATTAGTTCTGTCCCTCTAGAGAACCCTGACTAACACACCTTGTATACTCAGTGTTTATCTCCCACTTACAAGTGAGAACATGTGGTATTTTGTTTTCTTTTCATGTGTTAATTTGCTTAGGATTACAGCCTCAGTTCCATCCATGTTGCTGCAAAGGCCATGAAGAAAATAATGTTAATGACATTTAACCTCCCAACATGTATCTCTTCTCTTTCTTTTTCTTTGGAAAATTTTTTGTTTGTTTGTTTTTTAGAGACAGGGTCTCTCTCTGTCACCCAGGCTGAAGTGCAGTAGCACCATCATAACTCCCTGCAGCCTAGAACTCTTGGGCTCAAGTCATCCTCCCACCTCTGCCTCTGGAGTAGCTGGGACTTCAGGCATGCACCATCATGCACAGCTTGTTTTCTTTGACAGCACTTATTGTGTAAACCATGAATGCTGGCCCTTGATTATTGTATATTATCATTGCATTTTATAGTAAGGCTTTACCCATGATATGATATTATGTGTGGATTTACTGACATATCACTTTTTTTAATGCTGATTATTTGTCTTAGTCCATTTAGTGTTGCTATAAAGGAATACCTGCAACTGGGTAATTTATAAAGGTCAGAGGTCTATTTGGCTTACGATTCTTCTGCCTAGAAGATTGGGCATTTGATGAAAGCCCCAGGCTGCTTCCATGGCATGACAGGAAGCAAGAGAGATGGGAGGTGCCAAGCTCTTTTTTAACTACCAGCTCTCAAGGGAACTAATACATCGAGAACTCAGTCCCATTCATGAGAGATCCACTTCTATGACCCAAACACCTCCACGGAGGCCTCACCTCCAACACTGGGGATCAAATTTCAACATGAGATATGAAGACGTCAAATATCCAAACCATAACAGAATCACTATTTGTAGATTATGAAACATTCCTATTAGGAATAATTAGAAAGGAGAAAACTATACATTGAGAGAGTAAAAAGAAGGTAAAGAAGATGGCAGGGGCCCAGGTGGGGTGGCTCATCTTTGTAACCCCAGCACTTTGGGAGGCTGAGGCAGGCGGATAACTTGAGGTCAGGAGTTTGAGATCAGCCTGTCCAACATGGTGAAACCCTGTCTCTAATAAAAATACAACAACAACAAAAAAATTAGCCAGCTATGGTGGTACATGCCTGTAATCCCAACTACTCAGGAGGCTGAGGTGGGAGGATTGCTTGAATCCTGGAGGCAGAGGTTGCAGTGAGCCAAGGTCATGCCATAACACTCCAGCCTGGGCGACAGAACGAGACTCCATCTCAAACAACAATAACAACAACAACAACAACAACTTGATGGTAGGGAACAAGTAGAGGATTTAGCAATGAAGCCTTGTGGATATTAAATAACAAAATACAGAACAGATGAGAGCTTTGGGCCTAGGCCTTCAGAATAAACTCTGTTGGTGTCTAGAGGAGAGAAGGAGCCGAGGAGATATATATCAAAAAGGCTCACCCAGGCAGATTCTGACAAGAGTGATTTGGAGAGATCATCTCTAAGCCTTTTGGCTAAGATCAAGTGAAGAGTAGTAGTTCGAATGTAGGAAATTCAGCTCCTATGCTATAAAATAGGAAACACATTGAACATATGTATAGACAATTATCCAAATAGTGGATTAGCAACAATAAAAGAAAATTAATTTACAATCACCTGAACAGTTAAGGGGTAAGAGCAATTAGCTTTAATTAATTAGCAACTTGCTAAGTTCAGTGTTTTTGCCAAATCTATAAATGCTACTTGAAATAAACAACTTATAACCATTGATTCAATTTAGAATCACACATGGTAGGCACAAGAAGCTGAGTGGAAATCCTCAAGGAGAAAAATTAAAATAGGCATGATCACTGTCTCACAACGTTATGGTGCAGCCTAATGCAACCCTAATGCATGGTTAGAAGACTCCCTCGCAAGGACATTTAATTGACTGATCCTTTGATAGGAGATTAGTTTTCCTTGAACCAATAGAAATCTGATGGATTCTCAAACCTGTTCTCACTGACATAGTAAGAAAACAGTTTATTACTACATTATATTGATGCTGTGAAAAAGGTTACCCTAATATAATAAAATTTAAAATTCTCCCATTTAGAACTGAACTTGGTGTTGCTGGAGCAACAATTTATAAAAATGATGATTGACTTTTGTTAGCTTTGGAAAATGGGATAGTTACACTAAAAACTTGGGGTTGAAATACTCTAAAGGAGCTTCAAGTGTTCCAGTGACAGAAAAAAAATCTATTTTTGAACACATTTTTAATTTTTCAGGGTGAAAAATTTTGGGGGGATTTTAAATTCTCTGTAGGATAGAAATATACTTAATAACTGGAGAGCATTTGTACTGATACCTTATTAAAGAAAGGTGAACATTTTTCTCTGTATCATGTTGCTGGCACTGTAGCATATGGGTTCAACTCTGATTTAACAGTCATTATAAAATTATGTTTTGTGAACTTAGCTGAATGTTATAAAAGAACGTAGGTACTACAACATTACAATTAGAATAGGAACAACTCAGCATTCTCTGTTACATGAGGAATCAAAGAGAAGTTGGAAGTCTGCAACCCAGAAGAGGACCTTCACCAGATGTTGACTGTGCTGACACTCTGATCTAGGAATTCCAGCCTCCAGAACCGCAGAACGTCACCCCCTGTTTTTCATGCACCATCTCCACTTTATTGGAAATGTTCTTGACCAGCAATGGAAAAGAAAGAACATACTGCGGTTGTGTTTGTTATGGGACTCAGGCTTTCTCTGAGCACTGCGTAAGTACATGGGTCATGGGAAAAGGGTCTGAGAATGTGGCTCAATTGAATCACTTTGGCTGAAGAGATGTAACAAATCATAGACGTAAAGTCAACGCCCTTCCTGTTTTACAAAGGAGAAAACCAAAGCTCTGTAAGTGCTATGGGGTCTTAGGACCCAAGGGCCATGGTGAGGTCTGGTTTCAACTCTGCTAGTATTGGACAGCTCTCGTGAGCCCTCTTCAGGAACTGCTGACATACCACTTTCTTTCTAAAGCTTTGACCTCCACATGCCCCTTAGTTCTTAGGAAGATGGAATTCAGTGGAAAAAGAAAGGGAATAAAAGAATATTCTTCCTTGACCCTTTGGATAATCTTTCAGGGGAAATAATTAAGAGTCATTCATAACAGTTGGAGAAGGTGTGTGTATGTCTGTATCTTACTAGTCCCAAGAAGATATATAGACAGAAAGAGAAAGTGACAGAAAGTTTTCAGTGGGACTTCTCTAGTACTATATTCCATTGATCTTACTTGAGTGGAATAGCTGTGTTCCTAGTTAACCATATACAAACAACATCCCAGGGAATATTGGTTTCTAGGAAAGGAATTCTATACACCTTTCTCCTCACTTAACCCCTTTTGTCTTCCTACCTGCCTAATTTCACCAAGAAGATATCTAGATGTCAGAACATGGGCTGACTGACTATATTTTCTAAGAATAAAATTTTATAAGGAGAATTATTAATATATCTATACTAATTAAACACATCCACTTACTTGTTTTTCTGGTGCTCTTGGGTACAGTCTTTTATAGACTTTGAGCTGTGAATAGACAAAGAAGATCATTTTGTACAGCTTTGGTTCTAGTTTTTCTAGAACTGCATTGCACAAGGCTTTTCCCAGGGTGCATCCTAGCGGCTTAGCTCTTCAAATCTCAGCATTGGTATGTGGGGCTGCTGTTCAGCAAATAATAAAAATTTAGTTGTTTTGTCACCTGGACCTGCATTGTTCTTCAGTGAATGGTTGTCTAGGTGGTTCTGACACTCTTGACTTCTCTAACTATGATCTTGCCACTATCATAATAACACTTCTTTATTCTACCTTCATTTAATTGTTTGAAATGATAAGGCCAGTTGATACATTTTCTGATATCTAGTAGGCCCCTGAGAATACACTCAAATACGTACAAAGCTTCTTCCCTGGAGTATGGCCCTTTGGGGGTCATAATATTACACTATGAGCTGTAATATTATGTCTGAATATTAGTGCAGACCACAACAATATTGGAGGACAATCCCAGCTTTGCCTCTGGATGCTCTCCCATCCCAAACTTTGTATGGCTGACTTTCTAATCAGATATGTGCCTTTGTAAGGCTGCAACCTTTGCAAGAGAATGTCAATGCTATACCCAGCTTTTCTGGCTCTTTACACGTGCATTCTATGCTTAGCCAGCAATTTGAATAGTTTTATTTGAGCCCGTTTTTCTAGTGGTCAGTGCTTAATATGTCCTTAGTTAATACCGAAAGCTCAACTAAGAGAATTAGTATTTATGGAAGACTAAAGAAAAAGCAGACCACCAATTATACTAAAATTAAATTTTAAAGACTTACTATTGTTTTTAATTAAAAATTGTTTCCAAGCAAACTTCATGCAGGCCTCTAAGAATTAAAAGTTGATTGCTTTCTGCCTGGAAGCCAAGATCCTCCACTAGAACACATTTTGAAAACCATTGCTATAGTGACTCTCAATTTTCTCATTGAATTGTTCAGAACAACAGACTGCTACAGAGCTGCACAAAATTGTTCTGGCTTCCTGTTGAACAGCTTTTATTGAACTGCACATTGCCAAGATTATATGGGTTTACACTGAGAGATAAGAAACAGCCTTGTTTTTGTTGTTGAAATTCCTATGCATTATATTGCATGGCTTGTTATGCATTAGGACCTAAGGTTTAAATTTCTTTCCATTCTTATAATAGGTAAGAGTTTGTTTATATCTTATGGATTCTGTAGATTACATCACTGATTATATCTCTGGAAGGCATAGAGGCATATTGCTGATTCTTCTGTAAAACCTAAGTAGGATTTGATGGTTTGTAGTAACCTAACTTTTGACTATAATATGTCCTTGATGTTTTCCTTTTGTTTCTGTAGGTTTTTCTAATTTTTGCTGAGCTACTTTTTAATGCAGTCATGAACTGCACGACAATATTTGATCAATGATGGTAGTCCCATTATAATACTCTATTTTTACCATAGCGTTTTAATTTTAGATACGTTTAGATACACAAATGCTTACCATACAGTTACAATTATCTATAGCATTCAGTACAGTAACATGCTATACAAGTTTATAGCCTGGGAGCATTGGCTCATATAGCCTAAGTGTGTAGTGGGCTATACTTTCTAGATCTGTGTAAACATACTCTGTAATGTTCACACAACAGCCAAATCCCCTAACCACACATTTGTTGGAAGGTATCCTCATCATTCAGTGATGCATGACTTTTTTATGTGTTAGGATCGGTTTCCAATGTTTTCAGCCACACCACCCTGAATCATACAATATGATGTATCTGAGTATGATTGTGTGTGTGTGTTTATACATATACATATGTTTGTGCATGCGCACACATATGTACATTTATTAAATATACATATATATTATATACAAAGTATATCCATTTACATAAATCTATACAGATGTTTATATACAAAGAAAGGTTCAAAACATTAATCAGTGTAATCTCTGGTAATGACATTATAGATATGCTTGGTATACTGTTTTATGTTTCCTAAATTGCATTCAATGATTTATTTTGAATCAGAAAAAAGTTAAAATTATAGAAATTTAAATAATACATAATTTAAAATTCTGAATACTACAGGGAAAGAGTAAACTTAACATTTTTCTACATAGCTAATTTCTCAGAATTATTTTTGAAAAAAGCCATCATTTCTCTGTTAATGTAAAATGCCACCTTTATTATAGACTAATTTCCTGTCATTTGTCAGATGCTAGCATTATCTAGTCCAACACTGATTTCTCGTTTCCTTCTTAGAAATATGAGTGTTAATTTTTAGCTAGGCAAATAAGTAAAATGAAACTATAATTTCCTGCCTTCCTTACGGCAAGATGTGGTCACATGTCTAGGTTCTGGCCAATGAAATGCCATCAAGATTACCAAGTGGGCCACGGGGGAAGGCTGATTAAAGGGAACTCATTCATTGAAGAGGAATTCCTTTTTTACTCCCTTGGCTTTACTTTTCCTTCTGCCCTGCAGTGTTGAAGTGATAGATGGGTTCCAGCAAATGTATTGGACTAAAACATAACCCAGAGGATAGAAGCCACACGTAGAATGGAACTATACACCAAAAATATCCAGGTGGAAAGCTTTGGTTATTGACCAACTTGGAGCTGTCTTGCCAGCCCTAAACCATCCACCTCCAGACTTCTTTTACGCAAAATATAAATATGTAGATGCTATTTATACCTTTGTTCTTTGGAGTTTTTCTTTTATTTCCAGCCTTTGAACTTCTTCCAATCAGTTTGGGCTATCTTACTTTAATTATTGAAGCACTTTAATGCATCGTAATAATTGGAAGTGTACTCTCCTTTACATTTATTTTGAAGGTTTTAGCCCCATTTTTTCAATTAAACAAGCTTCAATAACATTTTTGTATTCACAAGACATTTTTCAGCTATTTTTATTATAATTATATTACATTTAGGCCATATTAATTACAGAGGACGAGTATGTTTACACCATTAAGTTCTGCTCCAGTGTTATAGTATGCGTCTTCATTTGCTAGTCTTTTTTATATGCCACAATAAACTTTTTGTAGTTTACTTTGTCTGGATTCTGCACATTTCTTTAAAAATTTTTTATAATCTATTTATAACTTTTGTTGTTACTATGAAAAAAGCATTTTTACTCACTGTTTTCAAACATTACTATCGGTACATAGGACACCATGAAGTTTGGAAATCGGACATTTTTCTGAGTTCACTTTTGAGTTTTAATCATGTTTTTGTTGGTTTTCTTAGTTTTCCTTAGTAAACAATAACATAATGTGAAAATTATGATAATTTTACCACTTTTTCTGCTATTTATTGGCCTGGATTATTTATTATTATTGCATCGATTATAATGTCTTGATAATATACATTTAATAAGACTGGTAAAAGAAATACACTCCTAATGTTTCTGACTTTAAAAATAGTTGCAATTTTTCACCATCAAGTGTTATCTTGGTTTTGATAAAATTTTTATTGGAGATTGTTCGGTAGTACACTACCATGTCTTCATTTGTGTTGAATTAAAAGAAAAATATTCTACAATGTGATTATTAGTATTCTCATGGAAGTTCTACCAGATGGATTTTTTTGAGAATTAAAAAAATATATTTATGAAGTAAAGATCTAGCCTATTCAGGTATCTATCTTTTTTTTTCACCTTTTATTTTAGTTTCAGGGGGTAGATGTGCAGGTTTGTTACATTGGTAATTACATATTAGTGAGGTTTGGTGTACAAATGATCCTGTAACATAGGTAGTGAGCATGGTACCCAATAGGAAGCTTTTCAGCCCTTGCCACCACCTCACCCTTCCCCATCTGGTAGTCGCTTAGCGTCTATTGTTCCCACCTTTATATCCTGTGTACTGAATTTTTAGCTCCCACTCATAAGTCGGAATATGTGATATTTGGTTTTCCATTCCTGTGCTAATTTGCTTAGGATAATGACCTCCAGCTGCATCCATGTTACTGTAAAGAACATGATTTCATTCTTTTTATAGCTGCATAGTACTCCATGGTGTATATGTATCACATTTTCTTTATACAGGCCACCACTGGTGGGCATCTTGGTCGATTCCATGTCTTTGCTATTAAAAATAGTGCTGTGATGAACGTACACATCCATGTCTTTTTGGTAGAACAGTTTATTTTCCTTTTGGCTCTATACCTCGTATTGGGATTGCTGGGTCAAATGGTAGCTCTGTTTCAAGTTTTTTGTTTTTTTTTTTTTTTGGAGAAATCTCCACACTACTTTTCACAGTGGTTGAAGCAATTTATGTCTCCACCAGCAGTATATAAGCATTCCCTTTTCTCCAAAACCTTGCCGACATCTGTTATTTTCTGACATTTTAATAATAGCCTTTCTGACCGCTGTGAGATGGTATCTCACTTTTGATTTGCATTTCTCTGATGATCAGTGATGTTGAGCATTTTTTCATGTAGTTTTTGGACACATGTATATTTCCTTTTGAGAAATTTCTGTTCATGCTCTTTGCCTATTTTTTAAGGGGGTTACTTGTTTGTTCTTGATGAATTGTTTAAGTTCCTTTTAGATTCTATATGTTAGACCTTTGCTGAATGCACAGTTTGCAAATATCTTCTCCCATTCTGTAGGATGTCTGTTTAATATGTTGATATATTTTTTTTTTTTTTGCTGTGCAGAAGCTCTTTAGTTTAACTAGGTCCCACTTGTCAATTTTTGTTGTTGCCACAATTGCTTTTGGGGACTTTGTCATAAATTCTTTTCCAAGTCGGATGTCCAGAATGACATTTACTAGCTTTTTTCTATGATTTTTATAGTTTTGGATATTACGTTTAAGTCTTTAATCCATCTTGAGTTAATTTCTGCATAGATCTAGTCAGTTTTTCCAACACAATTTATTAAATAGGGAGTCCTTTCCCCATTGCTTCTTATTGTTCACTTTGTCAAAGATCAGATGGTTTTAGGTGTTCAGCTTTATTTCCGAGTTCTCTAATTTGTTCCATTGGCCTGTGTTGTCTGTTTTTGTACCAGTACCATGCTATATTGGTTACTGTATCCTTGTAGTATAGTTTGAAGTTGGGTAGGGTGATGTCTGTAGCTTTATTCTTTTACATAGACGTGTTTTTGTTATTCAGGCCTCTTTTTGGTTTCATATAAATTTTGGAATAGTATTTTAAAATTATGTGAAAAATGTCATTGGCAGTTTGATAGGAATAGCATTGAATCTGTAGACTGCTTTGGGCAATATGGCAATTTTAACAATATTGATTATTCTGATGTATGAGCATGAGATTTTTTTTCCTTTTTTTTTATCATCTGTGATTTCTTCAGCAGTTTTATAGTTCACCATGCAGAGATCTTTCATCTCCTTGGTGTATTCCTTTCATCTCCTTAGATGTATTCCTAGTTATTTTTTTTCTGACTATTTTAAATGGGATTGAATTCTTGATTTGGCTCTCAGATTGAATGTTATTGGCGTGTCAAAATACTACTGATTATTGTACATTGATTTTGTATCCTGAAACTTTCCTGAAATTGTTTATCCATTCTAGGAGCCTTTTGTTGGAGTCTTTAGGATTTTGTAGGTATAGAATCATATCATCAATGAAGAGTGATAATTTGACTTCTTCTTTTCCTATTTGGATGCTTTTTATTTCTTATTTCTTTCTCTTACCTGATTGCTTTGGCTAGGACTTCCAGTATTACATTAAATAGGAATGGTGAGAGTGGGCATCATCGTCTTGTTCTAGTTCTTAAGTGAAATGCTTCCAGCTTTTCCCATTCAGTATGATGTTGGCTGGGTGTTGGTCATAGATAACTCATTATTTTGGGGTATGTTCCTTCCTTGCCTATTGTGTTGAAGGTTTTTATTATGAAAGGATATTGGATTTTATCAAAAGCTTTTTCAGCAGCTTTTGAGATTATCAAGTGGTTTTGTTTTAAATCCTGTTGATGTCATGAATCACATTTATTGATTTATGTGTGTTGAACCAGCCCTTCATCCCAGGAATAAAGCCTACTTGATTGTTGTGAATAAACTTTTTGATATGCTGCTGGATTTGGTTTGTTAATATTTTGTTGAGGATTTTTGCATCTTTGGTCATTAGGGATATTGGCCTGTAGTTTCATTTTTTTCATTATGTCTTTGCTAGATTTTGGTATCACAATGATGACGTCTTTGTAGAATGAGTTAGGGAGGAGTCTCTCCTCCTATATATTTTGGAACAGTTTTAGTAGCATTGTGACCATCTCTTCTTTGTATGTCTTACAGAATTCAGCTGTGAATCCGTCTGATCCAGGGTTTTTTTTTATTGGTACATTTTTTATTATGGATTCAATTATGAAATTTAATATTGATGTGTTCAGGGCTTTGATTTCTTTCTGACTCAGTTTTGGGAGGTTGTGTGTTTCTGGAAATTTATCCATTTCCTCCAAATTTTCTAGTTTGTGTGCACAGGGGTCTTCATAATTGTCTCTTAGGGTTTTTTGTATTTCTGTGGGATCAGCTATGATATTATTTGTCATTCCTGAGTGCACTTATTTGGATTTTCTCTTTTTCTTTGTTAATCTAGCTAGCAGTCTATCAATCTTGTTTATCCTTTCAAACTACCAGCTATTGGCTTTGCTAATTCTTTGTATGAATTTTTTGCTTATAGTTTTGTTCAGTTATGCTCTGATTTGGCTATTTCTTTCCTTCTTCTAGCTTTGGGGTTACTTTTTTGTTTTTCTAGTTCTTCTAGGTATGATGTTAGATTGTCAATTTGAGATCTCTCTAATGGCTTGACATAGGCATTTAGCACTATAAACTTTCCTCTTAAAACTGCTTTAGCTGTATACCAGAGATTTTGGTACGTTGTGTCTCTGTTTTCACTTATTTCGAAGACTTTTAAAGTTGCTGTCTTAATTTTATTGTTTACACCAAAGTCATTCAGAAACAAGTGTTTAATTGCCATGTAATTGTGTGGTTTTCAGAGATCTTCTTGGTATTGATTAGTATTTTTTATTTTTTATTTTTTTGAGGCAGGGTTCTGCTCTGTTGTTGAGGCTGGCTAGAGTGCAGTGATGTGATCTTGGCTCACTGCCACCTCCACCTCCCAGGTTCAACGGATTCTCCCACCTCAGCCTCCGGAGTGGCTGGCACTCCAGGCATGTGCCATTATGCCTGGCTAATTTTTGCATTTTTTGGTAGAGACAAGGTTTCAGTATGTTGGCCAGGCTGGTCTCAAACTCCTGAACTTCAGTGATCTGCTCACCTTGACCTCCCAAAGTGTTGGGATTACAGGCATGAGTCACAGTGCCTGACCTTGATTTATATTTTTTTTCCCACTGTGGTCCAAAAGTATGGTTGGTATGATTTTGATTTCTTTAAATTTATTGAGACTTGCTTCATGGCCAAGCATGTGGTCAATCTTAGAGTATGTTTTGTGTGCAGATGAGAAGAATGTATATTATGTGGTTGATGGGTAGAGTGTTCTGTAGATATCTGTTAGGTCCAATTGGTCAAGTATCCAATTTAAGTTCAGAATTCCTTTGTTAGTTTTCTGCCTCAGTAATCTAACACTTGTCAGTGGGGTATTGAAATCCCCCACTGTTATTGTGTGGATGTCTACATCTTTTTGTAGTTGTAGAAGTATTTGTTTTGTGTATCTGGTTGCTTCAATGTTGGGTGCTTATATATTTAGGATGGTTAGGTTATCTTGTAGGATTGAACCCTTTATCATTATGTAGTGCCGTTCTTTGTTCTTTTTTTTACTGTTGTTGGTTTAAAGTCGATTCTCTCTGACATAAGAATAGCTACCCTCGCTCCTTTATTTTCTGTTTGTGTGACAGATCTTCCTCCAGCCTTTACCTTGAGTCTATGGATGTCATTACATGTGACATGGATGTCATTACATGTGACATGGATCTCTTAAAAATCGGGGATGGATGGGTCTTTTTTTTTTTTTTAATTTAACTTGTCACCCTATGCCTTTTAAATAAGGCATTTAGACTGTTTACATTCAAGGTTAATATTGATATGTGAAGTTTTGATCCTATCATGAAGTTTTTTGTTGGTTGTTTTGCAGTCTGTATTGTGCAGTTGCTTTAAAAGGTCTATGGACTGTGTACTTAGGTGTGGTTTCCTGGTAACAGGTATTGTTTTTCATCTCTATATTCACAACTCTTCTAAGGATCTCTTGTGAGGCTGGTTTAGTGGTAATGAATTCCCTTAGCAGTTCCTTGGCAGAAAAAGATTGTATTTCTCCTTCATGTATGAAGCTTAGTATGACAGGGTGTGAAATTCTTGGTCAGAGTTTCTTTTCTTTGAGATGCTGAAAATAGGCCCCTACTCTCTTCTAGCGTGTAGGGTTTCTGCAGAGTAGTTTTTCTTAGCCTGTTGGGGTTCCTTTTGAATGTGATCTGACTTTTTTCTCAGGCTGCATTTAAGATATTTTTCTTTAGCATTGACATTCTGGTGACTATATGCCTTGGTGATATTTGTTTTGTATAGTATCAGTAAGGTGGTCTCTGGATTTCTTGAATGTGCATGTCTAACTCTCTATCAAGATTAGGGCAATTTTCTTGAATTTTGTCCTCAAATATAATGTTTGCCAGGTTGTTTACTATTTCTTCTTACCTCCCAGGCGTGCTAATAATTCATAGGCTTGGTTGCTTTTCAAATCCCATATTTCTCAGAGGCTTTATTCATCTATTCTAATTCTTTTTTCTTTATTTTTATCTGACTGGTCTAGTTTGAAAGACTGATCTTCAAGCTCTGAAATTCTTTCTTCTGGGCCTGGTCTATGCTATTAAAAAATATGCTTTCGATTCTATTTTGAAATCCCTTCAGTTTTTCAGTTCCAGTGGCTTTGATTGATTTTGTTTTAAAATGTTTTCCTCTATCCTTATTTCCTGGATTGCTTTAGAAGTTTTTTTCTGTTTGTGTGTTGATTTGCAATCTTACCTTGAATCTCACTGAATTTGCCTGCAATCCATGCTCTGAATTCTCCATCTGCATCTCTGTGCCTCCTTTTTAGCTAGGGACCATTGCTAGAGAGCTACCATGAGCCTTTGGTGATGTCACAATATTCAAACAGAATTCTTACACTGGTTCCTTCTCATCTGGAGATGGCTGTAGTGGGCAGGCTGTTTTGGCTCTGCTTCTACAGTCCTATGCATCAGGTTTTGTATTGGGTTCAACCTACAGGCCAATAGATGACATCTAAGAGCCAGCTACTTACTGCACAACAGGGAGGATATGGCCCTGATCTGTTTACTGTGACGTGCTCTCTGTTGTTTCAGGTGAAGAGCTGGATAGTGGGGTGCCTGGTGTTCCGCGGAAGAGGCCGGACACAATTGGGCAGAGCTGTAGCCTCTGGCTTGCCCATGTGTATCCCAATGGCAAGCACAGGTACCAGCCCTGAAAAGAGTGGCTGGGAGATGCTCTTAGGGATATGCCCCAGAGATCTCCGTGTAGGGCAGAGTGAGGAGGCTGCACTGGCTCACCCATGGTAGATAGACATGAACAGAATCTGTTTCCCTATCACACCCATTCCAGGTACTTCAGATGCACACTGTAGTCTATCTCCAGACCACAGTGTGGTTGATTGAAAGCCTCAGGAAACCTTGTTTCCAGAAGAAAATAAACTTGATGTTTTCTTTGGGTATATCATTATCATCACTATGATTATCATGTACAGTTTGCTTGAATTTACCACAAAATTCAATGCTTAATATTAAAAAATGAGATGGTTGTTCTCCAAGATTGTGTACATTATTATTTAACCATCTTGTTCTAAATAAAGGAGGATGAAAAACTTAAGATTTACTCTAGTTTTCCTCTGCCAGTTCAATGACATACTGCTTGAGAAATGGAAAAGCTGGAGTTTCAACCCCCTATTTAGTATGGCAGCTATTCTGTGCCTGGCACGGCCATTTGTGTTGTGCCATGAGCCTGTTAAAAGTGATTCTATGTTTTTTCCATAGATATCGCCTTTGGTACTTGGCATTCTTCCCAGAGGAAGATAATGGGAATCAGACATGCTTCTGATTGTCCCACCAGCCGGCTGCCGGTTCCAGCCCAAGCCATTCTGAATTGGAGGATGATGGTCTAGCTTTACTTCTCAAATAGGCTACTCCTTCCCACATGGTCAGGTCAGCTTTTTAATTAGTTATTTTTTTTTCTCCAGCCCCACCAGTACTATATTTAGCAGAAATATACTACTTTGTAGTAAACACTACTCTCTTCCAGATTGATTTAACACTGACAAAATAAACAAAACTCTTCGGCCAAGTGTGGTGACTTACTCTTGTAATCTTAGCACTTTGGGAGATCAGAAAGATCACTTGCACCCAGGAATTTGAGACCAGCCTGGTTTGTGAGACCCTGTCTCTACAAAAAAAAAAAAAAAAAAAAAAAAAAATTAGCCAGGCATGGTGGCACACGCCTGTAGTCCCAGCTAGTCGGGAGGCTGAGGCAGGAAGATCGCTTTTGCCTGGGAGGTCAAGGCTGCCCTGAGCCGTGAGCTGTGGTCAAGCACTCCAGCCTGGAAAACAGAGCAAGACCTTATCTATATTAAACAAATTAAAAGTCTTTCTATTCTTGTTGTTCTGGTGACTATTTCAATAAAAGTCTAGGAGAGGAGGAATTTAAAATGGGCATTCGAGTCACATCAGTTCATTCAGCAGATAATTTTGAGTACTGCCTCTGTTCCAGGCACTATCATAGGCATTGAGTGGTGGACAGAGAATGATCATCCTCACTTGCAGGGAGAGGATTCAGCCTCTTGAGATCTTGCTTGGAAATTATCCCATCCCATTTTGAATTACATCTTATCTTGAATTATGAGTATTTAATGTAGCTGGCTCAATTTTGAAACAAAGTGATTTATAAATAAATAAGATGAAATTTTAGCTATATATACATAAAAGAGATTTCACTTGAGGTCCATCATTCAAGCACAATAAACCATCACTAAATATTCTTGAACACTGGCTCCACTGGGTAACAGTCTCTTTACGCTGCCATTCTTTAATTGTGTAGCATGCATGATATCTAAATCTCTAGGTGCTTACAGAATGATTATATTGTTTATTGGAAACACTAATAACAAATAACTTTAATTCTATTTTGTATTTTTCATTGTAAAAATTGATTGACATATGTAGTAATCTCAGACTCTTTTACTCAAACTTTTTAAAACGATTGATGCAATTGTATTCTCATAAGTTTTGGAGGCTTCTATAGCCAAAAAACAAAAATCAAAGGCATAGGAATGTTAAATAGTAAATATTTATTTTCATATGCTCGTCCAAATAACTGGATCAAATCCTTTCTAAAATAGTAGTTACAAAGCATTTCAATCTTTATAATACATACATTTATAGTATTAAAAAATCCCTATAGTATTATTCCATTTCAATGCTCTGCTATAAATCTTTTTCCATTTATTTGGTGTATAATTTTTGGATAATAGACCCATTCTTTCCTGATCATTTTTGTTCAGACTATAGGTTTAATGCATATAATTCTGCATTTCTTCATCGTAATCATCATTTCTAGCATTGGTATTCACTCACTGGAATGTCATGTCTATGTAAATGCTAATCCATTTCTCATTTTTCTCCTGTAAAATATTCTTTTTTTCTTATTTCTTTATTTAAAGTAGAAGCTTTAATTGTGTCTGGGTAAATTGCCACAGTTCCAGTGACAGCTTTGGAGCCTCTGATTAAAAGTCATTTACTTACAAAGAAGCTCTGTTCTCTCTAAACCAGTTTAAGTGCCTGAGGCCTTTTGGTATTAATGGTCTCTACTGCTGCAGCCACAGAGATGCCTGTGATGAAAGTAATTACCAGTTCTTTAGATGTTCATTAAAGCAATCCTGTAAAAAATTTGTTTGAATTACTAGGTAGTGACTTATCTGTGCATTACACAAGCTCAAGACAATATGACTTATTCATATCAGCACAAAAGAGAGGGCAGACAGAACACAGCCGCAGAGTCCAGCACTTAAACAGGGCAGAGGCAGAGGAAATGTACTAGTATTACAGTTGACACTAGATTCTTTTTTTTTTTTTTTT
>NW_026652279.1:82443912-82692439 GCF_009828535.3 Hylobates moloch
ATGGTTGAACTAGTTTACAGTCCCACCAACAGTGTAAAAGTGTTCCTATTTCTCCACATCCTCTCCAGCACCTGTTGTTTCCTGATTTTTTAATGATGGCCATTCTAACTGGTGTGAGATGGTATCTCACTGTGGTTTTGATTTGCATTTCTCTGATGGCCAGTGATGATGAGCATTTTTTCATGTGTTTTTTGGCTGCATAAATGTCTTCTTTTGAGAAGTGTCTGTTCATGTCCTTTGCCCACTTTTTGATGGGGTTGTTTGTTTTTTTCTTGTAAATTTGTTTGAGTTCATTGTAGATTCTGGATATTAGCCCTTTGTCAGATGAGTAGGTTGCAAAAATTTTCTCCCCTTCTGTAGGTTGCCTGTTCACTCTGATGGTAGTTTCTTTTGCTGTGCAGAAGCTCTTTAGTTTAATTAGATCCCATTTGTCAATTTTGGCTTTTGTTGCCATTGCTTTTGGTGTTTTAGACATGAAGTCCTTGCCCACGCCTATGGCCTGAATGGTATTGCCTAGGTTTTCTTGTAGGATATTAATGGTGTTAGGTCTAACATTTAAGTCTTTAATCCATCTTGAATTAATTTTTGTATAAGGTGTAAGGAAGGGATCCAGTTTCAGCTTTCTACATATGGCTAGCCAGTTTTCCCAGCACCATTTATTAAATAGGGAATCCTTTCCCCATTTCTTGTTTTTGTCAGGTTTGTCAAAGATCAAATAGTTGTAGATATGCGGCATCATTTCTGAGGGCTCTGTTCTGTTCCATTGATCTATATCTCTGTTGTGGTACCAGTACCATGCTGTTTTGGTTACTGTAGCCTTGTAGTATAGTTTGAAGTCAGGTAGCGTGATGCCTCCAGCTTTGTTCTTTTGGCTTAGGATTGACTTGGCAATGCGGGCTCTTTTTTGGTTCCATATGAACTTTAAAGTAGTTTTTTCCAATTCTGTGAAGAAAGCCATTGGTAGCTTGATGGGGATGGCATTGAATCTATAAATTACTTTGGGCAGTATGGCCATTTTCACGATATTGATTCTTCCAACCCATGAGCATGGAATGTTCTTCCATTTGTTTGTATCCTCTTTGATTTCATTGAGCAGTGGTTTGTAGTTCTCCTTGAAGAGGTCCTTCACATCCCTTGTAAGTTGGATTCCTAGGTATTTTATTCTCTTTGAAGCAATTGTGAATGGGAGTTCACTCATGATTTGGCTCTCTGTTTGTCTGTGATTGGTGTACAAGAATGCTTGTGATTTTTGTACATTGATTTTGTATCCTGAGACTTTGCTGAAGTTGCTAATCAGCTTAAGGAGATTTTGGGCTGAGACAATGGGATTTTCTAGATATACAATCATGTCATCTGCAAACAGGGACAGTTTGACTTCCTCTTTTCCTAATTGAATACCCTTTATTTCCTTCTCCTGCCTGATTGCTCTGGCCAGAACTTCCAGCACTATGTTGAATAGGAGTGGTGAGAGAGGGCATCCCTGTCTTGTGCCAGTTTTCAGAGGGAATGCTTCCAGTTTTTGCCCATTCAGTATGATATTGGCTGTGGGTTTGTCGTATATAGCTCTTATTATTTTGAGATATGTCCCGTCAATACCTAATTTATTGAGAGTTTTTAGCATGAAGGGTTGTTGAATTTTGTCAAAAGCCTTTTCTGCATCTATTGAGATAATCATGTGGTTTTTGTCTTTGGTTCTGTTTATATGCTGGATTACATTTATTGATTTGCATATGTTGAACCAGCCTTGCATCCCAGGGATGAAGCCCACTTGATCATGGTGTATAAGCTTTTTGATGTGCTGCTGGATTCGGTTTGCCAGTATTTTATTGAGGATTTTTGCATCAATGTTCATCAAGGATATTGGTCTAAAATTCTCTTTTTTGGTTGTGTCTCTGCCTGGCTTTGGTATCAGGATGATGCTGGCTTCATAAAATGTGTTAGGGAGGATTCCCTCTTTTTCTATCGATTGGAATAGTTTCAGAAGGAATGGTACCAGTTCCTCCTTGTACCTCTGGTAGAATTCAGCTGTGAATCCATCAGGTCCTGGACTCTTTTTGGTTGGTAAGCTATTGATTATTGCCACAATTTCAGAAGCTGTTATTGGTCTATTCAGAGATTCGACTTCTTCCTGATTTAGTCTTGGGAGGGTCTATTTGTCGAGGAATTTATCCATTTCTTCTAGATTTTCTAGTTTATTTGCATAGAGGTGTTTGTAGTATTCTCTGATGGTAGATTGTATTTCTGTGGGATCGGTGGTGATATCCCCTTTTTCATTTTTTATTGCATCTATTTGATTCTTCTCTCTTCTTTATTAGTCTTGCTAGCAGTCTATCAACTTTGTTGATCTTTTCGAAAAACCAGCTCCTGGATTCATTAATTTTTTGAAGGGTTTTTTGTGTCTCTATTTCCTTCAGTTCTGCTCTGATTTTAGTTATTTCTAGCCTTCTGCTAGCTTTTGAAGGTGTTTGCTCTCACTTTTCTAGTTCTTTTAATTGTGATGTTAGGGTGTCAATTTTGGATCTTTCCTGCTTTCTCTTGTGGGCATTTAGTGCTATAAATTTCCCTCTACACACTGCTTTGAATGTGTCCCAGAGATTCTGGTAGGTTGTGTCTTTGTTCTCGTTGGTTTCAAAGAACATCTTTATTTCTGCCTTCATTTCATTATGTACCCAATAGTCATTCAGGAGCAGGTTGTTCAGTTTCCATGTAGTTGAGCGGTTTTGAGTGAGTTTCTTAATCCTGAGTTCTAGTTTGATTGCACTGTGGTCTGAGAGACAGTTTGTTATAATTTCTGTTCTTTTACATTTGCTGAGGAGAGCTTTACTTCCAACTATGTGGTCAATTTTGGAATAGGTGTGGTGTGGTGCTGAAAAAAATGTATATTCTGTTGATTTGGGGTGGAGAGTTCTGTAGATGTCTATTAGGTCCACTTTGTTTAGAGCTGAGTTCAATTCCTGGATATCCTTCTTAACTTTCTGTCTAGATGATCTGTCTAATGTTGACAGTGGGGTGTTAAAATCTCCCATTATTATTGTGTGGGAGTTTAAGTCCCTTTGTAGGTCACTCAGGACTTGCTTTATGAATCTGGGTGCTCCTGTGTTGGGTGCATATATATTTAGGATAGTTAGCTCTTCTTGTTGAATTGATCCCTTTACCATTATGTAATGGCCTTCTTTGTCTCTTTTGATCTTTGTTGGTTTAAAGTCTATTTTATCAGAGACTAGGATTGCAACCCCTGCCTTTTTTTGTTTTCCATTTGCTTGATAGATCTTCCTCCATCCCTTTATTTTGAGTCTATGTGTGTCTCTGCACGTGAGATGGGTTTCCTGAATACAGCACACTGATGGGTCCTGACTCCTTATCCAGTTTGCCAGTCTGTGTCTTTTAATTGGAGCATTTAGCCCATTTACATTTAACGTTAATATTGTTATGTGTGAATCTGATCCTGTCATTATGATGTTAGTTGGTTATTTTGCTCATTAGTTGATGCAGTTTCTTCCTAGCCTCGATGGTCTTTACAATTTGGCATGTTTTTGCAGTGGCTGGTACCGGTTGTTCCTTTCCATGTTTAGTGCTTCCTTCAGGAGCTCTTTTAGGGCAGGCCTGGTGGTGACAAAATCACTCAGCGTTTGCTTGTCTGTAAAGTATTTTATTTCTCCTTCACTTATGAAGCTTAGTTTGGCTGGATAGGAAATTCTGGGTTGAAAATTCTTTTCTTTAAGAATGTTGAATATCGGCCCCCACTCTCTTCTGGCTTGTAGAGTTTCTGCCGAGAGATCAGCTGTTAGCCTGATGGGCTTCCCTTTGTGGGTAACCCGACCTTTCTCTCTGGCTGCCCTTAACACTTTTTCCTTCATTTCAACTTTGGTGAATCTGACAATTATGTGTCTTGGAGTTGCTCTTCTCGAGGAGTATCTTTGTGGCGTTCTCTGTATTTCCTGAATCTGAATGTTGGCCTGCCTTGCTAGATTGGGGAAGTTCTCCTGGATAATATCCTGCAGAGTGTTTTCCAACTTGGTTCCATTCTCCCCGTCATTTTCAGGTACACCAATCAGACGTAGGTTTGGTCGTTTCACGTAGTCCCAAATTTCTTGGAGGCTTTGTTCATTTCTTTTTATTCTTTTTTCTCTAGACTTCCCTTCTCGCTTCATTTCATTCATTTCATCTTCCATCTGCGATACCCCTTCTTCCAGTTGATCGCATCTGCTACTGAGGCTTCTGCAATCTTCACGTAGTTCTCGAAACTTGGCTTTCAGCTCCTCCATCTCCTTTAAGCCCTTCTCTCCATTGGTTATTCTAGTTATCCATTCTTCTAATTTTTTTTCAAAGTTTTTAACTTCTTTGCTATTGTTTTGAATTTCCTCCCGTAGCTCAGAGTAGTTTGATCGTCTGAAGCCTTCTTCTCTCAACTCATCAAAGTCATCCTCCATCCAGCTTTGTTCCATTGCTGGTGAGGAACTGCGTTCCTTTGGAGGAGGAGAGGTGCTCTGCTTTTTAGAGTTTCCAGTTTTTCTGCTCTGTTTTTTCCCCATCTTTGCGGTTTTATCTACTTTTGGGCTTTGATGATGGTGATGTACAGATGGGTTTTTGGTGTGGATGTCCTTTCTGTTTGTTAGTTTTCCTTCTATCAGACAGGACCCTCAGCTGCAGGTCTGTTGGAGTTTACTAGAGGTCCACTCCAGACCCTGTTTGGCTGGGTGTCAGCAGCGGTGGCTGCAGAACATCGGATTTTTGTGAGACCACAAATTCAGCTGTTTGATAGTTCCTCTGGAAGTTTTGTCTCAGAGGAGTACCTGGCCCAGTGAGGTGTCAGTCTTTCCCTTCTGGGGGGGTGCCTCCCAGTTAGGCTGCTCAGGGGTGAGGGACCCACTTTAGGAGGCAGTCTGTCCGTTCTCAGATCTCCAGCTGCGTGCTGGGAGAACCACTACTCTCTTCAAAGCTGTCAGTCAGACAGGGACCTTTAAGTCTCTGGAGATTCCTGCTGACTTTTTGTTTGTCTGTGCCTGCCCCCAGAGGTGGAGCCTACAGAGGCAGACAGGCCTCCTTGAGCTGTGGTGGGCTCCACCCAGTTCGAGCTTCCTGGCTGCTTTGTTTACCTAAGCAAGCCTGGGCAATGGCGGGCGCCCCTCCCCCAGCCTCGCTGCCGCCTTGCAGCTTGATCTCAGACTGCTGTGCTAGCAATCAGCGAGATTCCGTGGGCATAGGACCCTCTGAGCCAGGTGCGGGATACAATCTCCTAGTGTGCCGTTTTCCAGGCCCGTTGGGAAAGCACAGTATGAGGGTGGGACTGACCCGATTTTCCAGGTGCCGTCTGTTACCCCTTTCTTTGACTAGGAAAGGGAACTCCCTGACCCCTTGCGCTTCCCGAGTGAGGCAGTGCCTCGCCCTGCTTCGGCTCGCGCACAGTGCGCTTCACCGACTGTCCTGCACCCACTGTTTGGCACTCCCTAGTGAGATGAAACCGGTACCTCAAGCAGAAATGCAGAAATCACCAGTCTTCTGTGTCGCTCGGGCTGGGAGCTGGAGACCGGAGCTGTTCCTATTCGGCCATCTTGGCTCCCCCTCAACACTAGATTCTAAAACCTAGAAGGGCAGCCACTGGCCAAAGACTAAGGGTAGTAATGGGATTTTCAATCAGGCATTTTGTTATTTACTGAATATTTTTCAAAGTCCATTGTGTTCCATACACTATTCTGTAGGTTATAGCTGAAAAATCAGTCCCCTGGGGAAGCTCTCAGCCTGATTGGGAAAGGAGACCTATAAAGAAGCAATTACAATACAGCACTCAAAATGCTACAGGGGGCAGAGTTTCTATAGAAAGTGGAAGAGAATGTCTAAATTCAGTGGCCAAAAGTCAGCAATCTCCTGAGTATTTATCTCCTAGTTAATCTGTCATGACCCATTAGTTAATAGTCAGACTATAGTTGGGAGATTGACTTCAATTCTGGAAAAGATGCAGGTGTGAAGAGTCTGAAAAGTATTTCACAGAAATTGAATCATATCAGTGCTTTAATTTTAATATTGAATGAGAAAAAATACAATATTGATTAATTCAATTTTGATATTCCCACAGAATGTTTAGGAACAATAGACCCACCAAAAGTTCTCCCCAAGAATGAATGAGTCTTAAGATTCCTTCAGATCCCAGTTGCAACATTCTTCAAATAATAGTTATTGATTAGTGTATAAACAACTGCTCATCTGCACTCCGAATTATAAGGGATTTTGATTTGAACCATTTAGATCGAGCCTATAGATTTGCTGTAAAACATGAGAGTATGCTCTAAAGACGTTTCATCATAGCTTATTATATATCATTTTTTCCTTTGTCAGAATTGAAGGCAAGGCTGAATAATTATAATCATGTTTATATTTAAATCCAGAAATATCACTTTCTCTATCATTATGGAACTACTGGTTTAACATATTTATTAATGATTTCACCCAAAAGACACTTCAAAACAGAAACTATTGCCATTTGGTTAGTTTTAATCTTCCAAGATAATGACATATATGTTCTGCCATAATTTTTCTTTAAAGGTTGCCAATATGACTATTCTTTTGTATGAAACTGAAGTGTATAGAACATTGCATAGTTTTCACAAAATATTCAAAAATAATAACTGGCTAAGTACAGAGCACATTATTTCTCTTTATATAAGGGTTCTTCAACTTTGGCACTATTAACATTTTGGACAGGAGATCTCTTTGTTGTTGGGGACCGTCCTGTGCATTGTAGAATGTTTATGGCATCCCTGGCTTCTACAAACTAGATGCCATTAGCATGTCCTCCTTCCCAACACACCCCTGAAGTCAGTATAATAAAAATATTTCCAAGCATTGCTTTATATTTTAGAATTTGAATAGTTATATAACATTATGTTATTTGCTCCATACATATTTCCTAAAATATTTGTCAGCTCCTTTCTTAAAGCATGACTCCATTTCCTTGAGATGACGGACATTTACAGATGTCATCAAACCTCATCGATGGGGGATGTTTTAAGGACAACCACCAATATTATTACCCTGGAGACACTTAATTCTATCACCCTTCACTGGCCACCACAAAAATAAGCCAAATAATTTAAAAAAAATCCAGACCTATTAAGAAGATTCGTTGCTTTTCTAGAATTATCACTAAAGCTTGATTTTCTGTTCAAAATGAACAAATCAATCAACCAAATGCATTGGAGATATTGTTATGTTCACCAAAGGGACTGTAAATGACAAGTCCACATGAAACCCCTGAGAGGCACTGAATACACTAACTTGCCCCTTTTTATCGGTAATATGTTTAAAATAAGCAATCAATGTATAGAATACATTTCATAGTATCACCTCCCATTTTTATTCTTCCTCATAGGGTTGATTTTGCTATGACAAAATAACATCACTCTTCATGTACGTAAATGCACTGCTTAGCTTCCAGAATAGTGCTTGGCACTCAGTAAATATTTGTTAACTTAATGACTGGATGGTCACAAGATGCCATGGCATTACCAAGTTCTCTTTAACAGCAAAATTTAAGTCTTTTACTGACCAATTTGAAAATAAATTATTTGCAAGATTTTCTATTTCAGTCTTTGTAGTGGATGTCATGGTGCACAGCCTTTGTGAACCACTCATTTCCCCAGGAGCCAGTAATTCTGACTGCTGATGGCTCATAGCTGAAAACTTCCTAGGAATTACCCTCCATCAATAGAAACTGGAGGCAGCCTGCATCCAATGGTGGCTAATTTAGTGATACAACTTGGACATCTCTGAAGGGTTATTCTAGCTCCAGTGCTCTCTGTGGGAAAGATGAAAAGTTGTTTCAATTGCATAACAGCTCAACTTCTTCCTCTGGCCACTCCCCAACAGATGCTGTTCCCCTAGCAGTCCCCAGAAAGCTTTCTGTATACAAACATCCATCCCAAGATCTGCTCTCCTGGGGACCTGATACACAGCAGTTGGTGCCAGGAGCGCTCCAGAAAAGAATAATCTAAAAAGAGAATTTGAACTGAATAACCCGTGACCTATTGAGAGTGATCATTGACAATAGGTGGAGTGAGGACAGGACCTGGTGTGCTGTGGCAATGCAGTTGATAAAATTCTCACCGACGCTGAACTGGGATGAGCTAGTGCTCTTCTCAGTGGTGCAATACTGCTCCCCTCTCTGGAAACGCTTGTCGAAGCCTGAGACAATTCTGATAGAGATGACGTATGTGTGTTGAGGGAGAGGGGATGATGGTGTTACTGGCATCTAGCAGGTAGTGTCCAGGGATGGTGCTAAACAGAACGGGCCCCTGCCCCTCACAAGAAAAAAAAAATAACCCATCAAAATGGCAGTAGAGTTGAGGACAAAAACAAAAAACAAACAAGTTACAGTGAAGGGAATGCCCTCGCTGATGCAGTCTTTCAGGTGTTGGAGAAGCTAGGGGAGATTAGTTAGTATGAAAACAATTGAATGAGATGGTTCTTACTGTGAAAGATAGGGGGTGAGTAATCACCAATTTAAAGCAGAGGCTGAAAGTCAAGGGCCCCTTGGCAGCACATCTCTACAGAAAATCCTGGGCATGAGGCCCAGTGCTTTATTATAAGGGTAGTTGAACTGCAGCGAAGTTTGAATCCTCAACTTAAACAAGGCCATTCTGTCAAGATTAGAGCTGAGATTGGGATAAGTGAAACCTCAAACTTGGGATGTGACATTTCAGTCAACTGACTTGAAAACCTTGCAACCCAGGTTACCTCTACAGCTTCTGGTCTGCGTAACTTCCCCCATCCCTAGCCCTGCTTGAAGATAACAGAACACTCTGCCTTTCAAGATCAGGTGTGCTGCCCCTAGAGGATTGACTTCTACCTCCCCTCCTGACAACCAGACCAATGAGGAGGGCCAAGTAACAGTAAAACCCATTCAACAAAGTGCTGGGCTTGGCAAGAAGGAAAAGGAACTCTATCTGAGAGAAGTTGCAGAGCCTTAAACGTGAACAGAGGAGTGTATGTGGACTTAATTCAGAGGGTGCTGAAGCAAGGGGGATAGAATATGAAGTTGGGTAAGGGAGAGTTTATAGAAATAAAATTACTCTAAATGCTCTAAAAAGGACCTCAAGGAATGGTGCTAATCCAGTGCTGGGTTGTCTCTTGGAAAGTTGGAAAGTGAAGGCTCATGCTAAGTGAAGCAGAAATGTTAGAACTGCCATCGTAGATGAAGGATGAAGGGACCAAAAGGCCCATAGAGCTGGAAGGGCCAGAGTAGATACGCTGCATGAGGCCTCCATAAATGTGGGCTCTCCTAGCACCCCAATTTTACTGGGGAGTCCAGTTCTATAATAACATCTCTGATCATTAGCCCAGGCCTAGAGGAGACCACTGCCACTGAGCTCCTCTTCAGTGTTGGGACCCCTTCCGCCTTATTACTTCTTAAGTAGTGTCTTCTGGGCTGGTGTTTCCTGAACTGATATACTCCTGATCCCAAATCTCATTTTTTTTCTCTACACTTAGCTGCTTCTTAAGTAACAACAACAACAACAAAAAACCAAGCATGCACACACACACACACACACACACACACACACACAGACACACATCAATGAGTTTCTCATCCTGTGTTGCCTAAGTGAGCCTAACCCTGAGGCCATCATGGTACTCAGAGAACAGGAAACCCTACCCCAAGTAGACCCAGGCCGCCTTTCCATTGCTACATCAATAGAGAAACATGCTCCTGTAGTTTCCATTTTGAGGGGGAAAATCTTCCCATTGCTCTCACATTCTTAGCTACCCAAATTTCTCTGTACCCCATATTCCTAAGTGCTCGCCTGACCTACTTTGCTTAACTTCTAAGATCAAATAAGAGTGAACTTTTCAGGATGTTAATATTTTATACATATTTGAAATGTCATGTTATAAAATTGATCCCAATAAATTGACACGATCTATTAGAAATTAAACTTGGGTAAACATTATAAAAAGTTATAGCAACATAACTAACTGGTTTTTATTGGAAAACAACCATACCATAACTTTCAGTATATTTGTAAGTCTTTGAATTCTAGTTTTATACTTTTGTTGTAGAAGGTCATCTCTGTATGGATTTTTAAGGGAGTTTCTTACAGCTTATTAGAAAATGTTTTTATTTGATATGCTTACTGAAATTTGATATGGCAGCTCTTGGCAACACCACATAGCACTCTGCTCTTCCTCCTTTTTTCCCCCTAAAGCCAGCCAAAAATCAATAGAATTCACACATTTCCCTTAAGTAAACACATTTGAGCCAGAAAATATTTTGCATGTCAGGTGAAAGATATATTTTATCTGATTCTATTTCTTTTCAGCAGCGCTTCGTGGCTCTCTGGAACAAAATGTTTTCAATCTTGATGTTTGAGCTCTCTTTGAGAGATTCTATGAAGCAAAGCAAAAAGCAACCAGATGCTTGACACATATTATTGAATGTAATATACTGCAATTATATTGCACATTATATTCTCTAGATGAGAAGGAATAGCCTGTAAGAACATCCAAACTCAATGAAACTGTGTAGCGTGAATAACTCGACGATGTCACAAAAAAACTTAAAGAAATAGATTAGTCTAATGAATGCATAACAATAAGAAAACATTAGGAAACATTATATTATGGGGAAAGGAGCTAAAAGGAGTACAAGATAAATGTGAATATGTAACATAATGAAACAATAAAATTCTGAAACTATAGAGAGAGAATATTTGAAAACCTGGGTAAAGTGTTTATGGCACAACACAGACAATATTATTTAATGCAATACTGCACATATATTTAAGCAGAAATTTTATTCCACTTATGAGCATTGTGTACCAATTTTTGATGTATTTCAATTATTTCATGTGCAATAAGAGATCAGATATGATTACCAGTTTCTACTGTCTTAGGTCGTGACCTCAAGATTTGCATAGGATGTATTCACTCATATTGGAATCTGCTATTTTTGTGATTGAGTTTGATTCAATTAACATTTCAGATTTTCCAAGAAGTATATCAATACGAATTTGTTATTTATTCACTAATTAGTACGTATTAATAATTATAATTTAGTAATAACACATTCACACAATTATTGAAACTTTCATGAGTACTTACTGTATACTCATGAAAACCACAGTAAAACCAAGCCAATAAAATGAGTTTTCACTTCATAGCTATGTCTTCAATTTCATGAAGCACCCAAAACACAGCCTCCTTTTTTGGTACAGTCTTTCCTGAAAATCTGGGTATAACAAAAATAAATGACAAAATATTAAGAGCCCAAGAGAAAAGAATAATGAGAATTTCCTAATTCTTAGCCTTTTTTACCTTGAAGGTCAGCTTTTATTTTTTCCTCCCTATTTCTTTTTTACAGTACAAATTTTTATTCTTGATCCTTTTAGAAATATTCTATCTCCTACCAAGGAGGGCATGGTTTATTATCTCAATCTGGATGACTTCTTTCTATGAGGATTGATGAACACCCAATAACCTACAGTAATCTACTTTTATAGTGCAGCTGCCAAAACTTAGGTTGATTAGGCAAGAATAACTTATTGAATTGGGGAGATAATGTAACAGAATGCCCAGGTGGGCTTTTCTAAAGTCCAGCCAACATTCCATGGTGTGTTTGTCAATTCAAGTCCAAGAGAATTGTTCTATGGGAATACAAGGAATCCAAGTTCACTCTTATCTGAGGTTTTTCCACCAGGTAAAATGACAAAACACCTTGCCACTCTTCTTGTTGCCTAAGCATGCACGAGTGTGCACAGGACTTATACACACAGATCCTCAGAAACATTTTAGAAAGTGTGTACAAGATAAATATATTCTTGAAGAAAAAAATCTCTAAATACTTCCCCATCCATAAGTGGCATTTTATATTATACACAGAACCCAGACTAGCTAAAAAAAAAAATAAACAAAAAACCCCCAAAAAAAACCCATTAAGGTGTGTTCACAGGATGGTTCATTTAATTTTTGTTAAATAAAAGTACTCTCTATCCCATATATATGCCTTCAGTAGGATATAGAACTTCCAGAAGCTTTGAAATTATATATTATTTTTAATGATATAACAAATACTTATTGCATTTATTCTAAAAAACAGATTTTCCTGTGTTCATTATACACCAGATCATCTGCATGTTTTTACATACATTACTCCACTTAATAGTCACACTATGTCTAAAGGTACCACTATTATCACTGTTTTACACATGTGAAAACTAAAGCACCTAGATGTAAAATAGTGTTCACAAGGTCACACAGATAATGATAAGTGATAAAGGATTCTTGTATACCCCTTATCCAGATGTCCAAGTTGTTAATAGTTTACCATATTTGTCTTATTCACTCTATATAAATATCAGTATTATTATATATATATTATACATTTCATAGAAAGTCATTTTCTGACATAGTGTCATAGTATCCCTATACACATCAGAGAATATTTCCTTAAAATAACAATTCCAGCCTATACATTTTCATGAAAATAAGGAAATAAATGTTGATTCAATACTTTAAAACAATGGATAGGTCTCGTTCAATTGTCTCCAATTTCTCTATCAATGTCTTTTGTATTATCCATTTATTTCTGGTGTATGATTCAATGTAGAGTCAAAAATGGCCCCTAATTGCCATGTCTCTTTATTATCCATCAATTTGAAACAGCTGCTTAGTTATGCTTTCCTTTCATGACCGTAGCAGTTTTAAAGAATATATTTTAGTTCGTTGCAAAATGACCTCAATTTGGATTTTTCTTTTGTTTCCTTGTCATTGTATTCAGGTTATACATTTTTGACAAAATCTTACAAGGGATGCTGTGTTTTTATCAGTGCATAGTATTATGTGTGGGTACATGACAACAATCTTTCTCATAATTGGAGATGTTGGATTGTATAATTTAGTTGTGATGGTGTTCACAGGATGGTTCATTATAAGCTAATTGATCAGTGTTTGTATTTATTAAAAAGTAAGGGGGGAGTTCTGACATGTAAAGAACATGGAAGACATCACTTTGATCCTCACAAGGAAAATGCTTAACAAACAGAAACTCAACAGTTATTATTATATCCACCAGAGATTGGAAGTTACAGGGAAAATCACCACCCTGAAATTTGGAAAGATAGGTTAATATAGAGAATCAAAGCCAAGATTAGTTCACCAGCAAGGAATGCAACTTGTATTCAATGTTATTTCAAAGGTCCTAGCTAGTCCAATAAAAAAGAGAAGGAAATAAGAGGTATATATATATATATTGAGAAATAAGTGGTAACATCGTCTTTGTTTGCAGATGATATGATTGTCTATGCAGAAAATCCCAAATAATCAACAGAGCTAGAGCTAATACGTGATTATAGCTAGGTTGCAGGATACAAGGTTATTATGCAAAAACTCAGCAGCTTTCCTATGTACTAACAACAGTTGGGATTTAAAATTAAAAACACTATACGTTATTCCCCAAATAATGAAATACTTAGCTCTAAATCTAACAACACATGTACAAGTTCTAAGGAGAAAATCTATAAAACTATGATGATAGTTATCAAACAAGATCTACCTAAATGGAGAAAGATTCCATGTTCATGAAATATCCATGGAGTAGAAACATTCAGTGTTATCAAGATGTCAATTTCTCCTGACATATTCTATAGATACAATGTGATCAAAACTCCAGCAAGTTATTTTGTGGCTATCAACAAACTAGATCTAAAGTTTATATGGAGAGTCAAAGACCCAGAATAACCAACTCAATATTGAAAAAGAAGAACAAAGTTGAAGGACTGACCCTTCCTGACTTCAAGACTTACTATCAGGCAGCAGTTATGAGGAAAGTGTGATATTAGCTAAAGAATAGACAAGTAGACTGTACTTGTCTATTATAACAGAATAGAGATCCTAAAAGTGAACTCACACAAATATGTTCAACTGATCTTTGACAAAGGAGCAAAGGCAATTCAATGGAGAAAGGATAGTTCTTTCAAACAATAGTGCCAGACCAATTGGACATTTATAGGCAAACACATGCGCCTGTGTGCACACACACACACACATACACATTTTTATTTTTCACAAAATTAACTTGAAATGAATCATAGACCTAAATATAAATTGAAAAACTATAAAACTAGCAAAATAAAATATAGGATAAAATCTAGATAACCTTGGTTTTATGATGAGTTTTTAAATACAAAAACAAAAAGACAATCCTTGAAAGAAAATAAATAAGTTGAAGTTTGTTAAAAGTAAAGATTTCTGCTCTGTGAAAGATACTCTTAAGAGAATGAAAAGAGAAAACAGATCCTGGGACAAAATATTTGTAAAAAATATTTTTGATAAAAGACTGTTATCCAAAATGTACAAAGAGTTCTTAAAGCTCAACAGCAAGAAAACAAAAAAACCCAATTTAAAAATGAGAAAAATGTTTTCTATTTACCAAAGAAGAAAAGTAGATGGCAAGTAAACGTATTAAAAAATGCTCACCATCATATGTAATTAGGGAATTACAAATTAAAACAACAGTGAGGTACCACTACCACCTATTAAGCTAATTAAAATTAGAAAAAAAACGGATAATATCAAATGCTGTAGAAAATGTGGAGCTATAGAAATTCTAATTGCTAGTAGGAATATAAAATGGTACTTTAAGAGACAGTTTGGAAGTTTCTTACAAAGGCAAACAAGATCTTACGTATTGCCCAGTGATCCTGCTATTAGATTTTACCCAACTGAATTGCTTACTCAAAACATGCTTACTCAAAAACCTGTATCTGTTTACAGCTATATTCTTACTCGCTAAATCTGGAAGCAACCAAAACGTCTCTCTTTCTTTCTCTCTCCCTCTTTCTTTCTCTTTCTTTCTTTCTCTCTTTCTCTCTTTTCTTTTCTTTTCTTTTCTTTTCTTTTCTTTTCTTTCTTTGAGTTTTGCTCTTGCTGTCCAGGCTGGAGTGAAATGGTGCGATCTTGGCTCACTGCAACTTCCATCTCCCAGGTTCAAGCAATTCTCCTGCCTCAGCCTCCCGATTAGCTGGGATTACAGGCATGTGCCAACATGTCCAGCTAATTTTGTATTTTTAGTGGAGATGGGGTTTTGCCATGTTCGTCAGGCTGCTCTCGAGCTCCTGATCTCAGGTGATCCACCCACCTCGGCCTCTTAAAGTGCTGGGATTACAGGTGTGAGCCACCACGCCCAGCCCAAAATGTCTTTCAATAGGTGAATGCATAAAAATACCATGGTACATCTATAATACAGAATATTATTCAAGGAGAAAAAGAAATAAGTTCCAAAGCCATGAAAAGAAATGGAGGTACCTCACAAGCATGTTGCTAGGTGAAAGAAGCCAGTCTGAAAAGACTAAGTACCTTATGACATTCTGCAGGGAAAAAAGGTGTGAAGACAGTAAAAAGGTCAATAGTTGCCAGGGGTCCCGGGGACTGGGGGTGGTGGGAGGAATGAATACATGAAACATAGGAGATTTCTAGGGCAGTGAGACTATTCCATATGATACTGTAATGAGATATACAGCACATATATTTGCCAAAACCCATGGAACTGTGAAACGCAAACAGCAAAACTTAATGTAAACTATAGACTTTAGCTAATAATAATGTATAAGTGGTGATATATTAATTGTAACAAATGTACCACATAGTGGCAAGATTTTAATAATAGGAGAGACTGTGTGCAGGGAAGGGGTATATTTAAGAACTCTGCATTATCTGCTCAACATTTTTGTAAATCTAAAATTCTTAAAAGTAAAGTTATTGATTTAAAAAACTACATAAACAGTTGAAATTTAACAACGAAAATTTCATTGACACCATTTTGATTTTTGATTCCATATTGCCCATAACCTTTAAAAAACAAACACATACTAAGTTTTGCTATTAGAACATAGGCAGTAGCCAGGGAGTCATTACAGCAGGCCTTGGGTGAGACCCAGTGCTGGGCTGACTTCAGGTCTGACCCAGTGCAGTCATAGTGATGATGGCCACAGGGTTGCTTGTGTTACTCCATTCCCATCTATAAGTTGCTCAGAATGGAGAAAGAGACTATATTTGGGAGAAAGTAAGAGAAGAGAATAAGAGTCTCTGCCTAGTAATCAAGATAATTCTCCTGAATCTTGTCCAAGACTGTCAAGGTGGTGCGTCTATGAGTCTGCAAGAACCACAGTATTATTGGGCTTGGGGTGCTCCCTAAAACAGATACATCTTAGATCATAGCACCTGAGTCCTTTCAAATATCAAGAAAGCCTTTCCAAAAGGGATGGTTACAAATAAACCCAGATAGTGAAGGCTACAATAAATTCCTAAATACCTAGCTCTTCAATGCCCAGACACCCTAAAATGTCTACTAGCATCAACACCATCCAGGAAAGTATTACCTTACTGATGAATTAAATTAGGCACCAGGGACAAATGCTGGAGAAATGGAGATATGTGACCTTTCAGACAGATAATTTAAAATAGCCGTGTTGAGGAAACTCGGAGAAAGTATAACACAGAGAAGGAACTCAGTATTCTGTCAGATAAATTTAACAAAGAGGTTAAAAAAATAAAAATAAATCAAGCAGAACTTCTGGAGCTGAAAAATGCAATTGGGGTATTGAAGAAGACTTTGGAGTTTTTAAAAATCAGAATTAATCAAGCAGAAGAAAGAATTAGTGAATTTGAAGATGGGTTATTTGAAAATATATGAAAGAGGAGGAGACAAAAGAAAAGAGGTTAAAAAACATTGAAGCATGCCTAGAGGATCTAGAAAATTGCCTCTAAATGGCAAATCTAAGAGTTATAGACCTTAAAGGAAAGTAGGGAAAGACATAGGGGTAGAAAATTTATTCAAAAGGGTAACAGAGAACTTTCCAAAACTACAAAAATATATCAATATCCAAGTACAAAAAGGTTATAGAAAACCAAGCTGATTTAACCCAAAGAAGGCTACCTCAAGGCATTTAATAACCAAACTCCCAAAGGTAAAAGATAAAGATAATATCCTGAAAGCAACAAGAGAAAAGAAACAAATAACATACAATGGAGCTCCAATATATCTTGTAGCAGACTTTTCAGTGGGAACTTTACAGGCCAGGAGAAAGTGGCGTCACATATTTAAAACGCCAAAGAAAAATCATTCAAACATGAAGGAGAAAGAACCACTTTCCCAAACAAACAAAAACTGAGGAATTTCAATACCAGACCTGTCCTACAAGAAATTCTAAAGGTAATACTTCAATCATAAAGGAAAGGGCATTAACGAGCAATCATCACCTGAAGGTGTCAAACTCACTGGTAATATAAGTACACAGAAAAACACAGAATAGTGTAACACTGTAACTGTGGTGTGTAAACTACTCTTATCCTAAGTAGAAAGACTAAATGATGAGACAACCAAAAATAAGAACTACAACTTTTCAAGGCATAGTCAGTACAATAAAATAGAAATAGAAACAACAAAATGTTAAGAAGGGGAAAGAAGTCAAGGTGTAGAGTTTTAATTAGGTTTCATTTTGCTTGTTTTTTCACTTATTTCTGCAAATAGGATTACATTGTTATCAGGTAAAAATAATGGGTTATAAGATTGTATTTGCAACCCTCATAATGACCTCAAATTAAAAAACATACAATAGGCACAGAAAATAAAAAGGAAGAAACTAAGTCATATCACCAGAGAAAGTCACCTTCACTAGGGGAAGACAGGAAGGAAAGAAAGAAGGAAGAGCAGACCACAATACAACTAGAACACAAATAACAAAATATCAGGAGTAAGTACCTACTTATCAATAATAACATTGAACATAAATGGACTAAACTGTCCAATCAGAAGACAGACAGTGGCCGAATGGATGAAAAAAAAAACAGGACCAACTGACTTGTTGCCTACAAGAAATACACTTCACCTATAAAAACACATAGACTGAAAATAAAGGGATAGAAAAGTATATTTCAGGCAAATGAAAGCGAAAAAATAGCAAGAGTTGCTAGACTTACATCAGACAAAATAGATTTCATGACAAACATGTAAGAAGAGAAAAAGAAGGTCACTATATAATGATACATGGGTCAATTCAGCAAGATGAGAAAATAATTTTATATATGCACCCAACCACTCAGATATACATACATATATATAGAAAATATTAATTAGAGTTACAGAGATAGGCCCCAATACAATAATAGCTGAAGACTTTAACACTCCACTTTCAGCATTGGATAGATCTTTCAGACAGAAAGTCAACAAAGAGACATTGGACTTAATCTGCACTATAGACCAAATGGATCTAATAGTTATCTACAGAACATTTCATTCAAGAGCTGCAGATTTCACATTCTTTTCCTCAGCACATGGATCTTTCTGAAGCATAGACCATATCTTAGGTCACAAAACAAGTCTTAAAACATTCACTCCTGTAATTCCAGCTACTTGGGAGGCCAAGGCAGGAGAATTGCTTGCTGGGAGGTAGAGGTTGCAGTGAGCCAAGATCATGCCACTGCATTCTAGCCTGGTGACAGAGCAAGACTCATCTCAAAAAAAAAAAAAAAAAAAATCATTCAAAAAAATTGAAATAGTATCAAGCATCTTCTCTGAGAACAATGGAATAAAACTAGAAATCAATAACAAGAGAAATTTTGGAAGCTATACAAACACATGAAAATTAAACAATATGCTCCTGAATGACCAGTGGGTTAATGAAGAAATTCAGAAAGAAACTGAAAAATTTCTTGAAACAAATGATAACAGAATTACAATATACCAAAACCTATGGGATACAGCAAAATCAGTTAATCAGTACTAAGAGGGAATTTTTTCTTTTTTCTTCCCTTTTTTTTTTTTTTTTTTTTGAGACAGGGTCCTGCTCTGTTGCCTGTCACCCAGGCCTGAGTGCGGTGGTGTGATCTCGGCTCACTGCAACCTCCACCTCCTGGGCTCAAGTGATTCTCCTGACCTCAGGTGGTCTGCCCGACTCAGCCTCCCAAAGCGCTAGGATTATAGGTGTGAGCCACTGCACCTGGCCCAGTACTAAGAGGGAATTGTATGGCTATAAGCACCTAGATCAAAAAAGGGGAAAAACTTCAAATAAATATCTAACAATTCATCTTGAAGAACTGGAAAAGCACGAGCAAACCAAACCCAAAATTAGTAGAGGAAAAGAAATCATAAAGATCAGAGAAGAAATTAAAAAATTGAAATAAAAACAAGACAAAAGATCAATGGAACAAAACTTTTTTTAAGTTAAACGAAATTAGCAAACTTTTAGCCAGACTAAGATAATAAATCCAAATAAATAAAATCAGAAATTAAAAAGGAGACATTACAACTGATATTGCAGAAATTCAAAGGGTCATTAGTGTCTACTCTGAGCAACTATATGACAATAGATTGGAATATCTAGAAGAAATGGACAAATTCCTAGATGCATACAACCTACCAGCATTGAACCAGGAAGAAATAAAAAATCTGAACAGACTAATAAGTAATAAGATCAAAGCTGTAATAAAAAGTCTCCCAGTAAAGAAAAGCCCCAGGACCTGATGGCTTCACTGCTGAATTCTACCAAACATTTAAAGAAAAACTAATACCAATCCTATTCAAATTATTCCAACAAATAGAGGGGAGGGGAATTCTTCCAAACTCATTCTGTGAGGCCAGTATTACCCTGAAACCTAAATCAGACAGACACATAAAAAAAAAAAAAAATACCCACCCCCAAAAACACTGCAGGCCAATATTGCTGATGAATATTGATGCAAAAATTGTCAACTAAATACAAGCAAACCCAATTAAACAATATATTAAAAAGATCATTCATTATGACTAAGTGGGATTTATCCTTGGAAAGTAAGGATGGTTCAACATATGCAAATCAATCAATATAATACATTATATCTACAGAATGAAGGATAATAACCAAATGATTATTTAAATTGATGCTGAAAAGCATTTGATAAAGTTCAACATTCCTTCTTGATAAAAACCCTTAAAAAGATGGGGATTGAAGGAACACACCTCAACATAATAAAAGCCATATACGACAGCCCACAGCTAGTATCATGCTTAATGCTGAAAACTGAAAGCCTTTCCTCTAAGATCTGGAATACAACAAGGATGCTACCACTGTTATACAACATAGAACTGGAAATCTTAGCAAAGCAATCATACAAGAGAAAGAAATAAAGGGTATCAAAGTTGGAAAAGAAGAAGTCAAATTATACTTGTTTGTAGATGATATGATCTTATATCTGGAAAACTCAACAACTATGAGAATTGATAAACAAATTCAGTAAAGTTGCAGGATACAAAAATCAATATAAAAATTTGGTAGCATTTCTATATGCCAACAGGGAACAATGTAAAAAAGAAATTTTAAAAAGTAATTCCATTTATAATAGCCATTCATAAAATTAAATACCTAGGAATTAACTGAAGAAGTGAAATATCTCTATTATGAAAACTATAAAACACTGATGAAAGAAATTGGAGAGGACACTAAAAAATGGAAAATGTTTTTCATGTTCATGGATTAGAAGAATCAATATAGTTAAAACGTCCATGCTACCCAAAACAATCTACAGATTTAATATAATCCCCATCAAAATACCCTTAACATTCTTCACAGAAATAGAAAAAGCAATCCTAAAATTTATATAGAACCACAAAAGATCCAGAATAGCCAAAGCAAAATGAACCGAACTGGAGGAATCACATCACCTGACTTCAAACTGTACCACAAAGCTATAGTAACCAAAAGAGTATGGTACTGGCATAAAAACAGACACATAGACCAACGGAACAGAATGGAGAACCTAGAAACAAATCCACACACCTGTAGTGAAGCCATTTTCAACAAAGGTGCCAAGAACATATACTGGGGAAAAGACAGTCTCTTTAATAAATGGTGCTGGGAAAACTGAAAAGCCATATGCAGAAGAATGAAACTAGACCCCTGTCTCTCACTATATACAAAAATCAAATAAAAATGGATTAAAGACTTAAATATAATACCTCAAACTATAAAACTGCTACAAGAAAACATTGGGTAAAATCGCCAGAACACTGGTCTGGGCAAAAATTTCTTGAGCATAACCCTACAAGCATAGGCAACCAAAGCAAAAATGGACAAATGAGATTCCATTAAGTTAAAAAGCTTCTAAACATCAAAAGATACAGTCAACAAAGTGAAAAGACAATCCACAGAATGAGAGAAAATATTTGCAAACTACCCTTCTGACAAGGGATTCATAACAAAATATATAAAGAACTCAAACAACTCTATAGGAAAAAAAAATCTAATAATCTGATCAAAGATTTGAATAGACATTTCTCAACAGAAGACATACAAATGGCAAACAGGCATATGAAAAGGTGCTCAAGATCATTAATAATCAGAGACAGGCAAGTCAAAATTACGATGAGATATCCTCTCACTCCAATTAAAATGGCTATATCCAAAAGACAGGAAATAACAAATGCTGGCAGGATGTGAAGAAAAGGGAACACCTGCACACTGTTGGTGGGAATGTAAATTGGTAAAACCACTATGGAGAACAATTTGGTGGTTTCTTGAAAAACTAAGAATTGAGCTACCATATCATCCAGCAATCCCACTGCTGGGTATATACCCAAAAGAAAGGACATCAGTATATTGAGGAGATGTCTGCACTCCTAATGTTTGTGGCAGCACTGTTTACAATACCTAGATTTGGAATCAATCTAAGTGTTCATCAAGAGATGAATGGATAAAGAAAATATGGTACATTTAGACAATGGAGTAGTATTCAGCCACAAAAAAGAATGAGATCTGTCATTTGCAACAACATGGATGGAACTGGAGATCATTTTGTTAAGTGAAATAAGCCAGGCACGGCAAGACAAAAATCACATGTTCCCACTTATTTGTGTGATCTAAAAGTCAAAACAATTGAATTCATGGATATAGAGAGTAGAAGGATGGTTATTAGAGGCTGGGAAGGGTAATGGAGCACTGGTGAGGAGGTGGTGATGTTTAACAGGTACAAAAAATAGTTAAAGAATGAGTAAGACCTACTACTTGATAGGACAATAGGATGACTAGTGTCAGTAATAACTCAATTCTACATTTAAAAATAACTTAAAGAGTGTAAGTGGATTGTTTGTAACTCAAAAGATAAATGCTTGAGGCAGTGGGTACCCCATTTTTCCATGATGTGCTTATTTCACATGGCATGCCTGTATCAAAACATCTCATGCATCCCACAAATATGTACACTTACTGAGTACCCACAACAATTTTTAAAAATTGCTATTGTACCAAAGAATATCCACCATTATTTGAGAAGACTATTAAAATATCCCTTCCTTTTCAAACTACATATTTGTGTGAGATTAGATTTTCTTTACATACTTCAACCAAAACAAAATGTCACATCAGATTAAATGCAGAAGCAGATATGAAAATCCAGTTGTCTTCTATTAATCCTCATGTTAATAAGATTTCCAAGAAATGTAGCAATGTTAATCGTCTCACTAATTTTTGAAAGAATATTTTAATTAAAATTGTTATTTATGTAAGTATATAATGTACTTATTATTTTAATTTTTAAATCAAGTATTTTTAAGTAAGTGGGGAGCTACTTTGAAAGTATGTAAATATTGTTTAGGTAAATATTGTTTCTTATCAAAATTTCACTTATTTTAAAAAACATCTATTGATAATCATATCCCAAATCATTTTTTACTGCAGTGGTTCCCAAATGGTGATATTCTAAGTTTATTGCTTATACTTTACTATAATGTAGAGCAATCTGTTCTCTCCAATTTCTTTTACTCATTCGTTCATTCATTTATATATCTATAACAGCATTGACTCATGGATTCTCATTTTACTCCACGGGTTATATTTTATTATTATCATTACTTATTTGCTGCTCTAATTGTCCCAAGTTTGGACAATAACAGCCCCTTCAAGATGGCTCCTCTGCTCTTTTGACATATCCATATATTCTTTGATTCCTTCTTTTCATTGTGATATTGCAAAATGTTCCAGTCCCATCTTACACTTTCCCTGCTCTGGAATCACCCATTTTCCCTTGGAGTCTTGATTTTATTTAGTGGAGTATTTAGTATCCAAGATCTGGGTGCCAAGTGTGTTTCTTGCTACTAGGCTTCCAGACCTACTCAGCAGGAAGAACTAGGAACACACACACACGCACGCACGTGTAGGCCCATGTAATCTGCATCTCTGTCTGTACCCATCCATCTATACATGTTTAAAAACCAAGAGTTTACAGTTTCCAACTCAACACTTCAGGATTTATTTTCACCTTCCTCCTTTCTATATTTATATTTCCCCAAGTAGTAAGAATTCAAGGTCTTGTAATTATCAATATATTCACTTAATTTTTATATCCTGCATATAACTATTTAACCACATGGGTCATTTCCTCCCCCTCAACCCAAGCTGCAGTTCCTCTGGTTATAGGTTATTCTAACATGATTAAAGTCCCTCTTTCCCAATATACACTGTCATATTAAAGGGAACAGTAACATTGTTTATTCTTTTGTTCAGAATACTATCCAGGGGTATAATGTATGTTACCTGTGCAGGGTCAGCTGTCTAATTTTGCCAGGCCCAGTGCAAAATGGAAATGCAGGACCCCAGCAGGGACAGGGAAGTCAATCTCTCCTTCCTATCAGCTGTCATCCCAACCCACAGCTGACAGGGTGACCCTGCAAGAAATGGCAAACCTCTGCACTGGCATACACTTAGAACCCGGATCAGTTGTCAATGATACGTTTGCCCCCAGGAAACATGCCGTGGCACTGCCAACACAGGCATGGGATGACCAGCACCATGCTCCTTCTCTAGACTCTGCAGGAAACACACAGAGACCTTGACTTTTCCCATGACCCCTGTCGGGGCCCCCAGCGAGGTGGAGGTCAAGAGGATGCAGGGCGTTTTGGACAGATGTGACCTAGTTACTGCCCTAGATATAGGAGTCAGCGATCAAAGAGTGGGATCAAGAAAGGGAGTCAGCGCATGTCCCAAGGCCACAGAGGATGGAGGTTGGGCTGCCCAGAGCTCCTCCCATGGAGTCACGGAGGTGGCTGGAGGCAGCATCATGTGTGGGCTGAGGTGCCTAGTCCACGACACATGTTCCACTGACCCACTGGACTTCACTTACAAAACATAAACTCAAAGATAACACTATTAAACATTTCAAGACAGTGACCGGAGAGCATTCAACTCCAAATGTTCAAGTGCAAGGCCTTCTAAAGTGGCGTCTTGTGCAATTGCACTGGACATGTCCATGAAGTCAGCCTTGTACTTATTATACAGTGATAATATAATTTCATTGTATAATAAGGGGACTCCTCTTTGCCCAAACCCCTTGAGACAGAATGGTGGTGGCAGTATGGTCCATGGGGGCTTTAAGAAGGAATGAGTGGAAACAAAGGGAAGTGGAACCCTGTGGCATGAGCAGTGGGGTAGATGGACAAGAGAGATTACCATTCAAGAACTCCCTGAGAGAAAATACCAGGTCCTGCTATCATGCGGCGGAACTCAGAGTGCCAGGCTTTGTAGTATTTATGCAAATGTGACTGGAATTGTAATCAAAGGATGTTCAGACTGAAAGGGTGGCAACACTTGTACCTCATTCTTTCCCGCTGGTCTATTAGCTCAACAGCAATTGACACCTGCAAAGTTTGTCTTTTGTTTCGGAAATCCCTGCCATGTGCTTGTCACAGGAGAGGCGCTCAACAAATGTCAGCTGAATGAATCAATAGAACCCACACAAGTTCAAACATCACATTCAAGGTAATTCGGTCTAGTTAATATTCTACTTAGTTGAACTCTTAGTATTATGAAAATATTTTTTCTTCCTTGCTAAATTATGGAGCTCAGTAAAATTATGCAGGTTGATCTAGGAAGAGAATCATTATTTTTAGTATTTTTTCTAGGAGGTAATTTCTTCTGAGAATCAAAAATCAAAACAAAACAAATATGCAAGTCACACTTTAAGACATCCATTAGCTTTTGGGGTGGCCAGGTGCACACAAATAAAGTGAATGCCACACTAACAAAATAACCAGCAATCAGCACCCATGGTTATTTAATATCAAACTATATGATGCTTTATGTTAATTTATCCAGGGACAGAAGTCTCTCTGGAGAATTTGGTAAGCAACTTTCTCATGCACTATTTGCAGTAATAGAATAGGAGTAAACTGTGAACGTGAAGAACCTCTGCTGCGATACTGGGTCCCTGGAGCCTGCACACTGTCCAAAGGTCTTGCGTGACAACACTGTCCAAAATGCATCCCTCTCTCTGACTCAGTTCTTAATTCTCCACCTTGAGGAGAGTAACGTGGAGATACCAGAAGAGAATGTTGAGAAAAGACATTTTTGCATTCCGTCCTTTTTTGCATGTCTCCTGGGACTCCACCTTTGAGATAAATAGAAGTGACCAGGACGCTTCATTGAGTGCACCTCTCTCAGGCCTTTCTACCCTCAGATAAAGCTGGTCCTAGGAAAAAATTCTGAACTTGGGGATGTTTCCTCTCGGTGATCTCAGCAGGTCCTTTCTCTCTCTTTATCCTAACTTGGGCATCTACTGTTTTAATAATTTCTATTATATCTCATCAAAAGATGTTCTCAAGGTGTAGTGGATAAAGCATTTAACCAGAGTTGGAAGGCCAATTCAAGGTCGTATTCTATAGCTTACTGGTAATTTGTAACCTTGAGAAAATCATATTTTCTGAATTTCTATTTCATTATCTTTAAAATTTGTATATTGGTATTATCTTGTGAATTATATATGTCTACAGTGTAAAATCTGTTCAAACATGAACTAGTCAAACATTTAAGAAACGTACTGAGTGATCAACGGGGGGATTAAGCTTGATGAATTAGCTTTTTCATTATCATATTAAATTTAATAGAGAATTTAGTATGAAAATGTTGTCTTTGTTATGTTTGTCTTTTGGGCAAATAATAAACATATCTTGGTAGAATTCGGCAAGTAAAGCGTGTTTATGCAGGTGTACATATTTGATAAGAAGAGTTGTGAAAGGAGACGAACAATATATGTTGCAGCCTTCTGTTCTCATTCTTTAAGGCTCTCTTGCTCTTAAAGTTTCAGACTCTGAGTCATGCATTACAATTTTTTAAAAATCAACACTTTAATAATGTAACTAAACTACGGTGAGAGAACCAAGGAATTCACAACCACCAGCCAATACTCCCAGTTCATCTGTTTTGAACTTGATTGACTCAGCAATTATGCTTTGATGTGGTAAAAAGGGTACTGGGCAGTTGGGATAGATGTGAAATAACTAATTTTAACAATGAACTGAGTAGGAAAATTTCTGTCTTCCCTAGAGCTTGCCTATGTTGATTATGTCTGAGGCTTTTTTGTCGTGAGTCTTAAAACCAAAACATTCTTTAATACCTATATGAATATCAAAAGGCTAATGAAAGACCCAAATACAATAGTAATAGCATAAACTATTGCGTTTGTCTAAATGATGATGTGGTATGTAAATAACCTGTTTAAAATTGAGAAAAAAATGTCAGGGCAGATTATTTGAACTATTTAAAAGTATGGAACAATACTTGATCCGAAAACGCATCACAAGAAAACCTCATAATTTCATGATTGATGTTCCATAAAATCGCCTAAGTTTGTGTCTCTTGAAATAGTTATCAAGTTGTGGAAAGACATTTCTACTCCCATTAGAGAAACATTAAACCTTAAACTTTAAATTAAATGTTAAATTATCATCAATTTACCAGCTATACCGAACTCAATGAAGTAGTCTATTATCTATGTGCCTGCAAAATCATTTACATTGCTTTAAAGACATTTTAATTTCTCTAATAGCTCGAGGAAGAGGCTTAGAAGTTAATACTTGGAATTAATTGATTTGCTGAAGGTATCTGTCAGCAAGGAAGATAGCACATTTAAAGGGGGGTAACTAAGGATTGTTTAATAAAGAAACCATTTATAAAGGCATGAGCTTGGCTAAGGAAACCAGCAAGGGATGGCACACTAAAGGACTAGCAATAGCAGGAAGCTCTTTCCATCTTAGATCTGAAGAGGAATGGATATTAGAACCTGGAAAGAAATGCTGCCATTGCTTTAGAAGTAGCTATGGTCATAGCTGGAGGATGCCAAATATGTGATTCAGCCTTTGATGGAATGACACACCATTGCCAACCTGCAGCCTGGCAAAGGTTAGCCAGGGAATAAATACTCTGATCACATGTCCTTCCACATGTAGATCTGCTGCTATTCCTTTCCATAGACCAAATCCAATGGAGGTCAGAGGGAGCATGTGCAATTCAAGTTTTCCTTCCCAGGTCGCAGAGCAAGTTGGAGAAAAATGGAGTGTGAATATGGAGGGAAAATGGAAAATCTCTTGCACACTCAACATTCATTTTGTCAAAAATGTTTTACCTTACAACAAATTTAAATCCTCCCAGAGGCATACTTCCCTTCAAGAAAAATCTACTCGGTCACAACTGAAGACACATAACTTCCATTCTTCATGCTGAATATTTCAGCTACATTTTATTGTTTTCCTACATGAGGCATGAGTAATGCTGGACTTGCTCCAAGTTTTCTAAAACAATTTCATGGAGCAGTCAGTTTTAAGAAAAGTTTTCACTATCACACACTTGATGACATTTCATAGCATAAAATATATCTATGAATTTCCTAGGGATTAGTTTTTCTATTATTTTTTCAAAAAACTGCATTCACTAGCTTACACATATATTAAACTGGGGTGTGGGTTATTTTTGTGGGGACTGAGAGATGCTCTGTTTTTTCAGAATGATAGTTGACTTAGGCCGGGCACGGTGGCTCACACCTGTAATCCCAGCACTTTGGGAGGTGAGGTGGGCAGATCATGAGGTCAGGAGATCGAGACCATCCTGGCTAACACGGTGAAACCCTGTCTCTACTAAAAATACAAAAAATTAGCTGGGCGTGGTGGCGGGCATCTGTAGTCACAGCTACTCCCAGCTACTCCAGAGGCTGAGGCAGGAGAATGGAGTGAACCCAGGAGGTGGAGCTTGCAGTAAGAGGAGATGGCGCCACTGCACTCCAGCCTGGGCGACAGAGCGAGACTGTGTCTCAAAACAAAACAAACAAACAAACAAACAAAAGAATGATAGTTGACTTATAAACATGTGTACATTAAATCATGCACTTGTTTAGATGAGTTTAAAAGGTTAATTGCCTTTGAAGATTTGCTGTTATTCTCACTTGTTGAAAACAATTTTATGAATACATTAATTTTAAGGGTATATACAGATGGTATGAACAGAAAAAATTAGCTCCCCACTAATGAATTTGTAGGTGAAAACATCTTAGACAGGTGTTTTTTTTTTTTTTTTTTTTTTTTTTTTTTTTTTTTTTTTTTTTTTTGAGACGGAGTCTGGCTCTGTCACCCAGGCTGGAGTGCAGTGGCACGATCTCGGCTCACTGCAAGCTCCGCCTCCCGGGTTCACGCCATTCTCCTGCCTCAGCCTCTCCGAATAGCTGGGACTACAGGCGCCTGCCACCACGCCCAGCTGATTTTTTTTGTATTTTTAGTAGAGACGGGGTTTCACCGTGGTCTCGATCTCCTGACCTCGTGATCCGCCCGCCTCGGCCTCCCAAAGTGCTGGGATTACAAGCGTGAGCCACCACGCCCGGCCCTGACAGGTGTTCTAAAATGAGGAAATGGACATGATGAATTACTTGAATATGTAAAGAGAAAACACACTATGGCATTCCACTCAATGAATTCCAATACGATTTATTAGATTTATTTCCGTCGATTCTGTCTGAATCCATTTAAAGTTGCTTTGTAACTAATCCACAGCAGTGACAAAAAAAGAAGCTCATTTCACCTTTTCATCCACACCTAAATGCACTGCCATTTTCTCCTTTGTCCTTGAGGAGTGACTAACAGCAGTAATTGTTTTCCTTTTTTGCTATCTGAGAATGTGTTTTTGTTTTCCTTTAAACCCTGATGCAGAAACCACTGCTTCTGTGTACTTGTGGATGTGCTAGCAATAAATATAATTTAACAGAATGCTGAACTGAAAATTAACTAGAAAATAACACATGAAGTCATTTGTATTAAGTGTAAATTAGGTAAGAATGAAAACTGCAATGATGGATTTTATGTATTTCTTTTTTTTTTTTGAAACAGAGTCTCGCTCTGCCACCCAAACCGGAGTGCAGTGACATGATCTCGGCTCACTGCAACCTCTGCCTCCTGGGTTCAAGCAATTCTCTGCCTCAGCCTCTCGAGCAGCTAGGATTACAGGCACCCGCCACCACACCCAGCTAATTTTTGTATTTTTAGTAGAGATGGGGTTTCACTATTTTGGCCAGGCTGGTCTTGAACTCCTGACCTTGTGATCCACCCACCTCGGCCTAACTTATCTTCAGTTCATGGTGGAGTCTACGTTTTTACTTCATAGATGATAAATTCATAAGTTGGGCGTAGACAACAGTTTTTTTAAAACATCTTTAATAGGCATTTTTGCTGAAGGTTATAAAGGAATCTTACCATAATCTCAAAACCCAATAAATCTAAAATATTAGAAATGATTTTTAAAAGATAAAGATTAGTGGACTGTAGTCTGAAAAAGGAAATGATATTGTCTTAATAAAAATTACCTATATTTAAATATTATAGTGGGCTCTTAAATTCATGGGATAGAATATATTCTCCATTGAACCCATCATTAATGAGTCAATCAACCATAAATTAACCATTAGTTTGTCTTTAAGCAGAATGCTATATCTCACCCAGGAGTGATGTAACAGGTTGATAATTTAATAAATATTACTATGTTTAGAAAAACATTAACTGTTAAAGACATAAGGTTTCATAAAAATAAAATAGTAATAAAATTATTTATCACATTATCATAATCAATAATTATTTGGAATAACTATTATTTGCTTTAAACTTATGTAAGAAATACTGTGCAATAATAATTTAAAGAATATTGGCCAGGCACGGTGACTCACGCCTGTAATCCCAGCACTTTGGGAGGCTGAGGCGGACAGATCACGAGGTCAGGAGTTCAACACCGGCCTGGCCAACATGGTGAAACCCTGTTTCTACTAAAAATACAAAAAATTAGCCGATTGTAGTGGTGGGTGCCTGTAATCCCAGCTACTTGGGAGGCTGAGGCAGGAGAATCACCTGAACCCGGGAGGCGGAAGTTGCAGTGAGCCGAGATTGCACCACTGCACTCGAGCCTGGGCGACAGAGCGAGACTCTGTCTCAAAATAATAATAATAATAATTTAAAGAAAATGTCAGAATTAATGATATGTGGATTAAATTCTAGCTTTAACATTTACCACCTGTGGGAATTTATTTGGATTGTTTCCATTTTCATCTGTAGCTCATGTGGGTTTTGTGAGGATTAAATGAGATAATATAATGCCTCTGAGAAGGCCTGCAATGAAGTAGAAATGCAATAAATTTTAGTTCAGTGTTTTTCATTTTACTTTCTGATTTTTTGTTTTTCTTTCTTTCTTTCTTTCTTTTTTTAATTTGAGACAGAGTCTCGCTCTGTCGCCCAGGCTGGAGTGCACTGGTGCAATGTTGGCTCTCTGCAACCACTGCCTCTCAGGTTCAAGCGATTCTCCTGCCTCAGCCTCCTGAGTAGTTGAGATTACAGGCACGTGTCACCACACCTGGCTAATTTTTGTAATTTTAGTAGAGACGAGGTTTCACCACGTTGGCCAGGCTGGTCTCGAACTCCTGACTTCTTGATCTGTCCGCCTCGGCCTTCCAAAGTGCTGGGATTACAGGCCTGCACCACCACGCCTGGCCCCTTTTTGCTTTCTTTAAATTTGAACGCCGTGGAAAGGCATAAAAGCAAGTTTAGATTTTAAAAGCTACTAGAAAAGAGTAGCTATTATGGACGCATCAAAACCACTAAGAGGAATCTAGCACAGACATTTCCATCTACTTGTTTATTTAACAAATACTCTAATATTCACTATGTGCCAGACACTACCTTAAGCACTTTACAAATATGAATTCATTTAACCCACATAACAACTCTGTGAAGTAGGTGCAGGTATTATTTCTCATTTTGTAGGTGAGGAAACCGAAATGCAGACAGTTTCAATAAGTTGCCCAAATTCACACAGCTACAAAGTGCTATATTTTTAAGCAACAAGAACAACAACAACAAAACACAAGCATTCTGCTTTCAGAGTTCATGCTTTTAAGCATTGCATTGTGCTACCCACTTATGTGATGATGAGGATAACAGCGATAATCATAATGACTAATATTTGCATTTCACTTAATGTGTGCCGTGCACCTTCAAAGTGTCATACAAGTTTATAGTCATAGTTATTATTCTGCCGTGTAGATGAGGAATATGGACCACAAAGATGTTAAAGAGCTGTACGTGCCGGGAGTAGAAGGGATAAGGAGTCTATATTTGGATAAATATTGTCTGGTTTCAGTACCATAAATATTTGAAAGCGTAGGGTCCTGCTTTGGTTAAAGTCATAGACATGTTTATGGTATCCATTGGATGATCACTTTTCCATATCAAAGTACCAGTTGGTCTAGCGTGCTAATTACATCTTGGCCTTCTGAAAATCTCTATTGGTCACTGGCAGGGAGAATGGGCTCTATTTGCACTTGACAGGCTACTGTTGCTATAGCAACCTGTTTCTGCAAACCTTCTGCCATTGCCTCCTTAGAGTACCCAGAGCTCCATTTTCAACCTAACTAAGCATGTCTGTGACTGTAACACTGAGAGGTCATTTTATTATGTACCTGTTAATTCTTGTAGTTCCATTCAACCTCTAAAATGCTTCCTCAATCTGTTTATTCTATTCCTCACACAGCCAGCTCCTCCCATTTATCCTATAGCTGGTCCCCTTTTCTTCAAGTCTCTTCCCTTGCCCTCTAATTTATCCTCCTACTTCTACCAGCGTTATCTTTCCAAAATACAGCTTGAGGTTTTTCAGTGTCTCCCGGTTTTCAAATACCTACTATGGGATGATGTCCAAATGTCTCGATATGACAAAGTAACCTAAAATAAATTAGAGGTACAGAGAGATGATGTGTTAGTAATAAACAAGGATGCCTAGAATAGTAATGTTGAACTGCAACTTGATTTATTTGACGTTATAGATATTACTAATCCAAAAGAAGATAAAATGATGGTCTTGAAATAAATTGTTTATCTTGGGCAATAAAAAATAAGTAACTATGAGTTGCAATGTAAATTATATTCATGGATTATTCCTACCTCAGTAGTTTGCATAGTATGGTTAGTTTTTAAAATATTTATCTTGAGGGGAAATGCCTACTGTCAAACTTAAGGACTTAGTTTTCAGGAGAAAAACTGTGAGCAAATAATACAATGTAAATAATGAATTTATAATACATGCATTTTAACAGATAAATAATTTAAGCAAGTTAGATATTTTAAATACCATTTCAGTTAGAAATTGTAATTAGGTAGTTGAGAGGAGTTTTTATACCTTTGGAAAGTGCTTCGACAACTTTATACAACCCACACTCCAACTCTGGCTGTGAAATTGTTGCTCAGTTTGAATTCACCATCCTTAGAACAAGTAATTACGATAAAATGAAAAAAGAAAACCCTGCTCCCCATCATGTTCTTAGCAAAACGACATAGCATAAACTCATGCTACAGGGTTCCAAATAGTCCAAGCTATTTTAGAACAACAGTGTCTATTTTTCATTTTGAATTACTGCAATTTCAGTAGCAGCTGTTGCACTGAAAATTATAATGGTCAACATTTAATCAACACAGTGTTTTTTTCATCAATCAATCATTTGCTTCAGTTAGCAGAAAAATCTCAAACTTTTAGTTCCTAGTTACTTTAAAAGCTTCATTATAATCTGGCCCAACCTACCGATCTCCCATTATTTCCCACTACTTCCTAACATGTAATCTGGGCTCTGTTTCAACAGTTTCCTAACTAACACACCAGCCTCCCTATTCCTCCCGTTACTTCACACTTCTAAAAAACCATCTGTTTTTCCCCTACTCTGTACAAACACTGTCTTTTTTGACATCAAGAGCTAGTCTTACCTTCTCTTTGCTTATGTTCATGTAGCTTTGTATGATTTCCCCATCACTAGACTTCCATAAACCTCTTAATTTCATCTCTTAATTGCACAGTACTTGTCTTGTTGCCCCACTTTGACTGCAGATTTAATGAAGCAAAAATCAGATTTCAAATTTTTGTGGTTTCTTTGCAATATAAAACAGTGTTTCTATACAAGAAATATCTTGGTATGTCCTTGTGTGTGAATAGAGCAACATTCACTGCTCTTTCTTCTGAGTTTCTATAATATTTTACATTAACAGTATCTTATTCTCAGAGTCAAGCTCTTGAACAAGATACTTACATGTGCCTCAGCCTTCTGTATGCAACTTGAGTTTTTTCAGTCATTGCCATCATTCTTTAGGTATCTACTCTGTATTATGCAGTGTGCTAAAGCCACTGGAGAAAACAAAATATGTAAACTTCTGTCATTAAGGAACTCATAGTCTAGTGACCTTCTGGGGACCTAAGACCTTCACATGAGGTGGGATTGGGGCTGCAGCAGTCTTGGGGAATTCATAGAAGAGATCCACTGATCTTGCTCAGCATGGGAAGGACAGAATGGTTGATCTGGGCACTAAAACAGGAGCAAGGCTTTGCCAGTAGAAGAGGCACTCCGGGGAAGCCTATTTAAGTAGAAGTAGTAGCTCATGCAAACTCACATATATATATATATATATATTTCCTACATATATATATTTATATATATATATTTCCTACATATATATTTATATATATATTATATATATTCACATATATATTATATTATTTAATATTAATATATACTATATATTATATATATATTCCACATATATATTAATATATATTCCTACATATATATTATATATATTCTATTATATATTATATATATATCCATATTATATATAATAATATTATATATATATTTTCTATATATATATATATATATATGTATGGTGTGTTTAGAGAACAACAAGGTAGGATGAGAAGAGAGGGTAGTAGTGAAAGAAAAAGTTGAAGAGGTGGGTGGAGGCTGGACACAATGGCTCAAGCCTGTAATCCAAGCATTTTGGGAGGGCGAAGCTCAAGAATCACTTGAACCCAGGAGTTTGAGACCATCCTGGGCAACATAGTGAGACTCTGTCTCTAGAAAAAATAAAAATAAAAAAATTAGCCAGGCATGGCGGCACATGACTGTAGTCTTAGCTACTTGAAAGGCTGAGGCATGAGGGTGCTTGAATCCAGGAATTCGAAGCTACAGTGAGCTGTTATTGCACCACTAATACTCAGCCTGAGAAACAGAGTGAGACCCTGTCAAAAAAAAAGAAGGAAGGGAGGGAGGGAGGGAGGGAACGAAGGAAGGAAGGAAGGAAGGAGGGTGGGTTATAATCAGAAATATTGATCACTGATGAGGATATTCTGATCAAGGCATTCTCCAGTTTGGCTATATATTATTGCTTGGAAAACTAAAAATTATATATAGACCTAGGATTACAACTCAGACCTGGCAGGTAATCAGAATCATCAAGGGTGGAACAAAGAGTAAACGGCACCATAGTATCATAACATTTTTCAAGAGATTGATCGACATTTAAATGACTCTCTTTCTTCTTCCTAGTATTTTGGCATTGAGCAATTTTAATTTCCAATGCCCTTACCCAATTCCCTTCTTAAAATGTCATCTTTATGCGTATATTTATAATACATCTATATAATGTAAAATATATGATGATGATACATATTTTTGAGCACTTGATACACGATACTTTGCAAATATTACCTGTTTCCATACATCACCTCCATAATCATACTAATGATACAAATGATTAATGGAGCACTGAGAGGTTAATTAACCTGAGCTAGGATTTGAACCCAACCACCCTGACTGAATAGCCCTAGTGGTAAACCACTATTACATACAGCCACCCTGCCAAGTGCAGAGCAGGTGTTGTCACCATGCCAGGCTGTGGACAGACATTCCAAGTTGTAACCCCCTGTGGGGTATTCAAGCCTAGGGAGGTCATCTGAAATAACACAAAGGGAGAGGGACAAAAAGTAAAGACACACAAAAAAGAAGTTGTTTTTAGCTCTATGTACTCTTCCATTTGGATAAGCAACTCCTAACCATTTCTTTGTGCTGAATCTGATAGAAAGCTGAGTACACATAAAAAAATCCCCGGCCGGGCGCGGTGGCTCACGCTTGTAATCCCAGCACTTTGGGAGGCCGAGGCGGGCGGATCACGAGGTCAGGAGATCGAGACCACGGTGAAACCCCGTCTCTACTAAAAATACAAAAACTTAGCCAGGCGTGGTGGCGGGCGCCTGTAGTCCCAGCTACTCGGAGAGGCTGAGGCAGGAGAATGGTGTGAACCCGGGAGGTGGAGCTTGCAGTGAGCCGAGATTGCGCCACTGCACTCCAGCCTGGGCAACAGAGCGAGACTCCGTCTCAAAAAAAAAAAAAAAAAAAAAAAAACAACAACAACAACAACAACAACAACAAAAAAGTCCCAATCTCAGAATGGGAGACTTTGACACCAGATAGGGAATCTCCAAGTCAGGTGCTAGCTAGCGGCGCTGCAGAATTCAGCCTCAGGACTTTCTGAGCAGGTTTCCCATGAGGGTTTGTCAATAAAATGTTTGCTGATTCAACTTGTATGGGAGCACTTCATGTTTGAGAAGATTTCTATATCACATCTATATATCACCACTTACACCTATGACATTTTTCCCTTTGCTAATCAACAGTTGTCAGTTTATGGAACAGCCAAATACAGCCATTTCTAAAAGCAAATGCATTTCTATTATATTTTTGTTTCTTATAGTTTCTTTTTGCTCATTGTTTTTTCTGATTTGACTATCAAATATTATTCATTATATATAGTACTTTAATTTGTTGACATGGGTGAGAAAAGTTAAAACGTCGCTTGCAAAACGGGATTTGATTTATCACTAGAATTTGAAGTTCAGAAAGAGGGATGAGTCAACATTTTTCTTTGGTTGTTTATTTTTAAGATGATGCATTCAGTGGTTATGAGTAAACTCAGAAAGAAGCACACTCTATTAAATGGGTATTTTGAAAATATTTTAGAATTTTGGCTCAGATATGTAAATGGATAAGGAAAAGTATTTTTACTTTGAAATGTTCTAAAATTAACATTCTGATATGTTGTTTTAGATGAATTACTAAAAGAAATATAAAACTTAAAAAGTGTATTTTAATGTGTTATGAAAGTCAAATGATGATAATAGGAGAAAAAAAATTTCACTTGTAACTTATGTTTAGTATTTTTATATTAAAATTTACCTTCATATGACCAATATGAAGTACAATAAAATACTCAATATAGTTAACAAATCAATGATAGGAAACTGGCAATTTTATTCATCCAAGTAGTAGTCTTTAACTTACAGAAATTATAATTTAACAAAAGTTGGCAACACATTGATTTAATTTATATTTTTATTTTAATGTATTATGTTAAAACATAATTTAGTATTTTTGGAAAGAACAGGGTTTACTGAATGGTCGTTACAAACATAGTCAGTCTGTGAACTTGAATATCTAAAGAGATAAAAGACAAAGATCAACAGAAGCTTCTAATTTGATAAACTTGAAGTTAAAAGAGGATGTTTTAAAATGTAAACAGAATCATTAGAAAGACACCATTTCTTCTGATTAAGATTGCCTCGCTTCTCAGCCTGCTCAGTACTTTTCAGTGTGGTTTCTTTCCCTCCACAGTAACAAGATGTTTAGCTGGGCATATGGCCACTCAGAATGAAGACTTCATTCTTGGCCTGCCTTGCAGGAAGATATGGCCATGTGGCTGAGATCTGGCCTATGGAATGTGAATACAAATATATTGCACCTCCCCCTTTCTTCTTCATCTGTTCATTTTATCCAGTTTCTTGGAACTTGTATTGGCTGCTGAAACTCCATCTCATATTATGAGGGGAAAGGCCATAGTCCACTAGAGTTACTGGTATAGAAAGCTGGAAAAAGCCTGTGTCCCCAAGGAATTTTTTGAGCAATGCTATCATGTCACTCCTGGATTGCCTGCCTACAAGACATTTTTAAATGTGAGATAAATAAACCTTCGTATTTTTAATCAACTATTATTTTTTCTTCTTTTACTTGAAGCAGTATTTTATTCTAACTAAAACAAATTAAGAACTAAAATTTAGTAAACCTAAGGTATTTCATTGCATCAAAAAACTTATGAAATAATTTAGTACTGTAATTATTGAACATAAATAGATAAGCTAACAAAAGTATATGTAGGATGACAAAATGAACTCATCCAGCAGTTTTAAAAATCATTTGCCTTTAATTTTTAAAATTTGGACTATGCTATACATAGAATATAATACAGATAATTGCACATGAACAATTTTTAAAAATTAGGATGAAACGAGCACCTATATGACCACTGCTAAAATTAACAAGTATAGCACCCACTCTCAGTATCTTTTGAGCCTTCTGTGTACTCCTCACTAATACATCCCTTTCCTTGGTCTATATCCCAAATGCTTCTTCTCCAGCTTTGTGTTAATCAATCACAGATTCTGCAATGTATTTTTATCTGCAAGTAACATCAGAAAAGTTTGTTTAGAATTCATTGTTTTTAGCATGACATAAATTGAACCATATCAGTGCTTTAATTTTAATATTGAATGAGAAAAAATACAACATTCACTAATTCAAGTTTGATATTCCCACGGAATGTTTGGGCACTATAGACCCACCAAAAGTTTTCCCAAAAATGAATGAGTCTTAAGATTCCTTAGGATCCCAGTTGCAACATTCTTCAAATAATAGTTATTGATTAGTGTAAACAACTCCTCATCTGCACTCTGAATTATAAGGGATTTTGATTTGAACCATTTTGACTGAGCCTAGAGATTTGCTGTAAAACATGAGAGTCATAGCTTATATATGATTTTTTTTCCTTTGTCAGAACTGAAGTCAAGGCTGAATAATTATAATCATGTTAATATTTAAATCCAGAAATATTACTTTCTCTATCATTATGGAACTAGTGGTTTAACATGTTTATTAATGATTTTACCCAAAAGACACTTCAAAACAGACATTATTGCTATTTGTTTAGTTTTAGTCTTCTAAGATAATGACATCTATGTTCTGCCATAATTTTTTTCTAATTTTTGTACCCATTTGTATCTTTCTTAATTGCCTAATTAAAAGAGTGTAATGCAGGTTTTATAAGTTGAATTGTTGCTGAGATACCTTATGCTTACAATATTATAAGTGTGTGTGTATGATTTTCTAATCTGTGTCAGGTCATAATCATTTCAGTTTCAATGAGTTAGGAGTGACAGCTGCTTAGGAAACAACTTGTTTCTATTAAAGCGAGCATATTTGTCATTAGAGTAAGCATCTTTTGGCAGTTTATTTTGTATTGTTAATAATTATCATTATTTTGACTATAGGGCATTTAATTTCCACATTTAACATTTGGTACTGTTGCGTAAGTAACTGACTCATAAAATAAAATCCAAACCATCAACATTTTTGCAATCATAGGCAGGACAAGTAAGCAAATTAGATGAATACAAGACCTAAATTAATGGGCATGTGAATCACACAGAATTTATTAATAAGAATGCAGATGAACTATAGCACTTCATTCTATATTGATGCTGAATTAGAGTTCATTTTGACTTATTATGGTAGTTACTAAAATATCCTTTTTCTTTTTTATTAAAAATGAGGATATCGACTATTTTATTTATTTTAATGATGTATATGCCTGAGAGTAAGAAAATATGTATAAAATATGGTACACATGGTGACGACTGAGGGCGGAAACGTGATTATCATTGGCTGCAACATATCCATTTTTGTCCCAGCAATCTTGATCTTACTGACATATCGTAAGAGAATCACTCAAATGGCTACAAGTTACAAACCAATTAGTTTGGGTTATTATAATGAGTCCTCGGCCACAGACAATCAGATGCCCCCTTTTCTGTATAGATCCCTGATATTCTAAAAGCCTGAAAGCTGCTGCGGAGCATTCGCTATCCTTCCCACATTTGAATGAAATAAATTGATCACAGAAATATCCTGTGATGTACCCTAAGAGAAAGAGCCCTCCTATCACACACCCTGGGTTTGAACCCGAACTCTGTCATTTATTTTAAAAAGCTGTGTAATCTTCAGATACTTGTTTAAGTTCTTCATGCCTCAGTCTTTTCATCAGCAAAGTGGGAAAAAATAGTAATATTTGATAGGGTTGCTGTGAGGATGAAATGAGAAAACACATTCTAAGCCCTTAGAAAAAAGCTTAGCACATTATAAGCACTAAAAAACTCAGTTTTACTATCATCCTAAGTGACATTTACCATTTATAGATAATTAAATGAGTCTAGAATCATTTTACTTAAAATACCAAAGAAAATCACAGGCAGATGTGGGTACAAGTGCCCCAGAGTCCATGGTCTTAAATTGGCACCTTCTCTATCTTACTTCTGAGAACAAAATTTTAAATTCCTCACAATACCAAGAATTACGGCATTGGACATCTAAAAATTGAGCTGTATCCATATTTTGCTCATGTAGGACCAGAAATACTTTATAAATATTTTGGCTCTAACAATTTTTTAGAGTGCTAGGGCAGACCTATGTCTTAGCCATTTTTGTATACACAGGATTAGCCCATCTTACAGATAGTGGGCGCTCAAAAAATGTTGGTTGAATGGGTAATTTCTTAGTTTTGGTCTGTCTGCTCTGCAGGATGATTCCTGATCTGAAGGCATTTCTCAATCCTCATCCCATTGTCCCGCAGTTGATTGGGTCAAGCTGTACGTATGTAGAAAATGGCCATAATTTTTACATTTCTTATTCTCGTCTATATCAAAATCCTGAATTTCCCCATGAATATCATATACTTTCTGCTTATTCTATAAAGTAAGTATAAAAAAGAATACTTAGCAGAATTTAATGACATCAAAAGGTTGCTTTGGAGACCACATTTATTATCCTATGTGTCCAATAGAGTGTGCTGGTGTGCTATATAACAGTAGAGGTTTTGGGCAATGGTGCATTAGATTTATTTCAACTATTTGGTTTGCTTAACACAATTAAATTAAAGAATGAGACTACATCCCTTAATTAAAACAAAATAGAACAAAATGTCTGACAATTTAGTGTACGATGTGAATATTTACAAAAAGAGAAAATGAAAATGATAATTGAGTTTTCCTTTTTATATGAGCTCATGATTCAATATCCTACCTCATGGATATAAAATTGTAACACTTCTAGTTTATGTATACTAAAACTATATACTCTTGCTTAGTTATGTCTAATAATTTAAGCTTTTCATATTTTAAAAATGTGCCTTGTATTTTGCATGGGTTATAACTCATAAACTTATCATATTTCTGTTGGTTTTATTCAACAATAATAAAACCCTTTCCAGGGATATGGTTATAAGAGTATATTAATGCATTTAATCCAGTATTTATTTTTCAAAATTAACCTGAAGTGGCATACAAAACTGTCATCAGCAAGCGAAAAAACAAGATGAACAAAAATCATACTAAAAATACTCCCAAGTGATTAATATCTAGTCATATTTTATTTTTCATGGAATAGTTAAGCATTCAGACAAATTCATGCTCCAGTTGCAATTTAGGAGCAAGTATCTTTGCGATTTCAGTTTCCTTGTGTTATGTGTGTGTGTATGCGTGTGTGTGTCCCATGGGAAACTGGCCAAGAACATGGCTAAATAAGAATCCATGTTTATGCTACTTGGGAAACTGGGTAGTCTGGCAGTGTATTGGCATTTTTGATTCTGTACAATATGGCAAGAATTTTCAACTCAGATGCTGTAGTAGACATTTGTCATTTTTTTTTGACTGCTCAGTATTTGAATTCTCTGCCTATATTTGGAATAGTATTAAGAGATCTGAGTCTTGGAGCAGAATCAACCTTATATTATAGAAACAGAAAACTAGAGATGCTCATTTTTCCATCGTTCTTCGCACTAGGCATTGAAACTCTAATAATCACATTCACCTGTTCCACAAGTGGGATTGGGAGCTCACTGGGGCCAGAGAAGCGTAAAGTCCTGAGTCTATGTTACAGTGATAGTTCTCAGAGCATCAGGGCCCACAGTGCAAACTGAAATATTTATGTTTCCTCATCAGATAAATTCTGTGTATGATTTAGGCTTTTGTTCTCAGCTATGTAACATAAAGCATATGTTACGAGGCCTCCTGCTGATTCTGTAAAATGCCGATTTTTTTTTCCAACTCACATCAATCGAAGTCAAATTCTGTTGTTATTCAGTAACACATAATGGTGAGATACGTGTGATTTTGAAATTATACTTCTTAGCAAAAGGAATTTAAAACTTACTCTCAACATTACTGTAGAATATAAAATTTTAATGAATTGTGCAAATCAAAGGGGCACAGCCCAAACACCAGGTTGGTCAGAAGAGACACAGCTTTGAGCAGCCAGTGGCAAAGCATTGTCATGTGGCGATTAAAGCAGATGACTAATGCTGGATGGAATCAAAGGATGCAAATCTCTACAGTAGACTCTTAAATTGAACTTTGAGCAAGTTCATGAGCAGAGTCTGAGGAAAGACCTTGAGATAAAAAAGCAAGAGTCAGCAAAGATAATGTGGGACAAGACTAAGATACATACAAAATCTTTCGCAGAGCTAATTAGATAAGAAAAAGAGAAACATAAACATAAAGTACTTTCTTTTTACCTACTCTTTGACGAGCAAATATAAAATTTTATATCAAAAATCTTACAAAATCATATATAATTTTGTTGAACTTATTTTAAGTGTGAAATGTAGTTTTCATTAGTTTATATTGATTCTATTAATTGAATATCAATTCTATTAACTAATTCTATAACTGATCTCTAACAGTGCGTCTAAAAGCAAATGAATGAACAAATCAAAGGAAAGAAAGGAAAAAAGAAGGAAGGAATGAAGGAAGAGAGGAAGGAGAGAGGGAGGGAGGGATGGAGGGAAGAAGAAAGAAACAACAATAGCAGCTATCATTCTCATGCTTTGTAGATTGTTCAGGAATGAGTGGAAGCCCCTGAGATTTTTCCTCTTTCTTTGGGCAGTGCATACAGCTTCTTATACACAGTACTTGCCATGACGTGCAGGAGTGTGGATTTTCTCTTGGAGAATCCTTCTTCCTTTACAATGCAAAGCATTCTGATTGGCTCACCCAAAAGCAGGTTCCAGCTGTTTCCTTATACACCTCAGTCTTATTTTTGAAATGTATAGTGCTTCTGTTTGAGATTTCTGTTCATTGAACCTGACTTGAAAATGAGTATCCTTCTAGCTTCCCTAGAATCTCATTTCCTTTTTTCAATGAATGAAACTGAATTTCAAGGGAGGTGCTTGGGTTCCATGTTGCTCATTGGTTGACTTACCGTAGACACTGGGTTGGTTTTATTTAAGTAACAGTGAGATTTTCCAGCCATGGCTCCTACCACAGTTATTTGTAAGTACAATATCTCTATATAGGTATTTCCTATCCTGCATTCATTTCTCCTAAGATTATCTGTGGAGTGCTGACATTCAGAAGATAGAATGGACAGGGTTTGCTGAACAACTAAAAAGAATAGGAAAGATTGGGAAATCTTGTATGATTCTAGTTTAGACAACATTCTCTGAGATGAATACATAGAATAAAAGAGTAGGTTTGTTGGGGAAGATGTTATGTTCACTTTTGGCTATATTTGGTTTGAGGTACTTGATGGGGTGTCAATATGAAGAAGCTAACGAGGTATTTGGATGTGAAATACTTTATGGTGGAAAGAAGGTAGATTACGAGATCAGGCGACTGGCATTTAAATATTTGCTTGGCAGCGTTCTAGCTGCAGGACTCCAAATGCATAACAAATGTGAGATTTGGTTCTCTCACTGAAGAATGGGAATAGTAGCACTTGCAGGTAAATTCCCAGTGTTACTTACCTCTGCTGAGTTCACCTTTTGGTGGCTGAAAACTGATTACATAGACAATGAAAATGGAAGAGTGTAAAAATGAGATAAAATGCTCCTTCCTTTAGAGTATCTTGTAAATGCAACTTCTTATTAACTATTAACTGATTTCATCGTACTTTGGAGTTTCCATTCCCTCTGATGGCGGGGGAAAAAAATCTCAAATAAGCTATTAAAATGTAACAATCTCCTCAAATTTAAAACTGTCTCCTCATAGTGACTATTAAGTCAATTTGAATAATTTAAAGCTTAAACTTTCTCTTCCAGCTTTTTTTTCCCGTGCAAAACATTTTTTGCCTCCGCATCCAACTTTGTAAGAGGACATCTGAGTGCAGAGGAATGTGTTACTCTCAACCAAGAGGAGACGGCGGTGAAGGTAAGGGCTCGGGAACTGCTGTGTTCCCTGTTAGCTCTGCCAACAGCAAGTTGCCTGAATGAGCAGGGCAGAGTCTCAGCCATCCCACTGCGCTAGTATCCACTGTCGAATTCTGTGTTTGCTAATCATTGCCTTAGGTATGAATTCTAAACTAGTAGTTCTCCTGTCCAGATCTCTGACTTCTGGGGTCCATAGATGCTTTTACCCACCTGTACTCTTTTCCAGGACTCATAAAACCTCCTACATGTCATCCAGAGATTGTAGGAGGGGCTGTGTCTGCTGGGTTGCAGTCTCGAGCCCATCTATCGTGTCTTTCTGTCAGTTTATATTTGTGGCAACACATAGTATGCTGAAAAAATAAAGAAATTTGAACACAGGACCAGGTATTATTGGATTTCTCTCCAATTTATTTAGTCCCCTTCTTCCTTTCCCTCTCACCCCTCTCTGTCTCTCTACCTCTCTTTCTCTCTCTTCTCTCTGTCTCTCTACCTCTCTCTCTCTCTCTCTTTCTCACACACACACACATACATACACTCTCAAATGATCCTCTTCCCCACATGCCCACCCTCTGTTCTCTCCATTTTTTGCCCCATTTTAGGGATGAAGGTACTAGATATTTCTTATGACTCAAGTAGCATCTTCACCCACGGTAAGGGTCCATGCAAATCTCCCTCCTCTCCAACGGGAAACCTTCCCATGAAGAAAAACTTGCATGCCTTTCTGTCTGGAACCTTCCTTATATCATTATTTTCCCCCACTCTATGGGCCTTTTTATTCTAGAAACTTATCTTTCCCAACATTCCCTAAGAACATACGTTTCATGGATTTGCCTGATGGTAACAAAAATTTAAAAATGTATTTCCAAGAGGGAGATTTTTAAAAATTTATCATCCCTATTAGATAAAATTGGACAAAGTTTACACAGGCTGCAGATATAAGAGAGAGATTGCAAAGAGGTTTCAGGTTGCATGCTTGCTTGTGACTGATTTTCTGAACTTCTGTGTGGAGAGGTCTTTGGAGACCACAGCTGACTTGGCAGAAAATGGTCATGATTGATTAGCCATGGCCACTATGAGAGTGGGTGAGATGGGTTGCATCATAGGTTGTACATAATTGCCATCACTGATGTAATAAAAAGGTCACGGAATTTGGGGGTTAAATAGATTTGGCTTATATTCTAGCTTTTCAGCTTGTTTTCTGTTAAATGCACTTATATTCTTAGATATTAATTACTTTTTGAAATACATGTGAAGTCTTTTTAGTTTTATATTTTATACATGCACACTCTAGAAGCCTTTAAAAAATTACGTCTTGGCTTTGTGTATCACAGTTTCAAATGAGATATATTTCTTTTAAAAACAAAATAAATTTTGATATCTTGATTCAAAGGTATTTTATCTAGTGTCCATTGGAGTTAATTCTATTAGCAAGCTGCTCCTATTTCATAGGAAATTACTGAATTTTATTTCCATAAAATTCAGGTTATGATGATAAAAAAGGGACATTTTATGTGCCTACAGTAAAAATTTGTTTTCTGTTTTATTGTGCCCTGGGAAAATATTCTATCAGGACAAAATTTGAAATAACCAATTAATTTGAACAAATAGTATAAGATTCATTTTTCCCTATGGACAATTTATCGTTATTTGTTTATGTTATTTCTGTACTTTATATTATTATTTATGTTAAATAATATGTAAATTTTACCTATAAAATGGGAAGTACTGGTTATAGTACCTTCACACTCCGCTAGGATTACTAACATGACTATGCATAACCAAAACAAATGTTTTGTGTGTTTTACCAATTAAACTATGTCTGGGGCCACATTCTTCAGTCCATAGGAAGATTCAAATAATGCCGAACTGGTTTGATTTTTTTTGTCAAGAAGAGGACATAAAAGGTGAGCTGGCAGAGGCAGGGACTGGAATGGGTTCCCAGGTGGTGTTAACTATTTATTGCTTTTTTCAACCCTAACTGTGCTGCTGGGACAAGGGAAATAAGGAAAGGGAGATGAAGCCTAGAGAAGTGGTGCCCAGGAGTATGAGGAGCTCTCACAATCTGTCAGTGGTGTGCCTGGGTTTCTAGGAGGATGTGGTAGAACAGAAGATGTCTGTGGATTAAGGTGTCATGCCAGCACACAGAGATGACATTCACATGCAGAACATCAGAGTCTTCAAAAGAGTCAACATTTAGGTGCTGTGAACACAAAAGAGCAAACAGCCTGGACCTGCCTGGGAACAAGAGTCTCTGATCTTCACTAGAAAGGTCCACAAACTTGCCACTAGCAGAAGGAAAACAGTCTCTCAGGAGGACTCATCTTTCTCCCAACCACAGGCACTTTTGCCCTAGTGGGCGCCTTTCTCCATGCAAAAATATTAAAAATTATATTTTATGACTATGTTGATATAAAGGTAAAAATAATCCAGACTGGATTCATGGTTACCTATTCATTATTCTTATTTGGTTTTATTTCCTATTTTAATTTTTTTAAAACATGTTTCGTGGATCTCTAAAGATATTGTGGCTAGCCAGTTTTCCCAGCACCATTTATTAAATAGGGAATCCTTTTCCCATTTCTTGTTTTTGTCAGGTTTGTCAAAGATCAGATGGTTGTAGATATGCGGCATTATTTCTGAGGGCTCTGTTCTGTTCCATTGGTCTATATCTCTGTTTTGGTACCAGTACCATGCTGTTTTGGTTACTGTAGCCTTGTAGTATAGTTTGAAGTCAGGTAGCATGATGCCTCCAGCTTTGTTCTTTTGGCTTAGGATTGACTTGGTGATGCAGGCTCTTTTTTTGGTTCCATATGAACTTAAAAGTAGTTTTCCAATTCTGTGAAGAAAGTCATTGGTAGCTTGATGGGGATGGCATTGAATCTATAAATTACCTTGGGCAGTATGGCCATTTTCATGATATTGATTCCTCCTACCCATGAGCATGGAATGTTCTTCCATTTGTTTGTATGCTCTTTGATTTCATTGAGCAGTGGTTTGTAGTTCTCCTTGAAGAGGTCCTTCACGCCCCCTGTGAGTTGGATTCCTAGGTATTTTATTCTCTTTGAAACAGTTGTGAATGGAAGTTCACTCATGATTTGGCTCTCTGTTCATCTGTTATTGGTGATGGTACTGGGAAAACTGGCTAGCCATATGTAGAAAGCTGAAACTGGATCTCTTCCTTACACCTTATACAAAAATTAATTCAAGATGGACTAAAGGCTTAAATGTTATACCTAAAACCATAAAAACCCTAGAAGATAACCTAGGCAATACCATTCAGGACATAGGCATGGGCAAGGACTTCATGTCTAAAACACCAAAAGCAATGGCAACAAAAGCCAAAATTGACAAATGGGATCTAATTAAATGAAAGAGCTTCTGCACAGCAAAAGAAACTACCATCAGAGTGAACAGGCAACCTACAGAATGGGAGAAAATTTTTGCAATCTACTCATCTGACAAAGGGCTAATATCCAGAATCTACAATGAGCTCAAACAAATTTACAAGAAAAAAACAACCCCATCACAAAGTGGGTGAAGGATATGCACAGACACTTCTCAAAAGAAGACATTTATGCAGCCAAAAGACACATGAAAAAATACTCATCATCACTGGCCATCAGAGAAATGCAAATCAAAACCACAATGAGATACCATCTCACATCAGTTAGAATGGCCATCATTAAAGTCAGGAAACAACAGGTGCTGGAGAGGATGTGGAGAAATAGGAACACTTTTACACCATTGGTGGGACTGTAAACTAGTTCAACCATTGTGGAAGTCAGTGTGGCAATTCCTCAAGGATCTAGAACTGGAAATGCCATTTGACCCAGCCATCCCATTACTGGGTATATACCCAAAGGATTATAAATCATGCTGCTATAAAGACACATGCACATGTATGTTTATTGCGGCACTATTCACAATAGCAAAGACTTGGAACCAACCCAAATGTCCAACAATGATAGACTGCATTAAGAAAATGTGGCACATATATGCCGTGGAATACTATGCAGCCATAAAAAAGGATGAGTTCATGTCCTTTGTAGGGACATGGATGAAGCTGGAAACCATCATTCTCAGCAAACTATCACAAGGACAAAAAACCAAACACCACATGTTCTCACTCATAGGTGGGAATTGAACAATGAGAACCATGGACACAGGAAGGGGAACATCACACACTGGGGCCTGTTGTGGGGAGGGGGGGAGGGGGCAGAGACAGCATTAGGAGATATACCTAATGTTAAATGACGAGTTAATGGGTGCAGCACACCAACATGGCATATGTATATGTATGTAACAAACCTGCACTTTGTGCACATGTACCCTAAAACTTAAAGTATAATAATAATAAAAAAAGATATTGTGGGTCCTGGGCCCTTAATCAAAAATTTTAATTAAGTTTTTGGAAAATTTAGAAGATTTTAATAAAGAAGTTTCAACTATATTTATTAACATGACTGAAGTCCAATCAATTGAGTCCAAACTATTGAGTTACATTTGTTCTAGGTAATGTTCTGCATTATCTAGAATACATTATGGGTTATATCACTATTCCATGAGCAGAATATTATAAGGTGGAGAAATTATACAACCAAATGGTCAAGTTAGTTTTTGCATCAAACTGCCTATTAAATAATTTGTACCAAAATCTCAATTTTTTGACCTTTGGTTATATATTGCAATAAGAAAAGAAAACGAATTATGTTTACAAAATCCTGAGAGAACGCTCTGTTCAGGAGAATTATTGTTATTGGTTGTTTAATACTTTTATGACAGAATCAAGAAGGTATTTAAAATGAGGTAATAAATTGTGATCAAATATTATATTTGTTAGTTTTTGATGTGTTAAAACCACTCCAAAACTTAGTGACTTACAATAACGATTTTTTTTAGCTCAGACTTTGCAGGGTTGAGCTCAGCTGGGCAGTTAATCTGGTCTGAGACAGCCTGGTCTGATCTTGTCCAAATTACCCATGTTTCCGAAGTCAGCTGATGGGTTGCCTAAGATCAGTGAGTCTGTGATGGGCTCAGCGGGGATGGCTGGGAAAATTGGAGCCTCCCTTTACAGGGTCTCTCATCTTGTGCATGCCAGCCGGGGCTTGTTCCCATGAGAGTGCAAGCTTCTGAAAGAGCGTGGGTGCATGCAAAGCCTTTGTGTTCTGGGATTGGAACTCGCACGCATTGCCTCCTCTACATTCTATTAGCTAAAGCAAGTAACAATGTGATCCCTGATTCAGATTACATTTCATCTCTTGATGAGTGAAACTACAAAGTGACTTTGCAAAGGGTCATGAATGCAGAGAAGAAAATAACAAGCAATCTACCACAGATATTACCATTAGATTTGCCCATGACATGGTTAAAATGTAATTGGCTATCCCCATTAGACTTGCCTTTTTTTTCTTCCAGATGAGGAAATTACAGGGGTCAGTATATCTCTATCTTTTGAAGGAATTGAGTGAAAATACTCATAGATCTAGCCACAGGTCCATAGATCACCACCAGGGCCATTTGTTTCTCCCAGCAAACTTTGCCAGGTCCTCAGTGCAGGATGACCAGAATGCTTGAAACAACTCCATATTTAGCAAAAGGCTGACTGCAGGGAAAGTAGGATCTGAATAATTTTGGCACTGGCATAAACAGGGAAGGAGGAATATTTTTTGAAGAAGCAACATCAAAAGATAATAAAGCCCTTTGACCGATATCTAGCACTTAAAGTTTTGAAATTTCTCATTCATTGTTCTTAAAAGAATCAAAATAAGGTATAAATTTGAGAAGTCATTCATTTCTAAATTTGGCAAGTTTCCAAAGACCTTGACTTAGAAAAATTGTGGCCACTTAGGTTTATTTCTGAACTTCTGTTTTCCTTCAATGTAGACCAAAATGTAAGCTCTTTGAGGGCAATCATGTTGTTTATCAAGTTTATCAATATTAAGTTTGTCTCTATATTTCAATTGTCTGGAATAGTGCTCGAGATGACAGGTGCTGAAAAAATGGTTTGTTAAGTGCACTAATGAATGAAAGGCACTTCTCTTTGCACCTCAGCAAGCTGATATTGTCCATACTTTCACTATATGACAAGATTCAACATCACTCAAATGAAGGTGTAAAGGGCTGCAAAGTAGCTTAAGATACTATCTTTCCTAAGGTTATATTATTTGTCTTGATACTGCAGTATGTTATTTTGTTTCTAATGAAAAGTACAAAATATTTTAAAATCATAAAGATGCTAAACTTTTAATTATAAGCAAACACTGCATATGTGTATATTTATTATCTGAAAGCATAAGTACAGAATGGTTCCCAAATGTTAAAAGCAGGTGGGAGTGGGGAAGAGAGAAATTTTGGTAACGGTATTGTTTTTCGCCACTCAGTAAAAAGATGATTAGAGTTGGGTAAAAATATGTTTTCCGGTTATCATCTTAGAATAGAGACACAGAACACAAAAGCATAGGTAAGCCTAATTAATTGATAATTTTCTCATGAATTTAAAGCAAAACTCAAGCACAAAATATTTGTATTCTATCTCTGGCATTGCAATGTTTGCTATTAACTTCTTGTGAAAAGCTGCAGAGAGAGATTTGAGATCCTTGTTTGACTGATGAGTTCCTCTTCTGAGTTCTGAAAGGCAGGTACCATTTTCCCCAAATCCATAGATATTTTCAAGCAGAATATAAAACAAATCAGTGTTCAGATATTTGGGGCAAGAGGAAATTTACATATTTTTTACTGAGAGAAAAACATTTTTATAAAGCCAATGTTTTGCATTTAATTTTTAAAATCACAGCTGGCTGTCTATGTTACTACGAATCCCTAGTGGCTTTTTCCTTGCTCTGTCATATGTGCACAGTGATAGCTACATACACCACAACTATGTGGAACATGTAGGTTTTACTGTTTGAAGTCAGATTGTTAATTTTTCCAAAATCAAGCCTCTCTTTAATCACTGTTACTCTTTTGAGTTGTTGAGTGTTTTTTAATTATTGTGATTGGTAAGCCCTATTAGTGCTTATTAAGCTAAACGGTCTTTCGGCTTTGAAAACATAGCTTTGATTTTTCAAATCACATACAGAAAAAGATAAAGGAAGGCAAATTTGGTAAAATTTACAACGACTTTCAAAAGTCTCTATTATGGATATTTTTAATGCTCAATTGAAAAGACTTGTTTTTTTTTAAAATTTATGTAATTAAATATTGAGATGGAAAAGTGTCAAGCAGCTTTTTGACTAAAGGCATCTTTCTATTACATTAAAGTCTGTAAAAGTAAGTTTCAGGTCCAAATAAATCACACAGTTGACAAATGTTAGGCAGAAAATGCTCACATTTTCTGATTTGGCTGAGAAATTATAGAAGTTCTTTTTTTTTAGCCCATTGCACTCAGCTGATATTGCCACTGTCCTAGGAAGTATGCTCAGAGATCCCAGCATCTCATAGCCAAACTATGGGACACAACAGTATACCTGGCCACTGTTTCTTCTTTTTCTCCTGGTCCTTTGCCTCATTCATTTATTCCAAATATTTGTTGAGTTTTAACTATTTACCAAATACAAGGTGTCTTTAAGTCTTGGCCAAATTGTCACTTGTTTGGTAAAGTTTTATCTGACCTCCCCAAAAAGGAGTAGGGGAGAAAGGGAGTTGGAAACTAGAGTTTGGGTACCTGGATTGTGATTTTTAGATGACTTGGAGGACTGTCTGCATTGCATTGTGCATCTAGAAATACGTCCTTCCATTGTTTTCCCTTGAAGGCTCATTACTTGAATATAGCATCTCCTTAAGAAAGAAGAGATGCAAAAGAAAGAGGGGTCGAAAAAAACAGTTTAAGAATTTGAAAGTACACTTTTCTGGGTTCTCATTCAATAAAATGAATGTGTGCCTGGAAACAAATTAGATATACTAGTATCAGAAATCTAATGCTTGTACGCTTAAAGATTTTTAGGGCACCTTCTATATATCCTATATTATTTCATTTTTGTTATCCTTAGCATTTTGGTGTCTTTAAAATATTTTAGCCGATTCTCATGAGCTGAGAAAAAAAAAATCTGTTTTTGCTCCAACTTGTGTTAAAAGACCATGACAATTACCATTACTGGGTTACAAACAAACTGAAAACTTAGTGGTGTAAAACCACCACTTTATCATGCTTTGATGTTGTAGTTTAAGAATCCAAACAAGGTGGGAATGGCTTGTCTCTCTCTTTTTTTTTTTTTTTTTTTTTTTAATTATACTTTAGGTTTTAGGGTACATGTGCACAATGTGCAGGTTTGTTACATATGTATCCATGTGCCATGTTGATTTCCTGCACCCATTAGCTCGTCATTTAGCATTAGGTATATCTCCTAATGCTGTCCCCGCCCCCCCCACCCCCCACCCCACAACAGTACCCGGAATGTGATGTTCCCCTTCCTGTGTCCATGAGTTCTCATTGTTCAATTCCCACCTATGAGTGAGAACATGCGGTGTTTGGTTTTTTGTCCTTGCGATAGTTTACTGAGAATGATGTTTTCCAGTTTCATCCATGTCCCTACAAAGGACACGAACTCATCATTTTTTATGGCTGCATAGTATTCCATGGTGTATATGTGCCACATTTTCTTAAAGCCATATGTAGAAAGCTGAAACTGGATCCCTTCCTTACACCTTATACAAAAATTAATTCAAGATGGATTAAAGACTTAAATGTTAGACCTAAAACCATTAAAATCCTACAAGAAAACCTAGGCAATACCATTCAGGACATAGGCGTGGGCAAGGACTTCATGTCTAAAACACCAAAAGCAATGGCAACAAAAGCCAAAATTGACAAATGGGATCTCATTAAACTAAAGAGCTTCTGCACAGCAAAAGAAACTACCATCAGAGTGAACAGGCAACCTACAGAATGGGAGAAAATTTTTGCAACCTACTCATCTGACAAAGGGCTAATATCCAGAATCTACAATGAACTCAAACAAATTTACAAGAAAAAAACAAACAACCCCATCAAAAAGTGGGCAAAGGACATGAACAGACACTTCTCAAAAGAAGACATTTATGCAGCCAGAAAACACATGAAGAAATGCTCATCATCACTGGCCATCAGAGAAATGCAAATCAAAACCACAGTGAGATACCATCTCACACCAGTTAGAATGGCCATCATTAAAAAGTCAGGAAACAACAGGTGCTGGAGAGGATGTGGAGAAATAGGAACACTTTTACACTGTTGGTGGGACTGTAAACTAGTTCAACCATTGTGGAAGTCAGTGTGGCGATTCCTCAGGGATCTAGAACTAGAAATACCATTTGACCCAGCCATCCCATTACTGGGTATATACCCAAAGGAGTATAAATCATGCTGCTATAAAGACACATGCACACGTATGTTTATTGCGGCACTATTCACAATAGCAAAGACTTGGAACCAACCCAAATGTCCAACAACAATAGACTGGATTAAGAAAATGTGGCTTGTCTCTCTTGTATGATGTCTGGGCCCTCAGCTGGAAAGACATGAAGGCTAAGAGTGAGAATTAAAGGTGAGCAGCAAAGAGGCTCAAATCAGCTGCAGGCGCCTGGTACCTCAGCCCAAGCATGGTGCCTGTGCGGAGATGATGAAAAGGCAGGAATCGGCTGGAGCAGAGCCTGGGACACCTGCACATGCTTTGGGCTTCTTACAGCACCAAGCTGGGTTCTCAGAAATAGTGTTCCAGGAGACATCTGGAGGATGAACGTTCCAAGAGAACCAGGCAGAAATGGCATGTCTTCTACGCGTTGCTTCCATTTAATTGGTTGTAGTTACATTCCTTCCAGAGCAGTGTCAAGGAATGTGAAGATACGCATCAGAGCTGCATTAACTGCATTAGGGTTGTGTTACTGCAGCCATGGAACATGAAAGGGAGGTGTAGGGGATGCGGAAGTTGAAAAGAGAACCCAAAAAAGAAAAGAGAAAAGTAAATGGGAAAGAGGGTATAGTTTATTTCACAGCTGCTTGTTTCTGGCAAACGAGTCTCCATTTGAAGTGCTTACTGATTAAACTTTGGATAGGTTTATGTTTTGCTATCTCCATTCAGTTGATTATTCAAATGGAAATAACTATCTTTTGCCTCTTCCCACTCCTATCCCATCCAAACTAATTCTTCAAGGGTTTCCATTTCTTATGATGTAGTCCGGATGTTTGTCCCCTTCAAATCTCATGTTGAAATGTGATCTCTAGTGTTGGAGATGAAGCCCAGTGGGAAGTGTTTGATTCATGGGGGTAGATCCCTCATTAATGGTTTTGAAGTGGCCTCATTGTCTGGGATGACACCCAAGGCGTGTTGTCTCACAGCCATGGAGATCAAGGACACAGACACACAAAGGGTGAGGTTAGTAGCAGAAGTTTAATAGGCGAAAGAAAGAGAATAACTCGCTACTACAGAAAGGGGTCCTGGAAAAATAGGCTGCTGATCTGTGATGAAATGCAGGGGGTTTTATAGATGAGCTAGTGGGGAGGCCGTGTCTGATCTATATAGGGCACAAAAAACCAGTTAGGACTAGGTGTGCCATCTGCATAGGGTGTGAATTGCTGGCAGCCCCCACCCCAATATTTTATTACACAGACAGATTCTCTGCCTGAGCTTCTCCATGTTGCCCATTTCTTTCTTACTATATACCTGCTAATGAAAAAGGGAAGGTGGAGCCCCCATGGTGGACATTCCTCCTCCTGTGCAAGCTTCCAGCTTCCTTATCTATGTTTGCGGCTCCATCTTTCAGGCTGCTCTTTGTTAGAAAAGAAACGATTTCTCGGGCTGCTTTTTGTTAAAAGAGAAGTTCTGCTGAGGACTTCTACCCTCACTATCTCCCTAATTTCTTTTTGTCTCCTGTATCAGTTTGGCACCCTCCCCATGGTAATGAATGAGGTCTGGCTTTGTAAGTCAACACAAGATCTGGTGGTTAAATCCAGATACTTCCTCCTCTCTTTCTTGTTCCCTGTCTTGCCATGTGACACACCTGTTTCCCCTTTGCCTTCTGCCATGAGTGGAAGCTTCCTGATGTCCTCACAAGAAACGAATGCTGGTTCTATCCTTCTTGTACAGCCTGCAGACCTAAGAGCCAAAATATATCTTTTTTCTTTAAAAATTACCCAGCCTCAGGTGTTTCTTTGTAGCAGCGTAAGCGACTAACACAGCCTGTTACATTGCTTACTCAGTTCTCAGTGTTCAAAACCATCTCAGACTCTTTCCCCTCCCTCACACCCAGAGCCAGGTCCATGGACTGGGACGTGTGCAGTCCCACAGACACCATGCCGAGAAGATCCCCTCCCCACATTTGGTTTAATGCTCTGCACTCAACATCTGGATATTCTTTGTTTCATCTTTGAAATTAATGTTTTGTAAGTGAAGTCTGATGGGACAAAGAGCAAGTGCAGGAGCAGAGGAGAGGAGAGATGTCAGGTGGTAGGGCTGTGGCCCAGCAGCAGCTGGGGGAACAGGGGCAGCGCACACAGCAGCTGTTCTGTTGGGCAGGCACTGGCGTGCCTTGGGGAAGTCTGTGGGCTAGAAGGCTCTGAGGACATGGCTTGGTGGTACTTGGACCCAAATTGGTGATAGCAGCAGCAGAAGTGACCACGACTAGGAGAGGAAAGAGACTTCACCTGGAGGAAAGGTTAGGCCCTGCACTAAGAAGCCAGCTTACCCTCTGGCTCGAGCACCTGTCATTGCAGTGTGTGTGCAAACGTTGATTCTCCAGCCAGAGTGCTGGGACAGAAACTGCTGCAATCAAGGAGTGAACTTTCAGTAAGTATTACAAAATAACTGTGTACACATGAACATTGCAATAAACCATATTAGAAAATGATTAGAATTCTATAAGAACTTGAAATCTCTGGTTTTTTAAAGTGCTACAACATTGCAAAATAAATATCCACAGATTTAGAAATGAAATGAAATTCAAATATCATCACATCCAATGGAAACGAACATATTTTCAATAAAATTTCTAATGAAAAATTATTAATAAGAAAGACGATTTTAGACTTTTTTATAATTGAAAATATGGTGATAAAATATATAAACAGCTGTTTTTAATGATACACAAATAAGTTATTTTAATAACATATCCATATAACCTCCACAAGTTACATGAAATGCCAGAGAAACATTAAAATGCTATTGTATAAGTTTACATTTTAAAATGAATTTACATTTAAAAATTACACAAAATTGATTTGTGTGAAGTTAATTATTTTTTAGAAAAAATTGTTCCATGACCTCAACTCTAGCTGTAATAAAACATAAATTTTGTAATAATTTATCAGTAATTTATCTTAATGTTTTTACAGCCTATAAAATGCCCTTAACAGTTTCAATAACATTTACATCAGCAAAAAGACCTTTCCCAAAATTAAAAATTATCAAAACATTATTTGAGATCTTGCATTTACCAAGAGCAAATGTTCACTTTCAATTATTTACCTGAAAACAAAGTATTTTAGATTAAAAGTATGTAATTTGATGACATAAGTCACTGCAGAAAAGCCCAATAAATTTATGTTCAATCAACATATCACATTAATATTGTGATTTGTTATATTATATATAAACACATTTCATTTCTAAATAAACAAATTATATAAAATTATGATGCCAAAATATTATCTTTCTGCAATTTCAAAGTTTATGTTTTTACTTATCTCTATTACCTCTTCTTATAATGTGTAAATAATAGTATTTTGAAGGAATAAGCTTTGTATTTTATTTTATTTTATTTTTTGAGACGGAGTCTCACTCTGTCACCCAGGCTGGAGTGCAGTAGTACGATCCTGGCTCACTGCAACCTCCGCCTCCCTGGTTCAAGCTATTCTCCTGCCTCAGCCTCCTGAGTAGCTGGGATTACAGGCGCATGTCACCATGCCCGGTTAATTTTTCTAATTTTAGTAGAGACGGGGTTTCATCATGTTGGTCAGGCTGATCTTGAACTCCTGACCTCGTGATCCGCCTGCCTCAGCCTCCCAAAGTGCTGGGATTACAGGCGTGAGCCACCGCGCCTGGCCTAAGCTTTACATTTTAATACCTTTATTGGTACTTTTTTCCTGACTTTTGAAAAAGGGGCTCTATCTTTTTTCAGTTTTCAGATTATTTATTTGCACTGGGCTTTGCAAATTTTGTAGCCAGCCTCGATTGTATCCTATTAATCTAATCAGTTTCCAAATTAAGTTTTAGAACATTACCTCTAAAACCTGTCTCTTTCCCTTCCCCTCTGTTCCTACTGAATTGATAATCACTCCATCACACAGATGAGTGTAACAGTTGCCTAAGAATTTCTCTAGCTTCCAATCTTCTCTCTGCCTTAGTCACACTGTTTCTAAATCATGTCTCTGATTATCTTATTTCCCTGGCCAAGAGTTGTAGCACTTTCCTTTGCCCAGTAAATAAATTAGAACCCTTTGCCTAATTAGCTAAGGTCCTCTAATGATCTGCCTTCATTTGACCTTGGAAATCCTTTCTTCTATGAGTTATCTTCAAGAAATCTGCAGGCCAGTCAAACATTGTTGTTATTCTTCAGACTCACCAATCTTTTCCCACTTTCAATTTCTGCTGCTGAGCTGTGCATATTATATATGTTCAAAAGTCAGAATAAATGCATGAATGAATAAGTAATTACAACCATACTTTAGGAAGAAGTTGCTGTGACTCTCTGAAGAGAGTCTTTTTCAGTATGCTTAAATTGTCTCCAAAATACGATGAGAAATTAATCCAACTTTAAAACAAGAGTTCACCAAGCACAGAGGAGGATGCCTTTAATGAGCAATTATTACAAAAGTTAGTAAGATCCCAGTTTAGTGGGCTGAACCACTTTTGCTGAGTTCAGCTATTTCATTATTTCAAACCTAGTATTTTCCATTCTGCGGTCCCAAATACAGATACGATAACCTGCATTTAAATATGTCGGGTAAAATTCCTGCTTCTTACCAAACTATAATCACTTCTCTCTAGTATTTTCTATCACTTCTCTGCAGTTCAAAATCTATATTGTCAGTCTCGGCTGTCCTGCTAGATTTTAGTCTGTGGTTTTCAACTGCCTTTTTTCACTGCTCTGAATTGCCTCAAACCCATGAGAGCAATAAAGAAAAAGGCAGCGAGAAGTTAAAGAAGAGAGCTGATGTGATCACGAACTATTTATGGAGAAATGATGTTTGGTCTGAGACCTAAATGTGGGTAAGATTTTAACAAGACAGGTGAAAGGGTAAAATCATGAGCTAGCAACCAACATTTGCCATGGTCTGAAATACGGCCAAAGGTCCAGTCTTTTGAGATGGTTAAATGTATATTAAAGGAGCAATTGCCTGGAAAAGCAAATTAGGAAGACATAAATCATGAAAGAATTTAGATGTCATGCCTAGAAGCCTATTAATCATTCTGTATTCATGGTAAAATTTGGAAAGTTTTGAGCGAAGTGATGCCATAATCAGAAATATTTTGGTGGAAATATTCTGACAGCAGTATATAGGATGAATTGCAAGGTGAGGGAAGTAGGGTACCCTTGTATATTTATTAATTATTTCTTTAATTTTCAAAGCTCTGTTACTGCTTTTAAGTTCAGCATTAAAACACCGCAGGAGGCATCATTTTGAAGGGAAAACTTTCCCAGAAATCTTATAATTTTGCCCAGATAATACAGCAAATAATAAACTCATAATGATTCACTTCAATAGGAACACTAAATTAGCCACAGGAAAGTATCCAGTCTAGTGAGTCCATAAATGGAACAAATGGGCTTTCAAAAGGAGACTTCTGGAGATGATTTCCTTAGGTTCTTAAAATTTCCAAATGATAGGACGTCTGTATTAAACTATACCACAATCTATTCAACATAGGTGCCATGACACTACATTCAGAAAGTAATCACAAGACAGAAGCCATTCAGCAATGAATGTGAACAGGCTAAGAGTGGTAGGAGAGAGCATCAGGCCACTTATAACACGTGTTTATATTTCAGCCTCTTACCTCCGGCTAGAGAGAAATTTTATCAGTCAGTATTTGGTTTCAAAAAAAGAAACTACCTAGTGTTTCAAGCAATAAACGATTTATTGCAGGTGGTTTCGAAGCCCCTGGAAGAAATACAGCTGTCATACTTAAGTAAGGTCAACTGTAGGTCCTAGTTTTGTGTCAAGCATTCAAAGAATCAGGAAGTTACTACGCTGCCAGGTCAGGATCTGAAGGAAACGCTACACGGTCACAGTTGCCTGCACCACCAGGTCAGGTGCTTTGTATGAGAATACCTGGAAACTGTTGAAAAACCTCGCGACTCTCAGGGACAGGAACCTGTCTGCTAGTGGTGAAAGAGAATCGTGGTTTCTGCTTCTCTCCTGCCTTCCCTGGTTCACGCAAGTGCTTGATCTGTTTTTTCAAACTAGCACTCGTTTCACACCCCTTTATGCGCTCTGCAATATTACAGAGACTGGAGCCTAGGAATATCATTTGCAGTACATATACACCATAGAATAATATGCAGCTATAAAAAAGAATGAGATCATGTTCTTTGCAGGGACATGGATGGATCCAGAGGCCATTATCCTTAGCAAACTAACACAGGAACAGAAAACCAAATACCACATCTTCTGACTTGTAAGTGAGAGTTAAATGATGAGGACAGATGGATACACAGAGGGGAACAACACTCACTGGGGCCTACTGGAGCGGGGAGGGTGGGGGGAGGGAGAAGATTAGGAAAAATTACTAATGGGTACTAGGCATAATACCTGGGTGATGAAATAATCTGTACAACAAACCCCCACGACATAAGTTTACCTATGTAACAAACCTGCACACGTGCCCCTGAACTTAAAATAAAAGTTAAAAAAAATCTGCATAAAGCTACCCTCCAAAATCAATTAGTAAGGAATAATGATCTTTGACTACAGGGCATTGTCTATGATAGTGGTTCAGAATTGTTTTTTGAACTAGGGCTAGAACTTGCTTGCAGATAGCTATGTCTATTTTATAGCAACACAGAAAGAAGACATACTGGGAAAGGGTTTCCCTAAAATATCCTCTTAACCCAAGCTTCCATTAGAAAGTCAGAAGTTTTAAGATCTAGTATGGAATTTCGTAAGGGTTAGGAACCTTTCTCTCAGTAAGACAAAAGCATGCACAAATGGGCCCTTATTAAGCTAGTCTATCCATGTGATTATTAATTTATTCAGCTAATAATTATTGAGCATCTATTATGTCCCAGACATGGATAATGAAAATGGAAACATTAATGGCCATATTATTTGAATATAATACTATTTACTGAATCATTTTTCTATTTTAGACACTTAGAGAGTTTTCACTTATCCTCTATTATAAATACAACTCTAATGAAGAACTTTGCATGTAAATCTTTGTCTTTCTTTCTGATGATTTCTTAATGCCTTCACTGATGATTATTTGATTGAAAGGAACAAAAATGTGTTCAGGTAAAGAGGTAGTTTCAATAAGGGCTCAAGGGATGTGGATTGATATGCACAGGACCTAGTGTAATTTTTTCATGAAACATAAAAAGGACCTTCAAGGAAGATGGAAACATTGCTCCAGGCACTGTGCTAGGAATATAGTGGTGAATAAGTGAGACATATCTCTATTCCCTAGAGCTGTCAGCTTAACCTTTGAGTTGTCACTCTTCCCATTCATGCTTATCTAGAGCATCTATGGCCTTGGTCCACTTCTTTCCTGCCTTCTTCGGGACTTCACTCTATCAGTTATATATATTTTTTCCTATTTTCCTAGCATTTTCTCTCCACTTTTTCTTCCACCTACATGTTATTAACAAGATCAAGTTTTTCCACTTTAAATCACCATTCTTCCATAGATCTTATGCCCCCTTATAGAGTCTATTTTATTCTCTCCTTCCCTTCTCAGCTAAACCTAATTTCTCCTGCTCGTAGTCCCCACTTCCTCATTTCCCACTCATTATATAATCCATAGCAATCTACTTCATATATTCAATACTCCAGTGAAGCTGCATTGGTAGAGGTCACATATGACTCTAATAATCATAGTTTCAATAAATACTCTTTAATCACTGTCTTTCTGGACCTCTCTGTTGTATATAACACAGCTGACTGGCTATATTGTAATGCTCGACTCTTTTAAATGACAAAAATCTTGTCTCGTTTTCCTTTTTTTGATCTGATTGCTGCTTCTCAGTCTTTTTTAATGGGCTCTTTATTTACTTCCTTCTCCTAAAGATTGGCTTTTCACAGGGTTTTCTCCTTGACCCATTTCACTGTACCCATGTATCACCTAACATAATCTAGATTGCCTTCAGCGAGTTAATATACACCATAAAATTGTAATGCAGAATTCTTCATACATGTGGATGCTTTCTGGGGATGAGGTTCATAGCTTTCATTATAATCTCAACATGATTCACCAAAAGTCAATTTAAAATCCACTGAGTGCTGTGCTATATCTTATCTATCAGTTCTTGGGATTTTTTGATATCTCCAAAATCCACCTAAGCTCCTCTCTGAGGTTTAGGTTCAGTCAAATCTGTTCACTTTGCCAGTAATGAATTTTCTTACTCCTTATTATACTTTTCAAGGAATTTATTTCCTCGTTCCCTTATACCTTTTAATTCCTGCTCACTTTCCATAAACCAGCACAGGTGTCATTCTCTCCAAGGTATACCAGCTCAGGTATCATCCAAAAAATCCAGAAAAAAAATCCATGTTTTAACTATCTCTTTTCTGGTAAACTATGAGTTCGATAGTTTTAAAAAGTAAAAAAAAAAAAAATCCTACTCTGTAATAATGGATCACCGTTCTTCCTTTTTCCTTCCTTTGTGCCTCTTTTCTCATTTTCTCCCTTCTTTGCACTGCTGGATCCAACTCTCTGACTGGTATTAAATTATATTTTTTCCATAAAATACACACTTATGTAAAACATTCATGTAAGAATAAATGGTATTTTTTGTGTGCTCCCATACCACTTTGTTGTGGAACTGCATGGCAATTGCCTATTATTATGTCAACCTTCCCTATTGGCAAATATTTTACATAATGCCTTGGGCAGTGTCTTATTCCTCATTAAAATTCCAGTGATTAGTGAATACTATTTAATGATGAAACTAAACCTGACTTCTTTTGCTCTTTTATTATATTTTTCAAATTGTACAGAAAATCTTTTTTATATGACATGGCATTAGTTTCACTCTCGCCTATTTTATGACATCAGGGTTTTTTTTTTTTTAATTCAAAAGAAATTACTAGTTTGTTTCGACTTTGACATGTGAAGGGCTTGAAAGGCATCTCCCCATCACTTTAATATAAAAAAAAAAAAACTAAAAAAAATAACTTCTTTGACTTTAGTTAATGACTTTTCTTGGACTCATTAGAGAATTGAGTTCACAGGACAAACTGCCACCCCCCAAATCTGGAAAGAAAGACAAATATAGAGCGTCAAAGCTGAATACAGAGAATCGCAGCTAAGTTTGGCTTATGTAGAGTAGATGTCACAGCAGATATAAACTGAAAGAAGCATTTAAATGGTAATTTTGGTAAATTGCTGGAGACTGAGTGTGGGCTAAGTGTGAGAACTCTTGTTGGCACAGCCTCATGGAAGCCATCCAGATTCTGATGGTAAAGATCTAAGAATAATACCCCATATTTTTGACAGGTAGAAGAGAAAAGTAACCATATCAAAATATGCACAAAACATTTCCTATAACAAAGGCCTATTCTTCAAGAGAAAAAACTTTACCAGATCTTTACCAAACCAGAGTGAAGGTTATTGTCCAACTCCAGTATCCTGTCTCACCTAAGGGGAGAAACAGAAAAGCTAAGAAACAATTGGGAAGGTAATAAGCCAGGAACATGTGACCACTGAAAGGCTGAGACTTACTTGTTAGATTATTGAAGGCTCCCTCCCTCATACCCTACAACCACATCAGTCAGGCTCCAGTCTAGTAACAGTGGGCTACTAATGGGAAGAGCCGCAAGCTGCAGACTCTGCTTAAGAATGAGTTCTTAGGGAAACCCAAAGACCCGAAGGTAACCAAAAAACAAGCACATCAGGAGAAACTGAACTCTCTGGCACTTACAGCTATAGCAATCATTAAATATACATAACTCTTAGCCATATTGACATAAAATCTGAGAATAAAGGCTTATATACTGCATTTCCTATTACCAGATAAACTGTGTCCAGCTTTGAACAAAAATTATAAAGCATGCTAAGAGGCAAATGAAAAAGCAGCCTGAAGAGGCAAAGCAAGCTTTAATACCAGATTCAGATATAATGTGCATTTTAGAATTAATATAACTGATAGGTTAAGAGAGCTAATAAAAAGTAGGCAACATGCAGAAAAAAAAGAAAGCACAAGATGGATAAAGTTAACAGAAAGATGAATATTTTAAGAAAGAATAAGAGTAAATGCTAGAAATAATAAACAGTATAATAAAAGAGTACGTTTGATGGGTTCATCAGGTGATTAGACAGAGCTGAGGAAAGAATGTGTGAGCTTGAAAATAGATCAACAGAAACTTTCCAAAGTAAAATGCAAAGAGAAAAAAATAAATTTTAAAATCAGAACAAAACATCTTGAATTCTGGGATAATTTTATAAAGTATGATATATGTATAATGTGAGTAATAGGAGAAGAAATAAAGTAGAATAAATATTTAAAGTAATAATAAATGAGAATATTCTGAAATTAATTATAGTCACCAAACCATAAATTTAGGAGGTGCAAAGAACACAAAGCAGGTGATTACCAAAATAGTTACCTATAGCCAAATTGTATTCAAATTGCAAAACACTGAAGACAAAAAATCTTTAAAGAAGCCAGGAAAAAAAGGCCATCTTACTTATATAGGAAAAAAATAAAAATTATGCAGACTTCTCATCAGAAACCATGCAAAGAAGAAGAGAATGAAATGAAATATTTAAAGTAGTTAAAGAAAAAAACACACAGAACCTAAAATTCTACATGTATTGAAATTATTCTTTAGAAGTTTCTCTAACAAATATAAGTTGAAAAAATCTGTTGCAGTAGACATGCCCTGCAAGAAATGTTAAATGAAGTTTTTCAGAAGGAATAAATATTATATAGGTCAGAAATTCATATATACATAACAAAAGTGTCATAAAATTAATAAAAATTAATTCTTTTCTTTTTCTTATTACTTAATCTAATAGTTATTCAAATTAATAATGGTAAAAATATATTGAGTGATTATAGCTTATGAATAAGTGAAATAAAATAGCAATGTTACAAAGAATGAGGGGAAGAAATTGGTAATATTCTTTTATAAACCACCTGCACTACCTGTGAAGTGGTACAGTGTTACCTGAAAGTGGATGTAGGTTTTTAAAAATATATATTGCAAGGTATAGGGGAACTATTTGGTGTTTTCTAAAAAAAAATACATACCATATGCTAAGAGGGGAAAAATGGCATTATACAATTTAATTAAATTATCTGATTCAATTAAATCAGAGAAAGCAGAAAAATAACAAAAATAAAACAAAAGTATAACAAATAGATAACATTTACAAATATGGTAAATATTAATCTACCTATATGAATAACACTTTAAATGTGAATGATCTAACAAACAAACTCAGAGGCAGAAATTGTGAGAGTCACTAAAAATATAAGGCCCAATCATATGTTATCAATAGGAAGTCTACTTTAAAGACACAAGTAGATAAAAAGGATTGACAAAGCTGTATTGTATTAACACTAATCAAAAGAAAGCTGGAGTAGCTGTATTAATTTCAGGCAAAGCAGACTTCAGAACAAGGAAAATTTTCAGGAATTAAGAAGGGAATTACATGACTATAAAAGGATTGATTCTCCAAGAAGACATAAAAATCCTTAACATGTGTGCTCCTATAAACAGAGCACCAAATTCATGAGGCAAAAATGAATAGAACTGCAAGAAACAATAGACAACCTGCTATTATAGCTATTATAGAGACTGCAACATGCCTCTTTCAGTATTTGCTAGATCCAACAGGCAGAGCACTGCTAAGTAGTTGAACAGTACCATGAGATAAGTTGATCTAATTAACATTTATAGAATACTTCATTCACCAGCAGCAGAAAACACATTATTTCAATTTTCCATTGAATATTCACCAAGATAGACCACATTCTTTACCACAAACACACTTTAACAGAAAGAATAGATATCATGCAAAGTGCATTCTTAGACCAAAATAAAATTATATTAGAAACAATAACGGAAAGATATGGGGAAAATCCCCCAAATATGTGGAGATTAAACAATATACTTCTAAACAACAGGTTGGTCAAGGTAAAACTCTTAAAAGAAATTTTTAAAATATTTTGAACTTAATGAAAATAAAAATATGACCTTAAATGTTGTGGGATACAGCAAAAGCAATGCTTAGATGGAAACATATAGCATTGAATTCATATATTAGAAAAGAAGAAAGATCCAAAATTAATTAAGCTTCTACCTAGGAAACTGAAAATAAAGAACAATTTAATCCTAAAGCAAGAGAAAAAGTAATAAAATGTGAGTAGAAATCAATGAAGTTTAAACAGAAAGCCAATACAGAAATTCAACAAAGTAAAAAGGTGGCTCTTTGGAAATACCAATAAAATTAATAGGCCTCTATCCAGGCTGACCAGAAAAAAAAGAGACAGAAGACAAAAATTATTGATACTGAAAATAAAAACAGAAGTTATCAATACTGATTTCTTAACCATTAAAAGGAGAATAAAGTAGTATTATAAACAACTTTGTGACAACAATGTTGGTAATTTATTTGAAATGCGCCATCTCGTTGAAAACACAAACTACCAAAGCTCAACACAGCTGAAATAGAGATACGGAATAGGCTTTTATCTTTTAAAGAAATTGATTGATAAATTATAATCTTAAAAAAAAAAACAAAGCACCAATCTGGATGGTTTCATTGGTGAATTCTCCCAACAATTTAAAGAAGAAATGATAGGAATACTCTACAGTCTCTTCCAGAAAAGAGCAAAGACTTCTTAACTTGTTCAATAAGGCCGACGTTACCCTAATACCAGAGCCGGGTAAAGACATTACAAGAAAAGAAAACGAAATCAATATATCTCATGAACATTTATATAGAAAAACTTCAAGCACACTATTAGCATATAAAAATGTACCACACAAAGTACATAAAAATCAGTGTTAATCAATACCTATGAAATGTCTTCCTTTTATAGTAAAAAGGTTAGTTTAACATTAATATTGTAAATCACAAGAAAAATTAAAATCTCATTGTATTCAACAGTTTTAATTATATATGCTCAACATATTTTTCAGTATTTACAGCATGAAACTGCAGACTCTCATATATATTTAATATTCTATAAATGGTGATTACATGGCTCTTGAATGAAGGAAATTCAACCACTCTGATTTTATTTACTAATCTCCAGTAGATAACTTGATGAACAGCAAACTACTCTAAATCTAAAATCCAAACCAAGATACAGGAAAAGCTAAAGAAAAGAATGGTACAAAATTGAATAAAATCTTTCTATATTACTGAGAATTGGTGATCCTAGTTATGAAACACATATTTTCATGCTGCATATACCTATTTGTCAAAGCTACTTGTCTCAAAGTAGCAGATGAAAATAATTAAACTACCCATTTCATTGTGCTCAGCTTACCAAAAGCAGAATGAGTGTTATCATGAAACACTTTATTTGTAAAAATGGTCAACAAATTAATGATTATTAAAATAAACTTTTCTCAGAAATTAAATATTTTAGGCAATAATAACATGCTTTTCTATTTGCCGATTCTTTCAATTGCCCTCTGCTTAGCTCAAACTCCTTGGTGCAGCTAAACTCATAACTCAAATGTTTCTTCCTTCCTTAATTGCTTCAAGTTGCATCTGAGGCTATGCTATGAGGAAGCATCATGCTGACACTGTCAACCCCACATAACTTAAAGGAGCAAATTATCAGGGTTTTTTTTCCCCCTAGCTATCTAGACTATTTCTTCACCAATATGTCAGAGAGGCAATGTCTGCTTTTAGGACACTTATGTCTTATATGATGTATTTGCCATTTGTCATTGCAGCCAACTGAGAGTGCCTAAGCTTTTACCTGACTGTATTAAATAAACTTTAAAATAAAGAATACATTTTTGAAAAGTTAAACTTAATAGTCATTTATGGTTTTTATTAGACATCTTCATTGACTTGTCATTTTATGTCTTTAAAATATGCTTCCATTTGTCAATGAAATATTAAAATGTATATTTTCTCTTTTATATAAATGATAACCTTTAATGAAATGTCTAGGACGGTTTCAGAAAAGAAAAGACATACATTTTAGAGTAATTGCATTGTTTTCCTCTTAGAAGGCAATTCGTAGACATTGTATTCACCATAACCTCCCTATTGTTAACTCCTTCCGGACAGGTTCTGAATTCCATTCTTCATTATGTTCCCAGAACCTAGTACAGTGCATATCATATTTAGTGGTCATTAAATGTATTTTAACTAATTGGGCCGTGTTATCAAATCACTAAGACAGCAGTAATAAAAGATGGCAATATATGTCCTACTTGAAGAGAGAACTCCACATGTATAGAGGTGAACATTGGATCAATTTTCTTTTTTGACCAAAAAAAAATTCAGGAATAGCATAGTTCCAGGTTTAGACATTGTATTAAAATGAATGGGGACAGTTGGCAATTTTATTTGGGAAACAATTAACAAATTAATTCAACACTAGTCCATATGTGATGTAAAAGGTACGCTACACATAGTTTGCACCTGTGAATGAACAGCTGTTCAGTCATCATAATGATAGGGGATTTGCATATAGTCCTTCATTCTTTCAAGGTAATTTGCAGCTCCATTATGAATCAATGAACACAATATATTGAATCATTTTACCAAGACAGTGATATGCTCAATTAACGGAATAAAAGTTAACCAGAAGACCAAGATCATGGGTATGGCTGTCTCAAGTCAGAATAAGTTTATTCCAGCTGAAAAAATGATCACTTTACAGATACAGTAATACATTCAAGATGTCATTGAACCTACGAAGGTTGGAATGCCACTTCCTAAAGTTCAATCCTTTGGGGAACACCTCTGCATTCTTTTTTTTTGACACAGAATCTCGCTGTGAAGCCCAGCCTGGAATGCAGTGGAGTGATCTCAGCTCGCTGCAACCTCTGCCCTCCAGGTCCCAGTTCAAGCAATTCTCCTGCCTCAGCCTCCCATGCATTCTTGTTAAAATGTCTGTCTGTATATACATAACCCTATCAATAATTAATATTTGTAATTTATTATTTTACTGTGTATTTTTCTATAAAAGAAAGAAAATATTATATAGATGGAGTGGATGTCACTTTTGTCCTTCAGGACCAGTTTTTTTCAATTTCCCAAAAATAGCTCCTGTTATGAATTTAGCACCCATTGAGTGAGCCATCCCTATTGATACATATAGACATAGATTGTTCATTTTATCCATTCTCCTATTTGTAGACATAGCTTGTTCTCACTTTTTTTTTAAGTTTCAAGAACTGCTACAATGAATAGTTCCATAAATGTCTCCTGTTACACATGAGCAGCCTTTACAAATGTGCTAAACATTGAAAAATTCTTCCAAAGTGGTTGCACCCAATTACCTCCCACCTGCAATGTATGAGATTTCCTTTTTCTCTACAACTTCATCGAAATGTGGTGTTACCAGAGTTTTAAAAATATTTTTTGTATGCCAATCTGATTATTGTGCAATGGTATGCCACTGTTTTTTAGATTTGCATTTCTTCAATTACTAGTAATGCAACTATATTTTCATATATGTGTTAGTCATTGCGATTCCTTTTTTCTAAATTGCCTTTTGAAATGCTTTGATTATTTTTCCATTAGGCAATATTTTCCACCTTGATTCTTAATTAATTCTTGTCTACATTGCATATTGCAGATATCTTTTCTCAGAATGTAACTTGTCATTTTACTTGGCTTATGCCTTTTTTGGCAAAAAAGTGTATATATTTTGCCATAGTCAAACATTTGTTTGTGCTATGTTTTTCTCCATGACTTGTATTTCTAGGTTCTTATCTAGGGAACCTTTCCTACTCCAAGGTCATAAATATAATATCTATTTTATTCCAACAGTTTTAAAGTTTATTTTCACATTTAAGAATGTGACCCCCTGTGATTTTTCTTATGTTTGGTGTAAAACAAAGTTATATACATATATATATTTTATATATATAATATATATAAACTGGCTTTATATTATATATATATTTTATATATATATATTTTATTTATATATATTTTATATATATATTTTATTTATATATATTATATATATTTTATATATATAATATAAAGCCAGTTTATATATATTATAAAACCTTAACATTTATTAAACGGCTTATCCTTCGCTGATGAGTAAAATAATTCCTCAGTCATACATCAAATACCTCATATACAATATCTGGCATTGGACTCTCTAATGTTTTCCATTTTTAATTAAAACTACACTGATAAAATACTGTATTAATTATTATAGATATATACAAATGCTTGGGGAGGGCAAATCTCCTATGTTTATTTTTCTTCAGATAGATTTTTATGCTTTTATTCTTCTATATGCATTTTAGAATCAGTTTCCTTATTTTCAGCAAATATCTTGTAGAAATGTTGATTGGCGGGTTTCCTTACATCTATAGATATTTTGATGAGAAACAACACTTGAAAATTACTACTGCACCTTCTCATCCTTGAACTTACCCAGTTACATAAAATGCAGTGGTGAACAAAGAAGGACCAGACCAATCACTTTCCTGTTGAAGTCTGTGATCAAAAGGGAGGAGACAAACAAGGAAGGAATCAATGTATGGAACATGAGTTGGCGAAGGATGCTACAGAGAAACAGCCCAAGAAAGTGGACAGAGGATGCCAGGACAGAAAACAGAACTTTATGTGGCAAAGGAATTAGAGACGGCCTCACTGATCATGTGACATTTGAACAGAGACCCAAGAAAGTCAGGGGTGTTTTGGGGACAGGCATTTTGAATAGAGGGAACCAACAGTGCCAAGACTCTAAGACTCTAAAGTGGAAATTTCCTGGTTCTAGGAAAAGCAGAAAGACTGAAAGACGGGAGCAGGGTGAGTGGAGATGAAAACAAAGGGTAGCACAGTGGGTGAGGTCAGAATTGCAGTAGGGACTAGACCAGGGACCTCGCAGAAACCTGTTATGGACTCTGGCTTTATTCTGAATGAGAAACGAAGACTGGCAAATTTTGGATGGATCTACCCTGTATTGTAGAAGGATCGCTGTGCCTGCTGGTGACGAGAATACACTGCAGAGGGGCACAGGCAGAAGGAAAGAGGCTAGCTGTGAAAGTAGCCCACTGATGACTTCATTTTATGTCCTTCAATAACAATTTTATAAAAATTCCTAATGTTCTCCTACAACTTATGTTAGATACTGTTGATATGTACATATCTAACATATATAGATATGTTAGATACTGCAAGATTACTCGGCTCTTTTTATTTGCTCTAACAGATTATAGAATTTTTCTCAGCTTTTTCAGGTATACCATCATAGCTTCTGGAAACAATAATGACTTAATATCTTAGATATCTCCTTTCTCTTCCTTTTTCACTTTACTTTGTATTAGTATCAGTATTTTCCTTTTTTTGTGTGTGTGTGGTTGTTGTATTTTGTCTTTGTCTTACCTAGGTCCTCTGTTAATTTTGACACAATTGTGATTCTTTAAAGTTTCACTGATAATTACGCAGCTTGTTTCAAATTTTTAATAAATATCTTTTACCAGATTGAAGAAGTTCTCTCATCCTAATTTAGTAAGAGTAAGTATCATAGGCAAATGTGAAATTTCATCAAATACTGTTTCTACACCTTTTGATGTGTTTATATTTTTTTCTGTTATGATTTGTCATTGTAGTGAATTACATTGATTTCTTTTTCTGATAATGAACCATTCTTACATTCCTAGGATAAATGTACTTGGCAGTAATGTATATTTTAATACACTGTTTTGTGTATTTTTTAAAAGGAATTTTCATTAATATACTTGTATTTATGTTTATAAATTAGATTTGACTGCGGTTTTCTTTTCTTGTTTTTTCCTTGTTTAATTTTCATACCAAGTTCGTACTTGCTTTATGAAATGAGTTAAGTTGATGCCATCTAAAAAAAATGTAAAGAGTAGAAATATTTTGTACCTTCAAGGACTGGCAATATTTATCTCAGACATTCTCTGTACCAAAGAAATTGATAATTTTTCTTGTCTTGTCCTGTCCTATCTTGTCTTTTTCTTATACTCTCTCATACTTTTTTTTTTGAGACAGTCTCACTCTGTCACCCAGGCTGCTGGAGTGCAGTGGCATGTAATCTGGGCCCACTGCAACCTCTACCTCCCGGGTTCAAGCAATTCTCTGCCTCAGCTTCCCCAGTAGCTGCGACTACAGGCGCGCCACTACGCCCAGCTAATTTTTGTATTTTTAGTGGAGATGGGGTTTCAGCTTGTTAGCCAGGCTGATCTCGAATTCCCGACCTCAAGTGATCCATCTGCCTTGCCTCCCAAAGTTCTGGGAATTCAGGTGTGAGCCACCGTGCCTGGCCAAATTGAAAATTTTTCTATATTAGAATTGAGAATCCTTTGAAAGACACAAAAAAGAAAGTGAAATAACAAGCCAAAGATTAAGAGAAGATATTTGCAATATGTATAACTGATGAGGAACAACATCTAGAAAATACATGAAATACTTATTTAAAATTAAATTGAAAAGGTAATACAAAACATTAGTAAAATCCAATACATTAATATAACAACATAATATAAGAGAGTAAGCACTTTACAACAGAAGAAATCCAAATAGCCATTAAATATAAACAGATGCTGAACCTTATTAGTAATCAATAAGATGCAAATTAATACCACAGTGATACCACTATATCCCATCAGGTTGAGAAAATGTAAAAGTCTGGCAGTACTAAAGTTTGAGGAGAAACAGAAATTTTCACATACTACTTTTGGGAGTGTGAATTGCCACAACTATTTTGGCAAACAAAATTATGCATTCCAGTCCCAGGTACTGAATTTGTAGACACATATAACCAGAATAATATATAAAAATGTGCCTAGCAGCATTATTCTCAGTAGCTCCTAAACTGAAAACAAACCAAATGTCCATCAATAGCAGAATGCACAAGTAAATTAAGGCAATTTCTATAATAGCATGATAGAAAGCAATGAAAATAAATGAGCTATGGCGACTCACAACTAGATGGCTGAATTTTAAATATGCAGTGTTGGGAGAAAGAAACCAGACACAAAAAAGTGCATAGATTATAAATTCACTTATATAACATTCAAATACAGCCATAACTAAACGTATTTTATTGTGCCAATTTATTATTGCTGTGTGACTAATTCCCCCAAAGCTGTGTGGCATAGAATAACAGCTACTTTATTATTTTATTGAACCTGTGGGATTAGAGATATGGCTTCTCTCTACCTCCTCATGTTTGGGGCTTCAGTTTGGGAGACTTGCATGGCTAGAATGTCTCAAATAGGTAGGAGCTGGAACCAACAGAAGGTTCTTCCTCCACGTCTCCACCTGGGCTCAGCTGAGATTGTTGGTCACAGTGCCTACAAACAATCCGCCATGTTGATTGGACTTCTCACAGCATGAAGACTGTTTCTGCGAAGGCGTTTATGGAGAGTAGGCAATTGAGGAGACTTGGGCAAAGGCTGCATAAGCTTGAAAATCATATAGTGTCACTTCTGCCATACTGTACCAGTCAAAGAGGTCAAAACCCTGCCAGATTCAAAAAGAAGGAATATAAGCAAAATTCTCAATATGGAGTGTGTCAGAGGACCTGACAATTCCAATAAAAAGTCTCCATCCCACATTGGATCCCCATCTCATTCTTCCTTCTTGGAGGCAAATGTTATTACTAGATTTTTAAAAATTCTTCCACTATCTGTTCATTCAAATATGTATTATATTATTTGTCTTACCTAAATAGTATTATATGTACTTCCATGCCTTGTTTTATCTCCCATTGTTACTGGGTTTAAACACTTGCAAATATCCCTTTTAAACAGAAAGATCTTAATACTCCACCAGTTAATAGAATCAAGCTAAACTTTAGTAACTTTACTTTCATTGTACTAATTTTAATTACCATCTACTTATGGCAAAGAAGAATTCCTTTATAATATATTTAGGTAAAATTTTAAAACTTGAGTCCATTTAAAGAAAAAACATAAAAGTCCAAAGGACATTCCAATCAAGATAGCCCTAGAATCACTGAAAGAATCATTAAATAATATAGTCAGGATGCACACAGTGGCTCATGCCTGAAATTCAGCACTTTGGGAGGTCAAGGCAGGAGGATTCCTTGAACCCAGGCATTCAAGACCAGCCTGGCAACATAGGGAGACCCTGTCTCCACAAAAAATTTAAAAATTAGCCAGGCATAGTGGTGCATACCTCTGCTCCCAACTACTTGGGAGGTTGAGGTAGGAGGATCACTTGGGCCCAGGAGATTGAAGCTGCAGTGAGTCGTGATCATACCACTGCACTCAGCCTGGACAATAGAACAAGACCCTGCCTCAAAAAAAAAAAAAAAAGGGAATATAATAAGCAATTATGAAAGAATGAATACAAGTGAACTGAGAGGATGTGCATTGCAAAAACAAACCTAAGTCTAGTGAATTATACAGTGTAGATAGTACTTTTACTACTATTAGTTTTTATTAGTTTTGTTTTTGTAAGATTTGGAACTAAATTTCTGTAAGACAATAATACGGAATTCAAAACGGAAAAGGATAAAGGAGTAGTTAAAACATGGTGAGTTGCTTATTTTCTGGCGAGAAGGATAAGAATACTGAAAACCTCATAAAGTTCTTAAAAATTAATATTTAATAGCAAAACAAGCTATAAATTTAGGATCAACATTAGCAAAGCATAGCAGAAGGCTGGTCGAACAAAACAACTATTAATACAGTGCAAGAAGAAGGAAAAATGAGACAAAGAAATGAGATAAAAAAAAAAAGGCCTGGCATATAAAAGCTACCAGATATACACAAGCAACATCAGTGTGCTCTTTTAAACATTGTTGTGATTGTAAAGTGTTGCTCCAGATTCTCTGACACACTCTATATTGAGATTTTTGTTTATATTCCTTCTTTTCTAACCTGACAGGGTTGTGACCTCTTTGACTGGTACAGTATGGCAGAGGTGATGCTATATGATTTTCAAGGTTATGCAGCCTTTGCCCAAGTCTCCTCAATTGCCCACTCTCCATAAACGCCCTCTTAGACACCGTCTTCATGCTGTGAGAAGTCCAATCAACATGGCGGGTGGCTTGTAGGCACTGTGACCGACAGTTCCAGCAGAGCCCAGGTGGAGAAATAGGGGAAGAACCTTCTGTTGGTTCCAGCTCCTACCTGTTTAAGACATTCTAGCCATGCAAGTCTCCCAAACTGAAGCCGCGAACATTATGCGGTAGAGAGAGGCCATACTGTAAATAATATATTTACATTACCTGTCCAGAATTACATTAAGTTACAAACAGGAAAAACAAATTAGCATCAAACTTAGATGTTTATTGACTTAATAAGGGAGTAGTGAAAAAGAATTGAACACTTAGAAATTTCTCACTGTGATTCAATCCTATTTAATATTATGTCTATGCACCACCTAAAATTATCTCTTGGTCAGTGACAAACGGCCCCCATTTCAGAAAACATTGCAGTAGTGAAAAAAATCTATTCAAAATTAACAGTATTTTGCTCAAATAAAATATGCTTCCCTGTAACTGGCTCACGTACAAGAAATATTTCCCACTGAGAGGCTCTAGCCCATTGAGAATGCAATTATTCTCAAGATAGAGATGAATTCAAAATATTTAGAAAGCTTTGGCAAGAGTAATGCAAGAGAAGTACTATGAATCTTCCTGAAACTTTTTTCACTATAACTTTGACCATTTTCTCTCAGAATTTGGGATGTCTGTGAAAAATGCTGTAGGTTTTCTTAAGGGATTTTTGGTTGCATTCATATCTAAAGATGACTGAACTGGCTACAATCTAAAGACTGATAATAAAACATCCTAATTATCTTCATGAGATGAAATGTCCTCTTTTTTTTTACTAAATGAATACAGTCGTTCAATAAAAATTGATTAAAAGCATTGGTAAAATATTCCAGTTTGCTTTCTCTTTTAAAATACAATTTATTTAGCTCAGACTTACATTGTTTTTTATTACTCACGTCTACTTTAGCAACTCTTATCGAAAATATTCAATTTGCCTTCTCTTTCAAATGGACTTTCCGAGAGCTTTTGGTACTATGAACTCATTGTATGGTGAAATGTGGGCTGAAAAAAGTCTCCTGACATTTTGCTTTAATTAGACAAGTAAATGCTAAGAGCTGTGGCGTAAAAGGCATCATTTGATGAGGTTCATGAATCCGAAGAAAGCCGTTTTCTACAAAATGTGCTGCAGATCCAGCTCTGCTGGCATCCAGTTCTGTATTTCAACTTTATATCTTTTCTTGCATTCACTGTTAGCTGTCCACAGACTCAAAGAATATTAGAACCTCAGAGATCACTTATTTTTTCCGTCTCATTTACAGAGACCCACAAAGGTTAAGTCTTACTCAAAGTTACAGTGAGTCAATGGCAGAAATGAGAAAACTCATTATTTCCTACGACATTAAGCTCCTGGAACATGAGCAGTGCCCTGGCAGAGTACAGATGTCCTTTTGGAATGCTGCCAAATTCAATGTTCTCTAAGCTGTTCTTTCCAACCAATTCCACATCATAACACACAAACAAAATGATATAATATTTGTAGAGTATGCTGAGGTATAGAGATAAGCCTGTTTTCAGAGGCAATTGGCCTAGAGGGACCACAAAGGAATTGCTGTTCCCATACACCTGGAACCGATTTTCCAGGGCAAGGAGGCAGGAAGCCTTGCTCTGATTGAGGGTATACCTGACTTCTTTGCTAACACACTTACCATGTTGAGGATGAGTACCCTGGAATTAGTTCCCAAGGGGTTTGGGAAGGGAACAGGGGGAAAAAGAAGGCCTATTATATAGTTATACCAAGACGTTCTGGGGTTAGTAAATATCAGGCCACAAACACATTTTCTTTCTTCATCTTTTCCTTTTCACTTTCAGAAAACTTCATCAAACAAAGGAGAATGGCTCTCCATCCTGTTCATTGCATATAGCAAGGCAGTGTTCACCAGACACTATGCAGATCTTTTCTCTAAGACTCGGAACTGGCATAATCTTTAGTGTCTTTAAGCTTTTTATTTTTACTTTTTAATGTTTGGTCATTTCACCTTTTTAAAAATTAGCAAGTACATGATAATTTCTATCTAAATGTTTGGGTCTGTTAGCTTACAGGTCCAGAAAACGTAAGTGTAAATGAAGAAAAGGTAAATGTATGTATTGAGTACTAGTTTGTTTATTTTCTATTACAAAATGCCTATTCATTTTAGAAATATAGACAAGCAAAGGGGAGATGACTGATTAATCATTTCCCCGATACAAACGTAATTAGCATATCAAATATTTTTCTAGTTCTTTCACTATTTCTGTGCATACATTTAAAGTAAAGCTGCCATTTAAAAATCTTCTACATAATGCTTTATAAGCTGCTTTTTTTATGCCTTGTGAATATCTTTTCAGATTATTAGTTATTCTTGTGAGCACAGTGATTCTCAATATTTTTTTTTCTGTTCCATGTCTCCTGAAGATATGAAAACACTCCTATGAGTAACAGTGGATGACTACAATAGAGTTTTTTCAGGGGGGAAGGCAAACTCCCCCAACTTCCACATGGAATGCCAAAATCTGAAAATAAGAATATGAGGGGCCTAAGAGAGGTAGTCACCCATCCACCATGACATGTACAATCATAAAAATAGATTTTCTTGGTTAATGCTTATAAGTTTTCTTTTGCTGTTTCCTCTAAACGGCTTTGACAAAGTTATGCCAACTTATGTATCTTATATATAAATATATGTTATATATACATTTATATTATATAGAAACATACAGATTTTTTATATATTAATTTATATTATATATAAATATATATTTATAGTCATATATGTTTCATAGAAAAGCAATTTTTAAATCAAAGCCTTTCCTTACCTGTTACTCTCAAAAAGCTGATGACTGACTTAAGTTTGTTTATGTAGGTTGATTTCAACTTGAAGATTAGCAAACAAAAATGCATAGTGATTTATACTTAGAGCATGTAAAATAACGCATAGTAGCTATTTATATACCTATTCCCTGTTCTCAAGAAGTTTACAGTTATATCAAATGGGATATTTTGACTGCAGCAAAAAAAGTCACAATTCAAAATATCTTCCCCAAAACAACATTCATTGCATGTAACAAGAGGTCAAGATGACCCAGGCATGGCAGCAGACTCTGGCTCGGCTTCCCCGTGGTTTTCTTCACTCAGTCTCCCTAGCTTGGCAGTGAGGTGGCTGCAGTAAGCCCAGAGGTCAAATGCAGACAAAGCCACATGCAGAGGAAGAAAGCGGGAGAACCTTCTTGTCTTTCTTTCTTAGCCACAAGCACGCCTTAACTGAAACCACTGCTCTTCCCCTTGTTCATTGGCCAGTCATCAATCTATCCCTAAGCTAACTCCTGGCAAGGAGTTAGAGAATTGCCAGGACACCTGAGATTTCTTTGGAGTGAAGCAGATGCTGAAGAGACCTTGCCAGAACAACCTATTTGGGAAGTTGAAGAAAACACACATGGAAGTAAATGACAGGCAGTATGTAATTAACAATGGGGATGCCTAAACCTGGCTAGTCATCAGAATTTTTAATAGACATTTAATAAGTACATCATCCTCTTAAAAATATGATTCAGTAGGTTTGGGGTGAGGCCAGATATTTTTATTTTCTCAATCCCGAGATGACTCTGATTCTATATTATAATACAATAGCTATTCAACACCATAGTAGTTCATTCAGCTCCTTAAAGAAGCATGCATATGTCACACAACAGAGAAATTCTCACATTAAATAAGGGAAGAAAATAATAACACATATTCCAGGGTAGAATAGCATGCTTTCAGGCACAGTGGTGCATAAACTACCAGCCACAAGGTAATTCTGGATATACTGCCAATTTCTCTTGAGATCTCTGTCCTGGCCCAGAGATCAGCTCCCTTTATCACCCTCTGCAGGGCTTCTGGGCCTCTTCTCTATGTAATCCCCCTCCATCTGGTTGCCAACCTCTAGCTGAAGTTCGTGCCCCTACTGGCAGCCTGTTCTCACAAATCCTTAATTCTTGCTCTCTGGAGGCAGTGCTCATCTTGTCTGTATATTAGAATCACCAGGAGAGCTTTTAAATATGGGCCGTAGATTTCCTTTTTCCGCTCTAACATGCAACGAATTTAACAGTCAGCACTGCTATCTTTACAACAAGAAAAAGAGGTAAAAATTGAAAATCGATGACTTTCCTTGGATCCATCAGAGAACTGAGGTTGCTGCACAAACTACCATCCCAAAACCTGGAGAGAGGGCCACATCCAGAGATGCAGCAACTCAGATCTCCTTCCCCAAAAGCTGCTGGAGCTGTCAGTTGATCGGAAAAGGTAATTTGATGGACGCCTGGAGGCTGAGTGTGGACTAGCATAAGACTGAGTCATCTCCGGAGCTGCAGTCTGAATGAGGTGCCACACTTTCATGGGCTTTCCCTCTAGAAAGCCCACCAGGTTCTGATGGTGCAGATCACAGTAAGATACTTCAGTGTCTCTGACAGATAAGAGAGAGTAACCACTGGGAAACACTCCCAACGATTTATCCATTAGAAAGGCCTACTCTTGGCCAGGCGTGGTGGCTCACGCCTGTAATCCCAGCACTTTGGGAGGCCGAGGCTGGCGGATCACGAGGTCAGGAGATCGAGACCATCCTGGCTAACACGGTGAAACCCTGTCTCTACCAAAAAAAAAAAAAAAAAAAATTAGCCAGGCGTGGTGGCGGACCCGTAGTCCCAGCTACTCAGGAGGCCGAGGCAGGAGAAGGGCTTGAACCTGGGAGGCGGAGCTTGCAGTGAGCCGAGATCGCGCCACTGCACTCCAGCCTGGGCGACAGAGCGAGACTCCGTCTCAAAAAAAAAAAAAAAAAAAAGAAAAGCCTATTCTCCACAGGAAAGGACTTGGCTAGGGCATAATTCTGAAATTTTATCTCAGTTGAGGAGAGGAATTCTTCCCTACTTTATCCTCCTCTAGGCTTTCTGCACCACTTAAAAGTGATACCTTCCACACAGCCAACTAATCAAAAAAGAAATACATAGTAGTTACATACATATAATACATAGTTAATAGGCTCAGGGCTTCATGGAAATAGATAAAAATTCTGCAGCCAGGGAAGAGACTGGGTGTTGAAAAGGAAATTCTATACCACAAGAGAAGAACAGAAGCGTCATAGCCCCAAGGTAGAAGCCCACTAAAAGACTGAGAGTCAAAGGAATGTTATAGAATGCTTCTTCTTCCCCACACTTTAACACAACAGCAAAAGGAGCCCAGTATAATAACAGCGGATTGCAGCTGAAAGAACTGCAAGACATAGATTCTCTCAGAGGAGCAGCAGACAATGAGCCCCTGTACTAAGAGGAAGACAAAAACTAGGACACCAGAGGAATTTGGAGCTTCAGATACCTATAGCTACAGCAAACAGCAAGCACAGTCCAACTCCTAGTCAGATTGGCATAAACCTGGATATTAAGTTCTGAAGAGACAAAGTTATCAGAACCAGGCTTAGATATGACACGGATACTGGAATTATCAGACAGGAAATTACTAATAACTGTGATGTAAAATGTCAAGGGCACTAGTGAGAAAAGTAGACAACATGTTAGAACAGATGGGTAATGTAGGCAGAGAAATGGAAGTGATAGGAAAGAATTAGATTGGAATACTAGAATTTATTTATTTTTAACAGCAAAAAAGAAGAATGCCTTCAATGGGCAAAATGGTAAGCCTGACGTAGTCAAGGAAAGAATCAGTGAACTTAAAGATAAGTCAGAGGAAATCTTTCCAGTCTGCATGCAAAAAGAAAAAAAAACTAAAAACAAAAGGCCCACAAAACAGAACATCCAAAAACTGTGGGGCTATATTGAAAACGTATTGTTCTCCAGCTCACATAGACCACATGCTGGGCCATGAAACAAACCTTATTCGATTTAAAGGATGGAAGTCATGTTTTTGGAATACTATGGAATTAAACTGGAAATCAGCAACAGAAATATATTAATAGCTATAAAATCCTCAAATATTTGGTAATTAAACAGCACACTTTTAAGTAACTCATGGATTAAAGAAGCCTCAAGTTAAATTTAAAATATTTTAAACTAAATGTAAATATAAAATGAAATGTCAAAAATAGTTGGATGTAGATAAAGTGATGCTTAGAAAGGAATTTATAGCATAAAATGCATGTATTAGAAAATAATAAAAATTTAAACCCCATAACCTAAGGTCGCAGCTTAGGAAAGTAGAAAAAGAAAGGCTAATTATACCTAAAAGAAGCAAAAGAAACAAATTAGTAAAAATTAGAGCAGAATTCAACAAATTGGAAATCAGGCAACAATATAAAAAAATCAACAAAACCAAAAATTGATTTGCTGAAAAGATCAATAAAAATTTATAAACCTGTGGCCAGGCTAACCAAGGAAAAGCAAAAGAAGAAATCACCAACATCAAATATGATAGAGGAGACATGATTACTGATCCCATGACTATTTAAAGGATAATAGCCAATACTACAAACAACTCTTGTCCAACAGATTTGATAACCTACTTAAGTAGAAAAAATTTTCAAAAGACACAAACCATCAAAACTCAACCAAGGAAATGAAAATAGACAGAAAAGCCCTATATCTATTAAGAAAATTGATTCTGTAATTAAAACTTACCAAAAAAAGAAAGAACCAGGCCCAGGTGGTTTTATTGGTGAATGTTACCAAACATTCAAAGAGAAATTATACTGATTTTCTACAATTTCTCCATAATGTAGAAATAGAAAGAACACTTCTTATCTCATTTTATTAAATTAACATTACCTTAATGTCAACATAAGGCACTGCAAGAAAATAAAACTACAGACCAACATGTCTTATAAATGAAGATGCCATCGTTAATCAAATGGTAGCAGATTGAATCCAGCAATATACAAAAAGGTTAATACATCACAACTAAGTGGTTTATTCCAGGAATGCAATATTGGTTCCAACTTTCACAAAGCAGTTAATATCATGTATCATATTAACAGAATGAATGGGAGAAACCATGTGATCATATCAATAGATTCAGAAAAAGCAATCAACAAAGTTCATTCTATTCATAATAAAACTCTCAAAATCATAGGAAAAGAAGAGAAATCCTTAACCTAGTAAAGGGAATAACTAAAAATCCTAGCGCTAACATCATACTTAATATGAGACTGAATTGATTCCCCCTAAGATTAGGAAAAAGGCAAGGGATGTCCTCATTCATCATCTCTATTTATCATCATTCTGTAAGTTCTAGAGATTAAAATAAAACAAAAAATGAAATATATAAATACAGTAAAGGAAAAAATAAACCTGTGCTTATTTGCAAATGACATGATTATCTAAATAGAAAACTCTAAATACAAACGTATGAAATAACTTCGCTATGGCTGTGGGGGAAAAGATGCTTACCTAAGTAAATCCAGAAATGAATGGTGACTGCAAAACCAAAACAAAAGGAACTAATTATAAGTTCTGTACTCTATTTGGTAAAGCTATTTCCCAGGTTGACAATTCTCAAACCACTATACATGTATAGTACAATGGAACATGTAAAAATGGTGGGAGGCTGGTGGGAACCAGGTTTTTCACTTTTGTAATAGGGGGTTCTAGACAGGTAAGAGGGAAGGCTACAGTAATCCATGTGGTATGGATGATACTTGGAGCCATCAGTATGAGGTCATGTCTAGCTTTGTATACATACAGGAAGATACACGTAGAGATATTTATAGATAGGTGTATATTTGTGGGTTAGTATACACACATGACACATGTATTTCCTTGTTCTCTCAGCTGAGAAAGTTCAGAAGCAGTGCCATCTCAGTAGCCATGACTATATCCAGCTCACAATTGATTTTTAAATACCATTCTCAAATAAAAGAAACTAGAGCTTCCTGGGGAAATGGATGAGTCTAGGATTGGGGTAAGGAATACATGAGATAAGTCTGGAACATCTTGTAGCAAAAGAAAATAAGAAAGTAGTCAAAAAACATGATGATAAAAGTATGTCAAAAGGACACAGGAGTCATTTGAAAGAGATCCCGCTAGCCAAATCTAGAACAATTTGAGCAACAAAATAAAGTAGCATTAAATTATAACCCAAAGTATAAGATAAATATCCATGAGTCCACACTGATGTAAACAAGGTATTGAATAGATAAATAATGGAAAAGAATACATTTCCTGTGTAGAATAATTCCAAATAAGTTTTGTGGTTATTACTTCCTCAAGGAGATGAGGCATAACTCCCCACCCCTTAAGTGTGGGCTAGATACAATGGCTCCTTTCCAAGGAGCATGAAAGAGAGGAAAAGCCTGTCAAATGTCGGGTGATCAGTACTGATAAACTCCGCAGGTTGCAAGTACCCTGGATATGATGTGATGAGTATGGCACTTTGCTGTGATCTTCCTCCCCAGAATCACGTAATCCCAGAAAAACATCAGACAAGTCTAATCTAGTTTGGATCCCAGAACAGAAAAAGAACGTTAGGTAAAAATGAAACAAACCTGAATAAAGTATGAATTTTAGTTAGTAATAATGAATTAATTTTTTTTACTGTTTGTGACTCACATAGCATACTAATGTAAGATGCCAATAGCAAAGACAGATGGATGTGGGATTTATGGTAAATCTGTAATATCTCTGCAACTTTTCTGTAAACCTAAAACTAGTTTAAAATACAAAATTTATTATATTATTATTTTATGTATAATATATACAAAATTATTTATAATTATGCCCATTGCTGCCATAAACAAATTACCACAAAACTAGGAGCTTAAACAACATAATTTAATATTATCTGGCATGGGGCTCACTGGACTAAAATCAAGATAACAACAGGATTATGTTCCTCTCTGTAGACTTTAGGGTAGAATTTGTTTCCTAGTTTTTCCCAGTTGTTAGCAGAATTCAGTTCCTTTCCATTGTAGGACTGATATTCCTATTTATTTAGTTGGTATCAGCTGAAGGCTATTCCCAGTCTTTGAGGTGCCCCATATTCCTTGGCTCATGGGCCTTCTCTTCAAAGCCAGTAATTGTAGGTCGAGTTGCTCATACTCAAATCTTTCCTTTCTTCTGGCCCATCCCTGACTTTAGCCAGGAAGTGGTCTTTGATTTTAAGTGCTCCTGTGATTGGAGTGGGTCCGGTAATCTTGCTATCTCAAGGTCTGTTACCTGAGCCACGTTTGCAAAGTCCTATAACATTGGCAGATTCTGGAGATCAGAAAAGGAACACATTTTGGGGCCAAAATTTTGCCTATCATGTTTATTTTTAAAAATTGACTTATGCTCAGAATCTACCTCCAGATTAATTAGAACATCGTCTCTTGGCGTGAAACCTATAGACCTTGGTAATTTCTAAAAAGTACCCCGAAAATTCTAATATGCACATAGATTTTAGAAACTCTGTTCTAGAAGTCAGCAGAAGTGTCATTCTCATGGGCACTAGCAATAGAACCTCGTCCCTCCCTTCAGTTGGAAAGCTAGTTTGTATAGCATAGTTGCCACATACATACCTGGCATTTTCAGTCATCAATATTTCTGATTACTGAATATGGGGATCTCTTTGATGAAAAGCCAGGGAGAAATTATCTTGACAATTCTTACCTTAAAAATTTTAATCAACTTTGTTTCTAAAAGGATAAATGTAGGCCTTGCATATTTTATGTTCTTAATATAATAGTGTCTTCTAAAAACTTGTATATAGAGGAGCTAAAAGCTCCTACAACCACGTACTCATTAAACCTCAGTCATCCTCTGGGGAGAGAACTGGCTCATTTCTCTTGGTTTCTTGCATACAAACATAATGGAAATTCTGAAATACTGTTCTGGGCTGAATCACTGACACTCGTGGATATGGCTGTTTTGACAAACGCTTTTACTTTCGTGGTGCTCTAGAGATTGAGATTGGAAGCCGTAATTTTTTCTCTCTCTCACAGGATCTCTTACTGGCGAAAGGAGCCATTCTTCTCTGGTATAACTTAGTACTTTCAGACACAAGCCAGATTTAATTAAAGGGTGCAATTAAATGCAGTTGAGTCTTACATCCAAAAACCACTCCCCTTTTACTTGGTTGAGTATAAAGCAAAGAGAATAATAATGTACACTGAATTTTCAGAGTGAGAAGAAAATGAATTAATTTTTCTTTATATCCTGAACTTTCACTGCTCATTTCTTAATCTTCAACTACTTAGATTTTGATTAAAAAAAAAAATACTCTGTAAATGTATAAATTCTTTCAGGGTGCCAGGCCTCTTTGCCATGAGATTGTTTAAAGAAGAAAATATCTGTTCCAAGTAAGAAATATAATAATATGAATGAAAGGTAATTTACTTTTCTTTAGTATCTACTAATGCTAAATGCATATCTTATTCATCATATGCTGAATGCATATCTTATTCATTACTAATGCTAAATGCATATCTTATCATCATCTAAATGCCATATCAAAATATACAGAAAATATATGACTACACTCATTACTATCGCACCAGTCCAAATCATCACCATCTCACTCCTATACTACTGCATAAGCCTCCTAAATTTTTCACTGCTTCCATTCTTGTAGCCCTACAGTAAGTTCTCCACAGAGCAGCAAGGGTAATCCTTTTTTTTATTTTTATTTTTTGAGATGGAGTCTCGCTCTGTCGCTCAGGCTGGAGTGCAGTGGCGAGATCTCCTCCTGGGTTCACGCCATTCTCCTACCTCAGCCTCCTGAGTAGCTGGGATCACAGGCACCTGCCGCCACACCCAGCTAATTTTTTTTTTAATTTGATTATTATTATACTTTAAGTTTTAGGGTACATGTGCACAATGTGCAGGTTTCTTACGTATGTATCCATGTGCCATGTTGGTGTGCTGCACCCATTAACTCATCATTTAGCATTAGGTATATCTCCTAATGCTGTCCCTCCCCCCTCCCCCGACCCCACAACAGTCCCCGGAGTGTGATGTTCCCCTTCCTGTGTCCATGGTTCTCATTGTTCAATTCCCACCTATGAGTGAGAACATGTGGTGTTTGGTTTTTTGTCCTTGCGATAGTTTAGGGACAGGGTTTCACCATGTTAGCCAGGATGGTCTCCATCTCCTGACCTCATGATCCGCCCACCTCGGCCTCCCAAAGTGCTGGGATTACAGGTGTGAGCCACCAAGCCCGGCCAAGGGTAATCCTTTTAAAAACTAAAGTTAATTATGTCACCCTCCTACTCAGAATATTCTAATGACTTCCCATTACTCTAAGATAAAATCTAAGGTTTTAACCTTGGTGTGGTGGGCAAAATACTAAAATGGCTCTCAAGATACCCACCCTGGTGTACCTATCTTTTACAATTCTCTTCCCTTAAGAGTGAGCAGGGGGTCCATGAATAGGATACAATTGGTTGTCACTCTTTTGAATAGGTTACATTGTATTGCAAACGTGAAGGGATTTTGCAAATATACTTAAGATCCCAGATCAGTTGATTTTAAGTTAAATGAAAAGGAAATTATCCTGGGATGCTTGACTTAGATGAAATCCATTGGAAGAGAGACTGGAGGCTTCCTGAAAATAGCTTCCCATGCTTGCCTTGAAGAAACAGGCATTTTGTTAATTAGTTATGGAGCGCGCCACATGGCCAGTGCCTGAGAGCAACATCCAGAAGCTGAGAACTACCAAGAAAATGTGGTATTCAGTCATATGCTTCCAAGAAAACAAACTCTGTCAACAACCTGAATGAACCTGGAAGTGAACTCTTAACCAGTTGAGCCCCCAGATGAGGATGCAGCCTGGCCAACACCTTGACTGCAGCCTCATGAGACCCTGGGCTGAGGACCCAGTTGAGCTGTGTCTGGATTTATTATCCATGGAAACTCTAAGATAATAAGTGTATGTCATTTTAAGCCACTAAGTGTGAGATAATTTATTACATAATAACAAATGCGCTTGGCCTACATATGCTGCCACAATCCTGTTCACACTATCGGTCACCATCACTCAGTATGTTTCAACTACCCTGTCCTTATTTTACTTAGCATATGCAAATCAAAACCGTAATGAGATAGTACTTCATACTTGTTAGGACAGCTATTATCCACTATTATCCAAAAAGCAAGACATAACAATGTTAGTGAGGATGTGGAGAAATTGGGACCCTTGTACACTCTTGGAGGGAACATATAATGGTGCAGCCACTATGAAAAACAGCATAGCAGGTCCCCAAAAAACTAAAAATAGAGCTACTATATGATCCAGCAATCCCACTCCTGGTATATACCCAAAGGAAAGGAAATCAGTATATCGAAGAGATATCTGCACTCTCATGTTTGTTGCAGCTGTGTTTACAATAGCCAAAATATGGAATCAACCTGTGTCCACTGACAGAAGAAAACATAAAGAAAATGAGGCATAATATACATATACATGTATATTATACTCTGTTCTTTTGACTTTGACTATTTTAGATACTTTATATGTGATACTTCATATGTATGTGTATATATGTGTGCATATATATTCATATATATTGCGTGTGTGTATATATATATATATATGATGAAATATTACTAAGCCTTAAAAAGAATAAAATCCTGCCACATGTGACAACATGGATAAACTTGGAAAGCATAATTTCTTTTTGTTGAATGTGAAGGCACTGTTAAAAGCAGTGGTGTGTTAGAGCTGGCTCATACCGTCTCTAAAGAGCCAATTAGCACATGTCTACCTCTGAAATCAGTGATGTCACATTGGCAGCTTGAAATTGAGTTGGGGGCAGGGGAGGGGGAAGATTTGCACAATAGAAATTGGCAAATGCTATAATTTTGAGAATTTTTTTTTTCTGGTTATCATTTTACAAGGATTCCTCTGGTTCTAAGCATTCTTTGTGTATTATTTTATGTAGTTCTAATTGAAAACATATTGCCATTTTTCATATTTTGAAAAGAAAGTGAGGCAGATGAGGCAGAGAACCTGAGAAAGGCAGACAGGGTCACATATTTATTACTCAGTAGAGCCAGGGTTCTAGTTAAGGCACTCCGAATCCAGACCTTTCACTACATTCCACTGCCTCCGCAAATGACAGTAAAAGATTAGAAATTAAAGAGCTTTCACTTCCTTTTTGATCTCAGTATATGGCCTAATGTTAGTCATGCTGAATAAGGAGGTAGTCTCTAGCCTTCCAGATTGCCTTAGGTGCTTGAATGTGAAAGAATTGTCCTCACTCTTAAATTGAAAGTGTTAACAAAATAGAGTAGCCCTCTATTTATAGCCAACCCTTAGTAATACCAATTCATACTGTCCCAGTATGGGAATTCCTCAAACATTTGTCCTAATTAAGCTAGAATCCAGGGCCCACAAAAATATTCAAGCACAACCTCCATTACACATGTCTGGGACATTTATAGACAAATTTCATTATGGACAAAATATATTTATGGAAATACAAATGTCAATAACCAAGCAAGCGTAAGAATCGAAAATGACAATTTTTGACAGGGGATGATTAGTCACTTGATTTTCCTCATTAAAAATTAAAAGCTTAAATTTGAGCAGGTGTATTAGGGTCCTAAAGTCCTTTATTCAAGAGTTAGAAAGTCATGGTTTCTACTTCATCTGCTTCCTGCAAGACAATAAAGTTATCACAAAGGGAGATTAAAGGGATCTGAGATCCCACTTAATAATTTTCTTCAGAACCAGCACTCAACAAGTGTTTGTTAGGTGATTGAATTAATTATAAATCTATAAGAATTCAAAATGTACTTTTTCCTCAAAGATGGCATGTTTTAATTTTTTGCCCTAATTCTGCAATTATATCATAGGCAGGTCCTATAGATTTTTAAATTAAATCCAATTAATCAACTATAATGCTTCTGCATGTATGGTTGTTCACTCATTTAATATTATTAGTAAAATAGGTGTGTGGTGAAGGGAATTTCAGATTAATTGTTTCAGCATAATTATAATATCTTTACATCCAGTTTTAAAATTCAGTGAAGTAATCTATTTTTTTCTATCAGTATAAATAGTCCAAAGATCATGGATATTTACTGTGTTTCCATAATTTTCAATGTAATACTTTGGTTGTATTGTGACATTAATTATAGAAAGATAAGATCTCCAATTTTCAGAATCTTTTTGTTGGTTCCCTGGTCCACAGTAAAGGGCTATAATATAGAAAAGCCCACATAGAGGCACCAGAAGCCTTAACTAATTTTTGTACCCTCCTCCATGATAGTTAATTTTATGTGTCAACTTGGCTACCCTATGATTCCCAGTTGCTTGGTTAAACTTAAGTTTAGATATTGCTGTGAAGGTTTTTTTTAGATGTGATTAACATTTAAATCAGTAGCCAACTGAAGCAGATTCCTCTCCATCATGTGGGTGAGTCTTATCCAATCAGTTGGGAGGCCTTAAGAAAAAAGACTGAGGCCCCCAAGAGGAAGGAATTCCACCTTCCAGACTACGTTTGAATTCAAGACTGCATTATCACCTCTTGCTAGAATTTTCTGCTTGCCAGCCTGCCCTGTGAATTTTTAACTTGCCAGTCTCCACCATTGCATGAGCCGATTCATTTTGTTTTTTTTGTTTGTTTGTTTTTGTTTTGTTTTGTTTGTTTTGATACGGAGTCTCACCCTGTCACCAGGCTGGAGTACAGTGGCATGATCTCAGCTCACTACGACCTCCACCTCCCTGGTTCAAGCTATCCTCCTGCCTCAGCCTCCTGAGTACCTAGGGCTACAGGCACGCACCACTACGCCCAGCTAATTTTTTTGTATTTTTAGTAGAGACGAGGTTTCACCATGTTTGCCAGGATGGTCTCGAACTCCTGACCTTGTGATCTGCCCATCTTGGCCTTCCAAAGTTATGGGATTACAGGCATGAGCCACTGTGCCCAGCCAAGCCAATTGTTAAAATCAATTATCTAACTCTGTACACATTTCATTGGCGATTTCTCTGGAGAATGCTAATACAACCTCCATCTCTTACAGTGTAAAAACAAAAAGCAATTCTGCATTATTTCTTTTTCTCTCCACTTCTTATGATTCTGAAAGTTCAATCAATCACACTTCCAGCCTCTATGACCCCTGTGGTCCTGTGTGGGCCTGTGACTTAGGTGGGACAACCAGGAGTCTGGAGTTTCAAGACCGAAGCAGTGAGAAGAGCCATTTTCCAATAGCAGCTGCCTACAAAGGTTGTTGTTTTTTCAGCCAGGATTCTGGAAACTGTTCCCTGTCTTGTCTCTCCTAAGGCTAGCTGTCTAGCTTTTCTTTTATCATTCTGTGAGATATTCAGGATTTCATAAGAAATGGAATCTTTTTACTTTTACTTTTATTTCAGTTTGCCAGAAGTCAGCTTCTATAAATAGCAAGCAAAAAAAAAAACCTAATTTATATGGAAATGGATATGAGGATGTTTGAAAGCAAGACCATCATAATCAGACTGTCTTGGATTTTCATCTCACTTACTGCCAGTATAACTTGAAGCACCATATTATTCCTCTATTGCTGCATAACAAATGATCACAAATTTAGTGGCTTAAAACAACATTCATTTATTATCTCACAGTTTCCGAATGTCATTTATCTGGATGCCAGTTAGCTGAGTCCTCTTTGTAGGGTCTGACCAGGGGGAAATCAAGATGTTTCCTGATTTTGGTGGTTCCTTGGAAGAGGACCCTGAGTTTCAGTTGGGAAGCTCAAGGCAGAATTCATGCTTTTGCAGTTGTATGACGGAGGTCCCTGCCATTTTGCAGGCTGCCATCCAGAGACTGACTGCTCTCGTTTTCTAGAGGACGCTCCCAGGTCCTGGGTATGTGACCCCCACCAACAGGTCTTCTCACACCATCAATCTCTCTGACAAGATCTGCACATTTTTTCACATAAATACCTAAAGAAATGTTGTCTAAGACTGGAGTATCACTTTTTATTGTTGCTGTTAACTAAATTAGTATGAAATTATTAAATATTCTTTTGGGTCAAAATCTCCAGGTCTGTTTATCAAAGTAAAAAGACTGGTTGTGTGAGAAGACCTGTGGATAGGGGCCACATACCTGGGATCCAAGGGCTCACTGAGTAGATCAAGCTCACCCGATCTTCCTTTTGATTAATTCAAAATCAACCAACAACAAGAGGGGTTTACCATCCAGATTTACAGCTTCTACCCATGCTGAAGGAGGGGGAATTATGTACAACATAAGGGGTGGAAAGTGTGCACATAACAGGTTAGGATTCTTAGAGATTCCATTAGGATTCTGCCTACCCCGAGCAAATTTCTTTAGGTATTTGCTTTCTTTTGTGAAAAGAGGAAAATAATTTCTCCTTTTACTGCTGTTGTAAAGATGAAGTAAAATAATTATGTAAATGGATTAGTAAGAGCTCAGTTCATAGTAAGCATTCAATAAATAGAAACTGTTATTAATCATTGAGTCTGGGTGCAGTGGCTCAAGCTTGTAATCTCAGTGCTTTGGGAGGCTGAGGCGGAAGGATCGCTTGAGCCTAAGAGTTCGAGGCTGCAGTGAGCCAGGATTGAGCCACTACACTCCAGCCTGGGTGAGGAGGTAAGACCATGTCTCTAATAAATTTAATTAATTAATTACAAATCAATAACGTTCACTGAATTGCATAAAATATCTATATTGCTTATTAAAAATGTCCCATTCCATTGAAAGTTTAAATGAGTTTTAAGAAAATAATTTAAAATATTTTATATATTATAACTTTTTGTGAAAATTCTCTCTTAATACATTAAAATCCAGATAATCTGTAAAATGTGTTTTCTTCTATGATTTGATCCCCAGTAAAACATTATAAAAGCATACAAGTATGATTTATTCCTTTACTCTCATTTCTTAACACATTAGTTGATAGATTGTAATAGATTGCAATATAATAAAAAACGTAGTGCATCATTTTCTTGTATAAAACAAATTTTTTTCCTTAAGATTTTTGTTTGGCTACAAACATCATTCTCCTCTATATATAGGATTTGTGCTCAAAATCTTTTAAAAGTAAAAGTATTCTGCCACTTTACTCAATACCTATTAACTTCTCTCCTGTTTTTTTCAAGGTACACTGATTTCCCCTCTTTATTGTTCTTGTCAAGACCATCATATTTCAATTTGTTTTCTGCTTCTGTTGCTAAGAAACAAAGTTGCCTCATTATGTAGGGTCCCCATGTGCCAGCTTTGCTAATCAGTTAGAAATACATTTTCTTTGGGAATTATTTTCTGGATAATAACGTTTACTCTTGATGTTGGCTGACCATTGATGTGATGACAGTGTTTTTGTTATTGCCACTAAGCTACAGTACAAGAAGCTATACATTTACCAGATGTTAGCTTCAGCAAAGAAAATCAATGAGTTTACTGTTCCACTAAGATCCAACCATTTGCACAGGATTTATGCTTTTAAAATTTTCTACAGGGCGGGCGCCTGTAGTCCCAGCTACTCAGGAGGCTGAGGCAGGAAAATGGCGCGAACTCGGGAGGCAGAGCTTGAAGCGAGGCGAGATCGAGCCACTGCACTTTCAGCCTGGGCGACAGAGTGAGACTCCATCTCAAAAAAAAAAAAAAAAGAAAAAGAAAAAAAATTTCCACATAATGACTGTTTTGTAAATTCTTTCATCCAAGAATCTGATTTGATTCAACACGAAGAAATGAAATAAGCATTGCCTCTTCATTGAAGATATAAATGTGTTTCTAGGGACATTCTTTTTCCTCTGAAACTATATATTCTTTTCAGGCAACGCAAGAATTCTCTGATAATACAGAATTCACAATGGATGAGCATTTTCCCCCTGGTCAGAGGTGTTATCCATTCCACCCATGTTAGCATGGTCAAGTGGAACCACCCTGAAATGTGGTGAAGGACACCTTGGACTATTCCCGATTGCATGTCCTGTCTGTCCAGTTGCTCAGCCTCTAGGAGTACTGGTTTCCCCCAAATGAAAATAACAACAGGTTTCTACGAAATAGTATACTTGAAATCTCTTTGAAAATAGATGCCCCATGTAAACAACATAGGCACAATTGTGATAGTATTATATTGGGCTAGAGAAGGAAATAATTCTAAGATTCTTCCGAGTTTCCTTTTCTAAGGAAAATAACAAAATATATGTCTTGAAGTAAGCATTTAGTGATTTAAATGTTGAAATAAATACCTCTGTAATTCTATTTGGTGCTAGAGAGTGCTAAGTAATTAGAAGTGCATCTACTGAGAGTTATCCTGTGAGGGTTTTGCATGTGAAACAAGTTGTATTGTGGTCTCTATAGTTTCTGTAAAGTTTAATAGGGCTTTAATTCTGTTACTGGGATTTAAAATTCTCTCTTGACTAAAGCACCAAAAATCTCCCAGTATTTCTTGTTTTCCTAAGATAGAACTGAGAACATGTGGCTCATCAATCCTAGGTATTATGAATAATGTAGGTATTAGGTAACAATAAGCTTATGTTTGCAAAGTACTGGAGCTTTGGAGATAAAAGCCATTTTGAGCTCGATGCTTCATTGCCCATCTGGCCTAAAAACAAACAGGCTTAATTATCAATTGAAATTTGCTCGAAACAATTATTTCCTAAATTCTTAGGAAAGCTAGAAATTCTGTTTGAAAATGGCCTATTTAAAAGAACATTTTAGTGTTAATAAGAATTCACTGTACATGATGGGTGACAGCAGATGCATATTGAATGAAAGAACAATGAAATATAAATAAATAATTTAGATTTTTACTGAAAGAAAAAATAGTTTTGTACGATAAAACAGGTCAGACTCTGAGAAAAAGATATATATGCAGTTAGCTTATTTGAGCTGTGATCTCCTCTGGGAGCAGTAGGGGAGCAGAAATGTGAGAAAAAGAAGACAAGCCAGCCAATGGCAGAGTAAGCACCTGGGGCTCAATTCTGATAAGGAATTCTGGGAGACTATGTTTATACATGAGGGTGAAGATGCTGGGTATGTATCTACCCATATATATATGGGTATACTAATATCATAATACATATCATATTAGCTGCTCCCAAGGACATGAATTCCTGGCACGTCTAGGCAACCCTTTACGTGGGTTACACGGTGGGATAGGCTCTTGTGACCACAGCAAGTCCTCAAGCACAAACTTGCAGGTGCTTGCACTAGGAAGCACTAGACGATAGGGAAATGGTGTATGCTGAGGGCTCTGGGCAGAGCACACTGTTGATACCTGCACATTTGTTCATACTATCAACTAATGAAATTTGTTTAATACTAGAGTGTCTCCTTTTATTATTGTTAATTAAATATGAATGAAACTATTGAATATTCTTTTTGGTCAAGATCTCCAGGTCTCTTTAACAAAACTTGTTGCTATGATTTGCCAACATTATATATTATGTATTAAATATTTATTGAACAGCTTCTATTTGGAAATAATTCTGCTATTACTTGGGAAATAAAAATAAGTTAAGATAGTGCTCTAGCTCTGAAGCAGGGAATCATACTTGTAAACAAATAGTTTCTAAAAAAATGTTGAAGGTCCACATGATAATTTGTGTCAACTACTGTTGCAGATGATATCCTTTATTTCCTTTATATCCTTCTGAATAAAGGTATTCTTCCCAATGTATTGCTATTCAAATGCCATTTTATAGAAAATTGAAGTCAATGTCATCACTGAATTCATCCGTCATAAGGAATAAAGCATTAAAATTAGCATTAAGGTGGCCGGGCGTGGTGGCTCACGCCTGTAATCCCAGCACTTTGGGAGGCTGAGGCAGGAGGATCACCTGAGATCGGGAGTTCGAGACCAGCCTGACCAACATGGAGAAATCCCGTCTCTACTAAAAATACAAAATTAGCCCAGCGTGGTGGCACATGTCTGTAATCCCAGCTACTCGGGAGGCTGAAGCAGGAGAATCGCTTGAATCCAGGAGGCAGAGGTTGCAGTGAGCCGAGATCACACCATTGCACTCCAGCCTGGGCAACAAGAGTGAAACTCTGTCTCAAAAAAAAAAAAAAAAAAAAATTAGCATAAATGTATTTCTATAAAGATATGATTTTCTGTCTCTGTGAAGGATTAAATAAAAAGATGTGACTTTTTATCGGTGCAGTGGCTCACGCCTGTAATCCCAGCACTTTGGGAGGCTGAGGTGGGTGGATCAACTGAAGTCAGGAGTTTGAGACCAGCCTGGCCAACATGGCGAAACCCTGTCTCTAGACTTTCTATTCCTCTAGATTTACTGCGTGTTTTGCATGATTATATATAATAACTATAACTTTTTCAGAGGGAGTCTTGCTCTGTCACCCAGGCTGGAGTGCAGTGGCACAGTCTCAGCTCACTGCAACCTCTGCCTCCTGGGTTCAAGCAATTCTGTCTCAGCCGCCCGAGTAGCTGGGATTACAGGCCTGCGTTACCATGCCTGGTTAAATTTTTGTACTTTTAGTGGAGATGGGGCTTCACCATGTTGGCCCAAGTTGGTCTCAAACTCCTGACCTCAAGCGATCCACCTGCCTTGGCCTCCCAAAGTGCTGGGATTGCAGGTGTGAGCCACCGTGCCTGGCTCAGGGACTATATTCTTTAGCAAATTCTTTTTGGAAAGATTCAATCTTAAGAGAAACAGTTCATACCTAGGCCCAGGTTACTTTTGATTTGTTTTCGAAATGAGAAGGTCATGTGTATTTGCTTTTGGACCCTGGGGGATAGATAATCAAGGCCTTGTTACTGCCTAGGTCATCACTTTGCACCATAAGCGACAAAGACAATCAAAGTGACCTGAGGAGTTTTTTCCTCCATCTATATGCTACCTTGTGGTAAGATCTAAGGGTTAACAGCTTTGTCCACAACCATGCCTTATCCTTGTAATTGGGCAGTGGAGAGCCAGCATCACCAAACGCAAGACAGCCCATCTGAACTTGTGAGAGCTGGTCTGATACATGAGGGATGGCGACTACAAAGACTGACATAAAAGAATCAAATGGGACCTCCAAGACCAAGAGGGGAACAAAGTTGATTTCATTATAGACTGGGTTCCATCAACCAAGAATAAAAGGAAAGGACACATTTTTTTTTTTGCTTTTAGATGTGTTGTCTTTTTCTCACCTCTTTTTTCTGCTTAAGTAACTGCTATGTTCAGAAATGTTAGCAACAATCAAATTCCAGTTCTGACAGGAAACAAATGCCATTTTCTTCTCTCTTAGTCGCCCACTGAATTGTTACTTTTCATTCCATCAACTAAAGGCTTAAAAAAGTAAATTAGGCCGGAGGCGGTGGCTCACACTTATAATCCCAGCAGTTTGGGAGGCTGAGGTGGGTGGATCATTTGAGGTCGGAGTTCAAGACCAGCCTGGCCAACATGGTGAAACCCCGTCTCTAATAAAAATACAAAAAATTGGCCGGGTGTAGGTGGCAGGAGCCTGTAATCCCAGCAACTTGGGTGGCTGAGGCAGGAGAATTGGAGACAGACGTTGCAGTGAGCCGAGATGGCACCATTGCACTCCAGCCTGGGCAACAGGAGTGAAACTCTGTCTTAAAAAAAAAAAGGGTAAGTTAGTCAACTAACTAATACTACTTTTAGATAAAGCAAATACTAACTGAAAAGGAATCTATCAATGTCTGATGGAATCAATTTTATAGTACATGCATTCTCCATTAATTCTCCACAAGCCATTAAAAGGTGATCCCTTCACACTTCACACATAAGATATTTTCCAATGTTAACCAATGGAATAAAAGGAAATGAAGAGACTAACTTGAGATCCAATGAGATTTCTTTTTATGATGCATTTGAAATGTAATTAAATCAAACTTATTTATTAAATTGTTTCCTTATAAAGAGTTTTCAAAAATAAAATTTCCATATATTTTGAAAATTGGACCTGTTTTCTAAAACAGAATAGGTTATATGTCATATTGCATTTTATTTATGATTTTTCTGGCATATCGTCATGGCAACATTGTGTTTTCTCATATGCAAATGCTAACTTTGAGCAAATAAATTATACCAAATGCTTTCTTCCTAAGCAATAGAAAAATCCTCTCTACTGCCTTGGGAAATTCTGAGAGAATTTAGAAACAAACGCTATTCATCCGTTTATCATATTTTAGGAGAGAGAAGATTTATGAGTATGAAATAAAATAAATGTTACTTTTAAAAAATTTGCAGTAGTTGGATAAACAAGTTTCCTTATATGACATATTTTTACATACACTTTAATTATATATCACTTATAATTTTGTAACTTTTTAAACAAGTCAAAGTTGAAAATTATACAGTTTTTTAAAGTTTTAATTACAGAGGTATAGTAAATTAGTTGCTTATACTTTTAATTGCGATAGTTTAATTTACTACAGACATTTTATTTAATAATGTATTATGTAAAATAACCTGCAGATTTACACAAAAACTATTTTCGTATTTCCTATATTCAAATATTTTTTAATGTGAAGTTAATGGTAAGAAAGGGGAGGGGAATATGTATCTTTATATGATTTAAGCTTAGGATAGAAAACAAAATAATCTCACAGATAATAGGTTTCAACAGGCAGCTTAAAGGAAAGATAAAACGTTTACGATTCCTAGAAAATACTTAAGACTGTGCCTTTATTTTTCCAAATACACACTATCTTCCCGTTGCCAGCATTTGCACAAAACATACCTTCATTCATTCAACAAATCTTTCTTGTTCATTTACTTTGTATCAGACACAATGCTATGAAAAAGCATCAAGGGTAAAAGAGAAGACTAAATATTCCACCTTGATCGATCTGTGATTCATATGATACATACAAAGATTTAGTGATACGATAAACAAAAAAGAGACAAATGGCAAACTCTTTGATATTCTAAAACTCTAATTTTTAGTCTAAAATAAGATTTCCAAACAGTATTCTCTGTATTTCTCTGTCTCTCTCTTTCCCCTCTTTCTCTCTCTGAGCCATTATAAAATTATTATGAAACGGCTTTTTTAGTGTCAGACTTTGCCTGGGTTAAAATCCTAAATCTACCACTTATTAGTCAAGTGACTCTGGGCAATAAGTGAGTTTCCAAATTGTATTTTTCAGGTTGTATGTTTCAAAGTTGACCACAACATTGTCTCCCATTCTATAAATTATTTCGCAATTTGACCTTGTTACTCCCTGTCAAGATGTGGAGATTAATTCTTCTCCACTTGAGAACTGGGCTGGCCTTATGACTTACTTACATCCAGGAGAATGTGGTGGAAGTGATGGTGCGTGGATTCGGAGACAAGGTGAGAAAAGCTCATGCAACTCTGCCTGGTTGTCTCGGGACAGTCGCTCTGGGGAAACCCAGCTGCTGTGAAAGCAGTGCGAGTACCCTCAGACTGCCAGGATTCAGAGACCACGTTTGGCCACTCTGGTTGGCAGTTATAACTGAGGCTGGTCTTCCATCCATCCCAGAAATGGCAGTGGAGTTGTCTTGAGCTGTCCAAATCCGTGTACCATAGAAGCAACAATAAATGACCCTGTCAACAGCGCAAGGAGTAGAAAAATCACCCAGCCCAGTCCTGTCCAAATTCTTGTTCCACAGAACTTATGAGATATAATAAAATCGTTTTCATTTTGTGCCAAGTTTTTTTGGGTAATTTGTTATATAGCAATGATAACTGCAACAGTACTAATACTGAGTACATAGAGACTAAATTATCTAGGATGGAAAATACAATATACATAGAGACTAAATTATCTAGGATGGAAAATTTTAAAGTAGAAAGCATTTCAATTAGTCGTTTGAGGGATATGACTCATTCAATGGAAGAGTAGTAGACTAACTCTAAGACTAAGACAATAATACTTCACATCTTTTGTCACTTAGACATTCCTGGGGAAGAAGATAAATATATGTATTGTATCTTATCTGGAGAATAGGTTTCATATTTTCATTGTCTTAATAAAATATTTCAAAATATTTTTCTAGTTTTTAATATATACATTTTCAGGTGAGAGTTTACTATGTATAGAAAAGTTTGTGATACCTGTATGTTTTTCTCCTTGTCAAGATGTGGAGATGAATGTGGGGATAGAAGACTAAAAAGGAAAGCATACGAAATATTGGTTGAAATTGGAAGTAGCTGTAGGACAATTTTCCCAGATTTCAGGAATAATGCAAACTTTCCTTGTTTTTTGTTTTTCTCTAAGAATTTGGGTCTATTTCTACTACAAATTAGACGTAATGCAGGAGTATTTACAGATTCTTCATAAAGGACTTTAAAATAAAGGAGATCTTTGAATTTCAGTAATTACTTCCCATTAAATTAATCCATTTTTTGTGTGATTCTTCCTTCATTAATAGTATTAAAAGTTGTTACGGGTTATAGAAATTGTAAGAAAGCATACACAAGGCACACATAAACAATGATAAGAACGACTGTGATTAAGAACAATTCCCTCATTGTGACTACACAGCTATCACAATTCTCTCAATTAACCAGGTAAAATGTTATGATCTAATGTTTCTTTGAAACGATTAATAGGCAAAATCTTTAAATTTTTAAAATTTCAAAGTAAATAACACAAAGAATGTCTACTGGGTAACTAAAAAGGAAAGCATTTGCTGATGCAAACAGCATGAAGGCAGAGCCTGAGCACCCAGTGAGCAGCACTGTGTCAGTAGCTGAAGACAGTGTTCAGTGTTGACCCAGTTATTTGTGCATGTTGAAATCCATTAACAGTCTATGAAAAGTACAGATGTAGAAATAAAGAAATCCTAAGGTGCCTTTAGGGACCATGCAGAAGAAAATTATAAGCTTGTGATTCATCCATGTGAAATGTAATTGATGATGGAAAAGATAAGCTAGATGAGAAAGTAAACAGAAGCATCAAGGTAGTGTTGAGAAATGATCCCACGGATCCCGTGTGACAGGCTGAGGAGGCGTCAGTGGTGGCAGAGCTTCAGCTCTTACAAAGTCCACACAGTCAGCCTTGTCCAAAGCGGGGGTACCATCAGCCCAGTCACAGATCCCTTCATTGTGGTTCTAGTGTCACGATTTTTTTTTTTATAATCAAAGAATCCCACTTTAGAAAATTTTCTCCTGTTCACTTGTTTATTTCTGACTTGGGGATAGGAAACTAAAGAAGAGCAGAGTACAGGCATTCCACACTTGCTGCAAGCCATAGTACCTCGTTTGGAGTAAAGTACTGCTAGTATTTATTGACTTTAGAGTCAAAATTCACTAAAACGTTAAAGACTGAAGGGGAAAAAGTAAATCTAATTGGATAAAGTGCAAATAAACTGGCATCTTAAGGAATTATATAAATGATCCAAATTAGATTAGAAATATATAAACTCTCTGAGAAACAAGCAATGCTAGAGAGATTGCTTCTCTTGCATGCTTGTGTTGGCTGTAGCAACCAAACTTTGGGCTACAAAATTAGAAATATATCTCTTTGCTGGTTCTTTAATTAACTAAAGTGAAAGACTCCTCAAAAAATCCAACAGATATTGTCTAACTTACTGACTTCTTTCTTGACAGATTTTCATATAAACTCAAGCTGGAAAGATGATTTTTCTCTCTTCTTAGATATAATAATAGATTTTATAATATGGCCTTCTGGTATTTCATAAGAATCAATGACTGACTATCTTTTTCAACACTTTGCTTTAATGACATTGTTATAATTTAAAATCTTTTTAAAAAAATTTTCAATCTGATTAAATTCCCTAACATTTTGTAACTGTGTCTCATAACTGACACATGTTTAACTAATGGAACACAATTACTGTTATTACTCTTATTATGACGTGCTGGTTACTGAGATGAGGGGAAAAATGTATTTAGAAATACTTTTCACCCCACCGATAACTGTAAGAAGTATGAAACCAACATTAATTGGCTACTGTAATAAAACTATTTGATCTACTCTGATAAAATTAGTTTAGAAACCAAACCAGGAGATGCAGAAAATTGAATATGGTGAAAAGGGTTTGAAGAGACACCTTCTCAAAATACTGTCTACTGAAAAGCAAATGAACAATTACCCCATTTTTCAAGAATCCGAAATCAGGAAAGAGAAAAGATCATGTCATTACATGGTAACTATTTTATTGCTTTGCTTGTAATATTTCTTAGAAGATGGTCTAAAAATGAAGTAGAGCAGATAGAATTGAAATGTGTAGTTCTTCTGCTATCATATTTTGGAGATATGTTTAGTTTAAAATAGAAGATAAACTTGAAACGAGAATCATTCAATTTTCCAAATCAATAAAGACTGAAACTCTAGGTAAAAAATTAATGGTGGGTATTTTTTATTAGTCTATTAAAAGAAAATATCTCTGTATCAATTCTTTCTGAGGGTTTATGATCTTGGCTTTGCCTTTGATATAAATAGCTAGCTATAAAGTTATCTTTTTACTACTTTTGTCTATCTTTATAACTGAAGAAAGCCAATGACACGGGCAATCGTATTTGTTGCTAGTGTTTCTTCTGGAGATTGCTAATAATCAGTTAGTCCGAAGGTAGATCACTTTGTCAGAGCCACAAAGCAAACATGTAACCTAGGTAATAAATAAATAACCTGCTTATTTATTGTAGAAGATTGAAAACTTTGGGTAAATCTATGAATAACATGATTTATACTCTTATACTCTTAGACTTGGCCAAACTTTCTGGTCACTCTTTTTAAATTTTTAAAAAGTGAATTATATTAGCAAGATTACTGGCATGCCTCCTTTAAGAATACATGACACTGGCACTGGTTTTTTAATATTTCATCAGAAGAATCTATGTAAAATACATGTTGATTTACTGTATTTTGTGACTTATTTGTAGAAATGTGACAATGTTGGGTTGTTACATGTCCAAAAGAATAGATATGTTGATCAATTATTTTCATTTTAAAAATAACATTGTACCTTCCAGAAAAAAGGGATTGACATATATTTTCCTTTTTCTTCCACTAAGTCCAAATGAAAACTTTATAGATTACACATTTTTAAAAAGCATAAGAAAACTCTGAAAGGTAGAGAGAAGATGGTGAACCAGCCAAATATCTTGCAATATGAGGAGACACAATGGTGAGTTCTGTGGGTTTTCTTTTAACCTCAGGTACCCCAGATTTAGAGCTGAATAAGTTGGCAACCTGGAAATGCCAAAGGATGCAGACAAAACAACAACAACAAAAACCTTCTAATAATGGCTTGACCTCTGGAAACCATGGGCCAGAAAAGGGACAAACAAGAAGGACAGAAAACTTTTAGACAGTAATTTCTCTACTCCAGGCAGTGTACGCACAAAACTGTGGCCCAACCCAATCCATACAAGCAAAGGCTGTGGGAGGCCTAAGTTTGCCTCCTCACCAGGCTGCAAAGAAGGGCGCCATCTGCTAGGTGGTGTCAGGGAAGGCCAAATAGAAAGGCAGAACTTTCTTTTTTTTTTTTTTATTATACTTTAGGTTTTAGGGTACATGTGCACAATGTGCGGGTTTGTTACATATGTATCCATGTGCCATGTTGTTTTGCTGCACCCATTAACTCGTCATTTAGCATTAGGTATATCTCCTAATGCTGTCCCTCCCCCCTCCCCCCACCCCACAACAGTCCCCAAAGTGTGATGTTCCCCTTCCTGTGTCCATGTGTTCTCATTGTTCAGTTCCCACCTATGAGTGAGAACATGCGGTGTTTGGTTTTTTGTCCTTGTGATAGTTTACTGAGAATGATGGTTTCCAGCTTCATCCATGTCCCTACAAAGGACATGAACTCATCATTGTTTATGGCTGCATAGTATTCCACGGTGTATATGTGCCACATTTTCTTAATCTGATCTATCATTGTTGGACATTTGTGTTGGTTCCAACTCTTTGCTATTGTGAATAGTGCCGCAATAAACATACGTGTGCATGTGTCTTTATAGCAGCATGATTTATAGTCCTTTAGGTATATACCCAGTAATGGGATGGCTGGGTCAAAAGGTATTTCTAGTTCTAGATCACTGAGGAATCACCACACTGACTTCCACAATGGTTGAACTAGTTTACAGTCCCACCAACAATGTAAAAGTGTTCCTATTTCCCCACATCCACTCCAGCACCTGTTGTTTCCTGACTTTTTAATGATGGCCATTCTAACTGGTGTGAGATGGTATCTCATTGTGGTTTTGATTTGCATTTCTCTGATGGCCAGTGATGATGAGCATTTTTTCATATGTTTTTTGGCTGCATAAATGTCTTCTTTTGAGAAGTGTCTGTTCATGTCCTTTGCCCACTTTTTGATGGGGTTGTTTGTTTTTTTCTTGTAAATTTGTTTGAGTTCATTGTAGATTCCGGATATTTGCCCTTTGTCAGATGAATAGGTTGCAAAAATTTTCTCCCATTCTGTAGGCTGCCTGTTCACTCTGATGGTAGTTTCTTTTGCTGTGCAGAAGCTCTTTAGTTTAATTGGATCCCATTTGTCAGTTTTGGCTTTTGTTGCCATTGCTTTTGGTGTTTTAGACATGAAGTCCTTGCCCACGCCTATGTCCTGAATGGTATTGCCTAGGTTTTCTTGTAGGATTTTAATGGTCTTAGGTCTAACATTTAAGTCTTTAATCCATCTTGAATTAATTTTTGTATAAGGTGTAAGGAAGGGATCCAGTTTCAGCTTTCTACATATGGCTAGCCAGTTTTCCCAGCACCATTTATTAAATAGAGAATCCTTTCCCCATTCCTTGTTTTTGTCAGGTTTGTCAAAGATCAGATAGTTGTAGATATGCGGCATTATTTCTGAGGGCTCTGTTCTGTTCCATTGATCTATGTCTCTGTTGTGGTACCAGTACCATGCTCTTTTGGTTACTGTAGCCTTGTAGTATAGTTTGAAGTCAGGTAGCGTGATGCCTCCAGCTTTGTTCTTTTGGCTTAGGATTGACTTGGCGATGCGGGCTCTTTTTTGGTTCCATATGAACTTTAAAGTAGTTTTTTCCAATTCTGTGAAGAAAGTCACAGAATGGGGATGGCTTGATGGGGATGGCATTGAATCTATAAATTACCTTGGGCAGTATGGCCATTTTCACGATATTGATTCTTCCAACCCATGAGCATGGAATGTTCTTCCATTTGTTTGTATCCTCTTTGATTTCATTGAGCAGTGGTTTGTAGTTCTCCTTGAAGAGGTCCTTCACATCCCTTGTAAGTTGGATTCCTAGGTATTTTATTCTCTTTGAAGCAATTGTGAATGGGAGTTCCCTCATGATTTGGCTCTCTGTTTGTCTGTTATTGATGTACAAGAATGCTTGTGATTTTTGTACATTGATTTTGTATCCTGAGACTTTGCTGAATTGCTAATCAGCTTAAGGAGATTTTGGGCTGAGCCAGTGGGGTTTTCTAGATATAGAGTCATGTCATCTGCAAACAGGGACAATTTGACTTCCTCTTTTCCTAATTGAATACCCTTTATTTCCTTCTCCTGCCCGATTGCCCTGGCCAGAACTTCCAGCACTATGTTGAATAGGAGTGGTGAGAGAGGGCATCCCTGTCTTGTGCCAGTTTTCAAAGGGAATGCTTCCAGTTTTTGCCCATTCAGTATGATATTGGCTGTGGGCTTGTCATAGATAGCTCTTATTATTTTGAGATACGTCCCATCAATACCTAATTTATTGAGAGTTTTTAGCATGAAGGGTTGTTGAATTTTGTCAAAGGCCTTTTCTGCATCTATTGAGATAATCATGTGGTTTTTGTCTTTGGTTCTGTTTATATGCTGGATTACATTTATTGATTTGCGTATGTTGAACCATCCTTGCATCCCAGGGATGAAGCCCACTTGATCATGGTGTATAAGCTTTTTGATGTGCTGCTGGATTCGGTTTCCCAGTATTTTATTGAGAATTTTTGCATCAATATTCATCAAGGATATTGGTCTGAAATTCTCTTTTTTGGTTATGTCTCTGCCAGGCTTTGGTATCAGGACGATGCTGGCCTCATAAAATGTGTTAGGGAGGATTCCCTCTTTTTCTATCGATTGGAATAGTTTCAGAAGAAATGGTACCAGTTCCTCCTTGTACCTCTGGTAGAATTCGGCTGTGAATCCATCAGGTCCTGGACTCTTTTTGGTTGGTAAGCTATTGATTATTGCCACAATTTCAGGGCCTGTTATTGGTCTATTCAGAGATTCAACTTCTTCCTGGTTTAGTCTTGGGAGGGTGTATTTGTCAAGGAATTTATCCATTTCTTCTAGATTTTCTAGTTTATTTGCATAGAGGTGTTTGTAGTATTCTCTGATGGTAGTTGTATTTCTGTGGGATCAGTGGTGATATCCCCTTTTTCATTTTTTATTGTGTCTATTTGATTCTTCTCTCTTTTCCTCTTTATTTGTCTTGCTAGCGGTCTATCAATTTTGTTGATCTTTTCAAAAAATCAGCTCCTGGATTCATTAATTTTTTGAAGGGTTTTTTGTGTCTCTATTTCCTTCAGTTCTGCTCTGATTTTAGTGATTTCTAGCCTTCTGCTAGCTTTTGAATGTGTTTGCTCTTGCCTTTCTAGTTCTTTTAATTGTGATGTTAGGATGTCAATTTTGGATCTTTCCTGCTTTCTCTTGTGGGCATTTAGTGCTATAAATTTCCCTCTACACACTGCTTTGAATGTGTCCCAGAGATTCTGGTATGTTGTGTCTTTGTTCTCGTTGGTTTCAAAGAACATCTTTATTTCTGCCTTCATTTCATTATGTACCCAATAGTCATTCAGGAGCAGGTTGTTCAGTTTCCATGTAGTTGAGCGGTTTTGAGTGAGTTTCTTAATCCTGAGTTCTAGTTTGATTGCACTGTGGTCTGAGAGACAGTTTGTTATAATTTCTGTTCTTTTACATTTGCTGAGGAGAGCTTTACTTCCAACTATGTGGTCAATTTTGGAATAGGTGTGGTGTGGTGCTGAAAAAAATGTATATTCTGTTGATTTGGGGTGGAGAGTTCTGTAGATGTCTATTAGGTCCACTTCAGAACTTTCATCCTCACTGGCTAGTGATGAGGTCTTACCTCTGGTGGAGTCAACAGAGACCACATGGACAGCCTGCATTTCTACTTCCACTTGGACATAAACGGACACCTGCTCTGCATCTCTGATAAGCTGGCGTCAGAAGAGATGTGCTGGAGAATGAGAACTATCACCTAGTGGTAACCATGACACGTCTGCTGCTATGTCAGTGGTGATCATGTGGGAAACTGGAAATGCCACTCCCACTCTAAAGTAATGAGAAGTCTTCCTTATTTGGGTGTCAATGGAGGCTAAGTGGGAGAACTGAACTACCTCTTTCTCCCTGTGGATACCTATTTTATGGTCTCAGATAAAGTTAGTTGTAACAGAAGATTTATATAGGATCTACAGTATCATGTCAACATAAAAATAAGCCTAAGTCTCAATCAAAAATCACACATACCAAAAATCAGGAAGTTCTCATACTGAATGAAAAAAGCTAAGTAATACCAAGCTGACAGGAATGTTCGTATTATCTGAAAAAGAATGTAAAGAAATCATGGTAAAGATGCTTCTAGGAGCAATTACAGATATGTCTAAAGCAAATAAAAAAATAGAAAGCCCCAGGAAAGAAATAGAAAGTCTCAGCAAAGAGAAGACATAATCTACTGGAGATTTTTATATCTGAAAAATACAATAAATGAGAAAAAATCTTCAGTGGATCAGCTCAACACAGATTGAGAGGACAGAGGAATCAATGAACTGGAATGCAGAAGAACAAAAATAACTCAGTCTGAATGACAGAGAACAAATCAACTAAAAATTGAGCAGAACCTTAGGAACTAGTGGGAATGTAACAAAAGATCTGAAATTCATGGTATCAGAGTTCTAGCAGAAAAGGAGAATGAGGGCAGGGCTGAAAAAGATCTTGAAAAAAATAATAGCTGAAAAGCTCTCAAAATTGGCAAGAGACATAAACCTAAAGATTCAAGAAGCTGAGCAAGCTGGACGTGATGGCATGTGCCTGTAGTCCTAGCTACTCGGGAGGCTGAGGCAGGAGGATTGCTTGGGCCCAGGAGTTCAAGACTGCAATGAGACATAATTGCACCACTGTTCTCCAGCCTGGGTGACAGAAAGGGTCTGTCCCTAAATAAAGAAAGAAGGGAAGCAAAAACAAACAGGATAAACTGAAAGAAATCCATGCCAAAATGCATCATAATTAAACTTCATAAAATTAGATACAAACAAAAATCTTGAAAGTAGCCATAAAAAATGACATCTCACCCATAGAGAAAAACAATCAAAAGACAGCAAATTTCTTACCAGAAACCTTAGAGAAGTGGCACTGTATTTTTTCAAGGTGTTGTAAGAAAAGAACTGTCAACCTAGAAGTCTTCACTTAGCAAAAGAAATATCCTTCAGAAATTAAAGGAAAGTAAAAATATTATGAAATAAAGGAAAGCTAAGAGAATTTGTTGCCAGCAGAACTTCCTTAAAAGGACTACTAAGGAAGTTCTCTAAACAAAGAGAAAATGATAAATGAAGAAACTGTGGAACATCAGGAAAGATGAAAGAATGTGGTAAGCGAAAATACGAGTAAATATAAAAGGTTTTCCATCTGTTCTCAAGTTCTAAATTGATAACTGAAGCAAACATTATAAACTGTCTAATGTAGGTCTAAATATATATAGAGAAAATATTAAAGACAATTATAAACAAGGGAAGACAAAGGGATATCAATGTAGCAAAGTTTCTATACATCTCTCAAACTGGTAAAAATACAACTGTAGACCCTAAGTTATATATCTGTAATACTTAAAACAATGACAAGTAGATACATTCAAAAGCACTACAAATTAAAATTAAATTCTAGAAACGTCCAAGTAAGGAAGGCAAGAAAAAGAAAACAGAAACAAGTAGAGAAAAAAAAAATAGAAAACAAAAAATAAATGGCAGGCTTATGCCCTAACATATGAATAATTATGTTATATTAAATGGTGTAAAGATACCAATAAAAGGCATTTGCAGAGGGAATTTAAAAATATGAGCTATGTATATGCTATGTATATGCTGCCTGTAAACTCACTTCAACTATAATAATATATGCAGGTTGGAAGTAAAAAAATAGAAAAAGATCTATCATATAAATCAGGTAAATTGGACTTCAGAGAAAAGAAAATTACTAGAGACAGAGAAGCTTATTATGTAATGGTAAAAGGATAAGGCCACCAAAAGATATAGCATTTCTGACTATATATGCACCAAACAATTAATAATGTCTATACTTATAGACTGGATAAATCAATCCATAATAATGTATACTTAATATAAGAGCAGAAATCAGTGAAATCCCAAGCAGTACTACAATAGAGAAAGTTAATGAAGGAATGAGCTGATTAATTGTAAAGATCAATAAAATTGACACGCCTCTGTCAAGGCTGACAAAGACAAAAGAGAGAGAAGACACGAATAACCAATATCATGGATGAAACATGCGCTGCAAGTAAAGATCTTGCCGACACCTAAAGAACAACAATGAACTGCTGTGAACAACTCTACACACACGTTTGACAACCTCCATGAAATGTATTACTTTCTTGAAAAACACAAAGTGCCACAAGTCACCCAATGTGAGATACTTTGAGTAGTGCTATAATCATTAAGAAAATTAAACCAATAATTTAAAATCTCCCCAAAAGAAAATCTTCAGGCACAAATGCTTTCACTGGAATACTTTACCAGATGTTTAAAGAAGAATAAACCTGATTCTACACAATCTCTTTCAGTAAAGAGAAGAAGGAACATAAAATGTATTAGACAATGCTCCTTCTTCTTCAATTCTGATTCAACATAGGGGTTGGGATCTAGATTTGGGCAGAGTTCTTAGACTTGACACCAAAAGCATAACTGGAAACAACCCATATGTCCTTCAGTGTGTGAATGGTTAAAAAAAGACACTATACACATACCATGGAGTCTCTCTTAGCAATAAGAAGGAACAGACTTCTGATCAATGCTAAAACATAAATAAATCTCCAGAGAATTATGCTGGATGAAATAAAAGCAATTTTAGAAGATTACAAACTGTATAATTCCATCTATATATAATTTCGAAAATGACAATATTCTGGAAAGGAAGAACAGATTATTGGTTACCATGGATTAAGGAGAAGGTGGGGGTAGAAGAGAGTGACTGCAGCTATAAAAGAGTGCCGTGAGGGATTTTTGGTGGTGGATGTTTTGTGTCTTGGCCATATCAATGTAAATATCCTGGTTGTGACACTGTATTATAGTTTTACAGGGTGTTACCATTGCGCGATATTGAGCAAAGAACATATGGGGTTGTTTTATAATATTTCCTACAAGTGCATGTAAATATACAATTATCTCAAAAAAGTCTAATGGAAAAATTGACATATTACCTGCTTTATCTATTTTTTTTTTTTTTTTTTTTTTTTTGAGACGGAGTCTGGCTCTGTCACCCAGGCTGCAGTGCAGTGGCGCGATCTCGGCTCACTGCAAGCTCCGCCTCCCGGGTTCACGCCATTCTCCTGCCTCAGCCTCTCTGAGTAGCTGGGACTACAGGCGCCCGCCACCACGCCCGGCTAATTTTTTTGTATTTTTAGTAGAGACGGGGTTTCACCGTGGTCTTGATCTCCTGACCTCATGATCCCCCGCCTCGGCCTCCCAAAGTGCTGGGATTACAAGCGTGAGCCACCGCGCCCGGCTGCTTTATCTATTTAATCTGTGTTCCATACTTTTTCAATTTTTGGTTTGCTTTTTACTCTACTCTTATTAAGTTTGCATGAATTTGAAAGCGTAAATAAGTAAAACATGCCAAAGGTTTAAAAAACACTTAAATAAATTTAATAACACTAGAATCCCAAGCTATGTAATTGTGAAATACTTATCAGTGAAATTACAAAATATTTGAAATTTTTCTTTAACATACTGTAGCAAAATAAGCAAAGAATAAAACGAAGTGGTAAAATCTTGATAACTGCAAAATTTGCATTATGGATGTATGGGGGTTTAATCAAACAATTCTTGCTTCTGTGTATGTATGAGAATTTTCACAAAAAATGATAAATGGCAAAAGATGAAGGATTCCATTCATTTTAACTTCTTGGTAATTATGTAAATATACATCTATATATAAATTATGATGTTCAAAGTCAATGTCATTTTTATGCTACATGTCTCAAAGATGAACTGTATTTGGATGTCACATGGGCATAGTGATTTAACAATGATTTATATTTTTGGAATTTAAGGATGAGGGGAGAGCTGTAGTGCTCAAGATCTATGCTTCTCTCCTTTATGTGTTCGGCTTCTTAAAACTGAAGAGCCGATTACAGAAATTTAAGTAGGTAGATGTTAAATCATGATGTTTCCACTACTATTATGTTTTGATAATGCATTAAAAACTTATTTAAATCATATCTTAATTACTGGTATTACCACGTAAGCAGTAAAGGGTGTTTTAGAAATAGTACTGCCTGTTATTTCCACTTCTAAATATTCATCTAATTCCTGCCTTCTCCTGATTTCCTGCTGATTTACACAGCTGCCAACCAAAGGATTTTCAATGCCATATGAACGTTGAAATATGTTAAACTATTCAATCTGTTCTTTAATTTAATTAGGTATGAACTCTATCTACTATAGAATGATAAGTTTAATTTTCTCCCTTCTGGAGTCTAAAAGAGAACCCTATTTGGGATTTTGCAAACATAAAAGTCACGGGTATTCTGCTTTGTAATTACTATGTACTTTGGGGACAATCTGGCCTATGTGAAGATGCACATGTTTGATCAGCTGTCTGAATAAGATTTATAATTTTGTTGAACTTCAGTAGGCACTGAGTATTCTTGTTAATAGCAGTTGTGTATTATTTGGAATTTGAGCTCTGAATAACTACTCTAGTTCATTTATCTTACTTTCTTTTTTTGGGGGGAGGGGTGAGGGGGGACAGAATTTCATTCTTGTTGCCTAGTCTGTAGTGCAATGGAGTGATCTCAGTTCACTGCAACCTCTCCCTTTTGGGTGCAAGCAATTCTCCTGCATTAGCCTCCTAAGTAGCTGGGATTACAGGCGTGTACCACCACATCTGGCTAATTTTTTTTTTTTTTTTTTTTTTTAGTAGAGACAGGGTTTGTTGGTCAGGCTGGTCTTGAACTCCTGACCTCAGATGATCCACTGGCCTCGGCCTCCCAGAGTGCTGGGATTACAGGCATGAACCACCACACCCGGCCCTTACTTTCAAACACCACTTCCTGTACCTTACTTCAACACTTGAAAAATTGCATCACACCCAGAATTTCAGTTTCAACCATCTCATTCTCAGACCACTAAGTTCTGCATTTCTACCTCATGAACTGCACTTAGTGCCCCCAACCTTACACTTAAACAATGTATTGTCTATCAGGATCTCCAATCTATTTATCCTGTTACATTTTCATTGTCTTTAACTCCTACAGCCGGCTGAGATTTTATGGATCTCATTGCCCTCACTCCCCACCATTTTAATCACTGAGCAACTTCTACCTCAGTTAAACCCAACTTTTAATGCACTCTGCCTCTCTAACGCTGTATATAAATGTAGCTGGAGAGAAGATTGCCACACTGAGTAGAATCATTCTAAATAGAAATCACGAATCATATCTCTTAGTCTTGTCTAGCAATTTGACACTTGCCTATTCAATTTACTCCCATACTCAACAGAACATTACCTCATACTTTTCTCTCCTCAAATCTCCCTCATTCCTTTTCCCTTCTTTTAAAGTTACAACCTTTTCTCAACAATATTCAGAAATATTTTTGATACATACTGACTAGACCCTATTCTAATCTCCTGGAACACATAGATAAACAAAACATTCATATTCTTTCTACATAGCTTTTATGTCTGAGAGAGAATGCAAATAACATACATGATACATGATATAGTACCTTAAAGGCATAATATATTTATCTAGTTCTATGCTTTTAAATAGGATCTCTATACTAATGGCACCTAAATTTATAGCTGCAATTCAACCTTCTGCCTTAAGCTTCAAATTCATATGTCTAATTTCATCCCTGATATTATCAGAGATATCCAAAAGATGTCTCAAATTTAACTTGTACAAAATATATTTTGTTATTAAGATCCTATAGCACAATCAATTCTATCATAATGTTTGCGTATGTTTAGAAAACAAAATCAATGTGAAATTCATCTTTCACATTGTGTACATATTCTTAACAGTCAATCATCAATAAAGGAAGATAAATTGAGGGTCTTTGGTGTTGGCTTGTCTCCTAAGGTTCTTTTTTAAAAAAATGTAACAGTTATTTTAAGGTCAGGGGTACATATATAGGTTTGTTACATAGATAAACTAGTGCCATGGGAAGTTGTTGTACAGATTATTTCATCACCCAGGTATTAAGCCTAGTACCCACTAGTTATTTTTCCTGGTCAGCTCCCTACTTCTATCCTCCACTCTCTGATAGCCCCCAGTATATATTTCCCTCTATGTGGCCATGCGTTGCCATCATTTAGCTCCCACTTATAAGTGAGGCCATATGGTATTTGGTTTTCTGTTTCTGCATTAGTTTGCTAAGGATAATGGCTTCCAGGTCCAACCATGTTCCTGCAATGGATATGAACTCATTTTTTATGGCTACATAATATCCCATGGTGTACATGTATCACATTTTCTTTATTTGGTCTACCACTGATGGGTACTTAGGTTGATTCCATGTCTTCGCTATTGTGAGTAGTGCTGCAATGAACATATGCATACATGTACCTTTATAATAGAATGATTTATATTCCTTTGGGTATATACCCTGTAATAGGATTGCTGGGTCAAATGGTAATTCTGAGGAATTGCTACACTGCTTTCCACAATGGTTGAACTAATTTATCCTCCTAACAACAGTGCATAAGCATTCCTTTTTCTCTGCAACCTTGCCAGCATCTGTTATCTTTTTTGACTTTTTAATAACAGCCATGCTGACTGGTGTGAGATGGTGTCTTACTGTGGTTTTGATTTGCACTTCTCTAATGATCAGTGATTCTGAGCTTTTTTTCATATGCTTGTTAGCTGCATGTATATCTTCTTTTTAAAAGTGTCTGTTCATGTTCTTTGCCCACTTTTTAATAGGGTTGTTTGTTTTTTTCTTCTAAATTTGTTTACATTCCTTATAGATGCTGGATATTAGACTATTGTCAGATGCACAGTTTGCAAAAATTTTCTCCTATTCTGTAGATTGTGTGTTCATTCTGTTGATAGTTCCTTTTGCTTTGCAGAGGCTCTTTAGTTTAATTAAATCCCAGTTATTATTTTTTCCTTTTGTTGCAATTTCTTTTGATGTTTTCATCATGAAATCTCTGCCTGTTCCTGTGTCCAGAATGGTATTGCCTAGGTTGTCTTCAAGGGTTTTTATAGTTTTGAGGCTTTGTGTTTCTGCAAAAACCTCAGCTTTTCACTGTGCCTCAGCCACCACAGTGGCTGACTCTGTCACTCCCAGACCCCCTTGCTACTCCCATTTGTTCTGAGTTTGTTGAGATGCTACATCACATAGTACAGAAGTCTGACTTCCTGAGCAGCTTCTGAAGAGTTGGCTGATGTAAGTTAGAAGTGCCCTTGCTGTGTGAATGGCTATGTCTTTCTAGCTTATTGTGAAGCAGTGACCAGCACAGGAAGCAATAACTAGCATATCACCTTGTACTGCACCCTATCCTTCTCAGTCCTATCTCCCCCTTTTTTTCTTCTTTTTCCTTGAGGTTGTGTCTCTCTAATCAGACACATTCCTGATATTTTGAATGCTGTGTTTACTTGGTTAGCAAAAATATCACATAGTTAAAATTTGAAGTTGAACATGATATTAAACACCTCTTTTTACAAATGAGAAACCCAAGGCCAAGAGAAACGGCATGATTTATCTAAAGTAAGAGGCTGACTTCTAGCAAATGTAGACTTATTTCTTGTTCCTATAGCAAAACATAATTCCACTAGAACATAAATATGCAGGACCCTGAAAATACATAAGCTATTTGCTTATCATTGCTATTCTACATAACACCATCAGAGAATCACTTTAACTGTGATGAGGCCAATCCATCATCAGATGACAATATGTCATCATTATATGTTCAGATTTTGTGCATTAACCCCCAGATTTTCATTCAGTAAAGTTAGCAATATCAAACCAAATGCAAAGTTTTCACCATTTGTTCAGGTAACCATGCTATATAAAAATCAATTCACCTTTTAATACAAAGAATTACTTTTGAAGATGCCGAATGCTCTGATTTTTTTCTCCTAATCTGAAATTGTTGGAATAAAAAGAGTAAATATAATATAAACTTCAATACCTCATTTATTTACCAAAAGAAAACCATTTCTATAAAATACTGGCAAACTGAATCCAGCAGCACATCAAAAAGCTTATCCACCATGATCAAGTGGGCTTCATCCCTGGAATACAAGGCTGGTTCAACATATGCAAATCAATAAATGTAACGCAGCACATAAACAGAACCAAAGACAAAAACCACATGATTATCTCAATAGATGCAGAAAAGGCCTTTGACAAAATTCAACGACGCTTCATGCTAAAAACTCTCAATAAATTAGGAATTGCTGGGACGTATCTCAAAATAATAAGAGCTATCTATGACAAACCCACAGCCAATATCATACTGAATGGGCAAAAACTGGAAGCATTCCCTTTGAAAATGGGCACAAGACAGGGATGCCCTCTCTCACCAGTCCTATTCAACATAGTGCTGGAAGTTCTGGTCAGGGCAATCAGGCAGGAGAAGGAAATAAAGGGTATTCAATTAGGAAAAGAGGAAGTCAAATTGTCCCTGTTTGCAGATGACATGATTGTATATCTAGAAAACCCCATCATTTCAGCCCAAAATCTCCTCAAGTTAATAAGCAACTTCAGCAAAGTCTCAGGATACAAAATCAATGTACAAAAATCACAAGCATTCTTATACACCAATAACAGACAGAGAGCCAAATCATGAGTGAACTCCCATTCACAATTGCTTCAAGGAGAATAAAATAACCAGGAATCCAACTTACAAGGGATGTGAAGGACCTCTTCAAGGAGAACTACAAACCACTGCTCAATGAAATAAAAGAGGATACAAACAAATGGAAGAACATTCTATGCTATGGGTACAAAGAATCAATATCGTGAAAATGGCCATACTGCCCGAGGTAATTTATAGATTCAATGCCATCCGCATCAAGCTACCAATGACTTTCTTCACAGAATTGGAAAAAACTACTTTAAAGTTCATATGGAACCAAAAAAGAGCCCACATTGCCAAGTCAATCCTAAGCCAAAAGAACAAAGCTGGAGGCATCACGCTACCTGACTTCAAACTATACTACAAGGCTACAGTAACCAAAACAGCATGGTACTGGTACCAAAACAGAGATATAGACCAATGGAACAGAACAGAGCCCTCAGAAATAATGCTGCATATCTACAACTCTCTGATCTTTGACAAACCTGACAAAAACAAGAAATGGGGAAAGGATTCCCTATTTAATAAATGGTGCTGGGAAAACTGGCTAGCCATATGTAGAAAGCTGAAACTGGATCCCTTCCTTACACCTTATACAAAAATTAATTCAAGATGGATTAAAGACTTACATAGTAGACCTAAAACCATAAAAACCCTAGAAGAAAACCTAGGCAATACCATTCAGGACATAGGCATGGGCAAGGACTTCATGTCTAAAACACCAAAAGCAATGGCAACAAAAGCCAAAACTGACAAATGGGATCCAATTAAACTAAAGAGCTTCTGCACAGCAAAAGAAACTATCATCAGAGTGAACAGGCAACCTACAGAATGGGAGAAAATTTTTGCAACCTACTCATCTGACAAAGGGCTAATATCCAGAATCTACAATGAACTCAAACAAATTTACAAGAAAGAAACAAACAACTCCATCAACAAGTGGGTGAAGGATATGAACAGACACTTCTCAAAAGAAGACATTTATGCAGCCAAAAAACATGAAAAAATGCTCATCATCACTGGCCATCAGAGAAATGCAAATCAAAACCACAGTGAGATACCATCTCACAGCAGTTAGAATGGCCATCATTAAAAAGTCAGGAAAAACAGGTGCTGGAGTGGATGTGGAGAAATAGGAACACTTTTACACCGTTGGTGGGACTGTAAACTAGTTCAACCATTGTGGAAGTCAGTGTGGGGATTCTTCAGGGATCTAGAACTAGAAATACCATTTGACCCAGCCATCCCATTACTGGGTATATACCCAAAGGATTATAAATCATGCTGCTATAAAGACACATGCACATGTATGTTTATAGCAGTACTGTTCACAATAGCAAAGACTTGGAACCAACCCAAATGTCCAACAACGATAGACTGGATTAAGAAAATGTGGCACATATACACCATGGAATACTATGCAGCCATAAGAAATGATGAGTTCATGTCCTTTGTAGGGACATGGATGAAACTGGAAACCATCATTCTCAGTAAACTATCGCAAGGACAAAAAACCAAACACTGCATGTTCTCACTCATAGGTGAGAACTGAACAATGAGCACACCTGGACACAGGAAGGGGAACATCACACACTGGGGACTGTTGTGGGGTGGGGGGAGCGGGGAGGGACAGCGTTAGGAGATATACCTAATGCTAAATGACAAGTTAATGGGTGCAGCACACCAACATGGCACATGGATACATACGTAACAAACCTACACGTTGTGCACACGTACCCTAAAACTTGAAGCATAGTAATAATAAAATAAAATAAAATAAAATAAAAAGACTTTCTTTCCATAAAAAAAATCATTTCTAGGCATAATTATGTATAATTTAATATCTTAGATTTTCAGGTTCTATTTCAAAATAAAATACATGTATATAACCAGCATGCCTGTAATCTGTTACTCAGTTTTACTTAGACCATGTACACTAAGTCAAAGCAAAAGAAAAAGCCCGTATGAATGTGTAGATATTTATTCTCTAATGTCATATTCTATGGAAGAATGAAAATGCAATAATTAGCAATTTATTTTGTTTTTCCAAATAAATATGTTTGAAAGGGCTGAGGAATGTAGAAGTTTTATTTAAAATACAAATATAAAAATGAGCTACTCCAGACCTAGTGCTGCAGATCCATCGAGCACACCTTTAATGCGTATTCCGTCTTCTTCCTCAACTCTCTGTTAAGTGGCATGCATAAAGATGTAAATATCCTCTGGCCAAAGTGGTATCAGGAAACAGTTTTAACCAGGGCACCACTTTGAGAATGGTGACATTTCCAAAGTGAATTAAAGATTTTGAATATTTATAATACAATTTTTGGAGAAGAATTGAGGTGCTTAACATCAAAGAAAGCTGGTTTGTATCAGTATTACAGTGAAGTTGTCCAAAGATGTAATGGGCAGCTTCATAAATTTGAGAGCTCTCTTTACCAGGAGCAGACTTCACTAGAAGAAGATTAAATAGTCATTTGATAGTAATGATGTAGAGGAGATTTAAATATTAATAAATGGATTAGATTGGTTTTAAGTCTTCTTCCAGTTCTGGTTTTTGCTTTCTATAGAAGGTGCCTTCTGCATCACTGTATGTTCAGACATCATAATCAACCCACAGTAAATTTTACCTATATTCTTTCTTCACACTTACTATTTGTCAGTTAATTATGTTTATTGTTGATTTCTAGCACCAAGTTTGTTAAACATCTGTAATTTTAATTTTGAACATCTCCCAACACAATAAAAGTATTGCGAAAAATAAATAAAATCTTATTACTGATAAAACTAGGAGATATGTTTGTCCAAACTATTAAAGTGTTTGATATGCCATATTAGCAGACATGCCATGTTAGCAGAATATCATATTATATCAGAGTATCATATATATCAGACATATCAGAATATCATACATATCAGAATATCTGATATGCCATATTAGCCAAAATCATTTAGATGATAAGGCAGGGTCAAAAAGTGGAACTCTGAATTGTGGGCCATGGTCAATTTTGGCTGGCTGGCAAGAATAAAAAAAGAATTCACATGTATACACATTCTTGCCTCCAAAGGAGCTTCATTGTAGGTAGAAATTCCTACCAGCTCTTTTCTCATAAAAAATCCCTACAAACTCATGGATGATTTATTTATTCGAAAATGAGCAGTGTCATTTTAAAATTACATATGTACATATATACACGTACATAAGTATACACACACACAAACACACACACACACACACACATATCCTGCAGGGTGCAATAAAAGACCTGAAACACACAAAAGTAGAATAGTCATTAGAAGCCTGCTTTTACTGAGTAGATAAACGTAGTGCCCGATTACTATATATTTTATTTTACATTTTGCTATGTTTTGATAGTTTCATGAATTCAAATAACTTAACAAAAATACAAATCTTTTGAACAGGGATATGAAAGCTCTAGGCTGACAGAGTGGAACAAAAGAATAAGATGAAATACAATATGCTAGAAGAGTTGAAGAGAGAAGTAGAAAAGAAAAAGTAACGACAAAATTTAAAGCTCTTAAAGCAGCACATACGAGAATAAAAATGCAAAAGAGCATAAACGGGAACACGGATGAGAAAGTTGAGAAAATATAAATTAACACAATTAAATTTTTAAATTAAATTAAACATTGATATGAAATCAGACAAAAATATAGAAAAGTTCACATATTCATAACTGATTTCCCTGAAGGAAAGTGGCAAAAGTAACAGAACAAATAACATTTGCATATATAATTGTAGAAAACATTTTAGTAATAAGGATTTCAATGTATTAGTTAGAAGTTAACTCTAAAAATTCCTTTCTTGTTATGATGGAATAACAAGATTCTGATATACTTCCTCTTCTTAGAAAACCAGAAAACAATTCAAAATATAGGAAGCAGTAGTTTTGCAGATATTGGACAACATGTAACACAGGACCGTGGCCCTAGGAAGAGAATAACAACTGATGTGAGCCCTATCATTGTATCTACAGTATAGACAGAAAACCAAAAACAACTTTGATGTCACATTGAGTTGGGAGCAGAAAAAGTCAGTGTAGCTAGCTAGAATTGGTGGGGCAGACAACGAGGTATGAGGCAGATGAACAAAGAGAGAATTTTAAATACTTGCGTAGCGTCTTGAGCTTTTGACTAAGTACTAATATGCACATGTCTGAAAGAAAACTACACAAGACAGAGGAAATAATTATCACAAATGAGAAGCTGAAGCTCACACAGAATTGGGACTAGATCATAATCTCACAGCTTAATTTACCTGAGGCATTGGACAGAATTTTCTGAAAGGTGATTAGGTTAAATTAGCTTTAGATAATAGGTTCTCTAGCTCTACACTTAAAAAGCTTAAAGAAGAGCTCAGAAAGGGTCCAACTGATTCCAGCTAACTTAACTGAGTGTCAAAACAAAATCAAACAGTATTTAAAAAAATACAACAATCCAGTGACCAAAACTATAAAATTCATCATGGCTGGCATCCAGGAAAAATATTACCAGACATGTAAAGAAGCAGGAAAATAATCAGAAAAAAATTAATCAATAGAAATTGACTGAGAAATAAAAGAGATTATATTTAAAGCCAGCAAAGAAGAATGTTGATTATTACGCCAGGTGCGGTGGCTCATGCCTGTAATCCCAGCACTTTGGGAGGCCAAGGTCGGTGGATCACCTGAGGTCAGGAGTTCGAGACTAGCCTGACCAACATGGTGAAACCTGAGTAGCTGGGATTATAGACACCTGCCACTACACCCAGCTAATTTTTTGTAGTTTTAGTAGAGCTACTCAGGATGCTGAGGCATGAGAATCATTTGAAGCTGGAAGATGGAGGTTGCAGTGAGCCAAGATCGTACCACTGCACTCCAGCTTGGGTGATAAAGTGAGACTCCGTCTCAAAAAAAATATATAGTTATTATATATAACTATAATAATAATTATTAGTTATGATTATATTATAGTTATAATTATAGTTATTATGTTATAATATAATAATTATTATAGTTATGTTCCATATTCTTTTAAAAAGTGGAGGAAAAATAGCATGATAAGGGGAGAAAGGAAAGGCAAATATGTCCCAAATAGAAAATGTAGAGATGGAAAATATGATATCTGAACTATGTATATATACCACATGGGATGAATAGCAGTTAGACACCGCAGAAGAAAAGGTCATTTTACTTGGACACATAGCAACAGAAACCATCCAAAATGAAACAAAGAAAGAAAATAGATGGAAAAAATAGTATTAGGACCTGTGGTGCCATATCAAGCAGTCTAACCTAAATTTAATTGGAGTTCCAGAAAGAAAGAGGTGGTAAAGGAAAAAATTGTTTCAAAAAATAGTAGCTAAAAGTTTTCCAAATTTGATTAAAAATATAAATCCACGGCTCCAAAGAGTTTCACGAACCTTAAGTGGAGTAAACCTATAATGAAAATCATCCCTAGGCATAGCAAAATCACATAGCAGCTGAAAACTAGTAATAATGAAAAATATTCTTAAAAGCGAGCATAGAAAAAAGACCAAAATTTGAATAAGAATAAGGGACAAAGATAAGGATGAAAGCAGACTTCTTTTCAGAGACAATGCAAGCTTGACAATAGTTGAGCAATATTTTATAAGTATAAAAGAAAATCTATTAACCTCCAATTTCTGACTCAGTAAAAACATCATTCAAGTGAAGACCAATGAAAGAATTGTAAGTTGAGATAATTATTGCCAGCAGACACGCACCATAAAGGACGTTCTTCAGGCAGAAGAAAGTGACACCTGAGAAGCCCAGCTCCTAGTAAAAAACCTACCTGTGATTTCTTTTCACGTCTGACCGTAGGCAGTTAGAGCTTTCCCTAGCTTAATGCACAGCCAGTGCATTTCATTCCCTGAAGGGAGCTGCCAACAAGGACTCAGGCCCCCGTGGCAGGCCATGCTGTTATATTATCTGAGTTCCTAGTCCAGGTGCCTCCTTTTGGTGCCTTCTTTATGGGGACCTTCAGCTTCTAGGCGCCCCTGTCTAGATCTACTTATCATTGCGAGGAGGGACCTGGAAGACACTTTTCTACACTCTAATTCACTACTCAGTACTTTTGCCCCCCAACACTTCCTTGTCTCCTCCCCCCGCCCCACCCCTTCCACAAAATAGCAGAAGCTTTTTGTTCAAGGCTCCCTTGGCAGTGAGATGACTCTGCATCTATGCTGATCTGCCTGACCCTTAGTGGAACACCATTCCATGGGAGAAAATAAAATAGGGTGGGGAATTGACACTTTCTCACATTTTTCTTCTTGCTGATACTATTATGGTGAGTGATGAAGACTTGACTGTTATTTTTGTCTTATTGTTTTAACCTACACCTGGCGGCATAGATCTCCGGAGCTCTGAGCCCTTGCCAATACCAAAAGGTAATTTGGCTCCACACAAAAAATAAAGGGTCAAAAAGAGCCAATGGAAATAACAAACATATTGGTAAATGCAACATTTTTCTCCTTTTTAATCTCTTCTAAAAGATAACTGATTGTTTAAAGCAAAAATAACATGTATTATGAAGCATATGTGGGAGTAAAATGGACACAGAATGTGAAGAGAAGAATTGAGGCTTACAGGTGTAAGGTAGTTAACCTATACATGAAGGGATCTGTCATTATTTGGAGCTAGACTGTGTAGGTTTCAGAGGTATATTGTAAACCCTATATCAACCAGTAACAACTATAAAACAAAGTAATATAGCAAATATGCCCATAGTAGAGATATTAATAAAATGGAATTCTAAAATAATTTTAAAATTCCATCTATAGTAGTGGCAAAAGATAATAAAAAGAAGTCTAAATCTAACAAAATATATGGAAGAGTTCTATATTAAACACCAAAAACTTTTCTGAGTAAAATTTTAAAACACATATATAAATAGACAGCATATTTACTGACTGAAAGATTTATTGTTGAGGTTTAAATTCTCCCCTAACTGATGTATAGATTTTGTGCAATCCACTCAAAATTGTTGAAGGTTTTTAGATGGAAAGAGACAAGGAGATTCAAAACTTGATATGGAGGTGCAAATCATCTGGAAGAGACAAAACAATTTCCAAAGAAAGTGTAATGTTGGAGGTCTTAGACTACCTGATCTCAATGTATACAGGAATAGCTTGGAGATACTGAGGGTTCAGTTCCAGACCACTGCAATAAAGCAAATATCACAATAAAGCTAGTCAAATGGCATTTTGTTTCCCAAGTGCATATAAAAATTATGTTTACACTATACTGTGGTCTATTAAGTGTTCAATAGCATTATGTCTAAAAATATGCATGCCTTAATTAAAAATTACTTTATTGCTGAAAAATTGCTAACCGCCATCTGAGCCTTCAGCAAGTCATAATCTTTCTGCTTCTGGAGGGTCTTGCCTCGATGTTGACGGCTGCTGACTGATCACAGTGGTGGCTGCTGAACATTGGGATGGCTGTGGTCATTTTTAACAATATGACAATAGTGAAGTTTGCCACATTGATTGACTCCACTTTTTACAAAACAAGTCTCTGTAGCATGTGTTGCTGTTTTATGGCATTTTACCCACAGTAGAACTTCAAAAAATGTAATCAGTCCTCTCAAACCCTGCCACCGCTTTGTCAACTAAGTTTATATAACAGTCTAAATTAAATCGTTCGTTATCCTTTTAACAACGTTCACAACATCCTCACCAGGAGTAGATTCCAACTCAAGAAACCGCTTTCTTTGCTCTTCCATAAAAAAATACTTTTTGTCTATTCAAATATTATGATGAGATTGAAGCAATTCAGTCACATCTACTTCTTATTCTAGTTCTCTTGCTACTTCCACATCTGCAGTTATTTCCTCCACTGCATTCTTGAATCCCTTAAAGTCATCCATTATGGTTTGAATCAACTTCTTCCAAACTTCTGTTAATGTTGATATTTTGACCACCTCCCATGAATCACTAGTGTTCTTAATGACATCTAAAATGGCAAATTCTTTCCAGAAGGTTTTCAATTTACTTTGCCCAGATTCATCCGAGGAATCACTATCTATGGTAGCTATCACCTCATGAAATGTATTTCTTAAATAATAGATCCTGAAAGTCAAAAAGCCCCCTTGATCCATGGGCTACAGAATAGATGTTGTGTTACCATGCATAAAAGCAAAATTAATCTCTTTGTACATCCCCATCAGAGTTCCTGAGTGGTCAGGTGCATTGTTAATGAACAGTAATTCATTTTGAAATGAATCGCTTTTTTGAGTAGTAGGTCTCACCAGTTGGCTTTAAATATTCAGGAAACCATGCTGTAAATATGTTCTGTCATCCAGGCTTTGTTGTACCGTTGATGGTACACAGGTGGAGTAGATTTAGCATCACCCTGAAGTGCCCTAGAATTTTCAGATTAAGCATTAACTTCAGCTTAAAAATCAACAGCTGCTTTAGCCCCTGAAAAGATAGCCTGACCTCTGCAACTTTGAAACCAGGAGTAGTCTTCTCTCTCTTAGCTCTGAAAGATCTAGATGGCATCTTCTTCTAGTAAAAGTCTGTTTTGTCTATACTAAAAATCCATTATCTAGTTTGCCTGCCATCATTAATTATCTTAGCTGGATCTTCTGGATAACGTACTGCAACTTCTACATCAGTGCTTGCTGCTTCACCTTGCACTTTTGTGTTATGGAGACAGCTGCTTCTTTAAAACCTTATGAATCAACCTCTGCTGGCTTTGAAAACTTCTGCAGCTTTCTCACCTCTCTTAGCCTTCATAGCATTGAAGAGAGTCAGAGTTTTGCTCTGGCCTAGGTTTTGGCTTGAGAGAATACTGTGGCTATTTTATCTTCTTTCCAGACCCCTAAAACTTCCATGTCAGCAATAAGGCTGTTTCACTTTTTTATCATTCGTGTGTTCACTGGATAAACACTTTTAATTTCCCTCAAGAACTTATCCTTTGCATTCACATCTCCGCTGTTTGGTGAAAGAGTCCAAGCTTTTAGTATGTCTTGGCTTTCAACATACTCTTCTCACGAAGGTTAATTAGTTCTAGCTTTTGATTCAAAGTGAGAGACATACAATTCTTCCTTTCACTTGAACACTTACAGGCTATTATTGGATTATTAATTGGGCTAATTTCTATTATGTAGTATCTCAAAAAACAGGGAGGCCTGAGGAAAAGAAGAGAGTTGGGAGAACAGCCATTCAATGGAGCAGTCAGAACACATTACATTTATCTATTAGGTTGGCCACCTTACTGATATGGGCATAGTTCATGGTGCCCCAAAATAATTACAATAGTAACATCAAAAATCACTGATCACGGATTGCCATAACAAATTAAATAATGATGAAAAGTTTGAAACATAGTGAAAATATCAAACTGTGGCACACAGACAAGAAGTAAGCACATACTGTTGGAAAAATGGTATTCATAAAGTTGCTCGATGTAGCACTGCCACAAACCTTCAGAATAAGCATCAATTTCAACTTAAAAATCAACAGCTGCATTAGTTCCTGAAAAGATAGTTAGCCTGTCCTTTAAAACTTTGAAACCAGGAACAGTCTTCTCTTTCTTAGCTGTTTATACAAAAAAAAAAAAAAAAAGAGAGAGAGAGAGAGAGTGTGAGAGAAGCAAAACATAGTATTTGTGAAGTGCAATAAAGTGAAGGGCAATAAAACTTGGTATGCCTGTATTAGAAAGCTCTAGCAACTGAAATAATTTTGTATTGGTGGAAAATGTACATAGAGATAAATGAGATAGGCTAGAGAACTCAAAAATGGCGCTAAATATATATGATCAACAATATTGGTGGGAGAATTTCATGGGGAAAGGAAGGTCTCCTTAGCAAACAGTGTCGGAATGATTAGTTACCTATTTGGAAAAAAAAAATCAACTTTTACGTTGCACCATATACAAAAATTGACTATAAATTGATGATGTACTTAAATATAAAGTTAAAACTTTTGAGAATCTAGGAGAAAAAATATGAGAAAAACGTTTGCAACTTTGAGATAGGAAAAAATGCTTTAGATAGAACACTCAAACCACAAAAATATCTAAAAATCAATAAATTGAATGTTATACAAAGATTTAAAAAGTAATTATTTGAAAGAGTTAAAAAGTGAAAAAGCCACTCATAAACTAGGAGAAAAATCTTTGTAAATTATATATAACACAAAGGACTTATATCCGGAATATTTAAATAGCACATTTAAATAACTCTTAAGCCTCAATAATAATAAGAAGAATGAATCAATACAAAAGCAGGTAAAATATTTGAACAGATATTTCTGAAAATTCAGTTTACAAGTGGCCAAAATGTACACATGAAAAGATGTTCAGTGTCATCAGGGAATGTAAACTAAATCCACAGTGAGATACTACTACTCACCTATTGGAAATACTAAAATTAAAAGAAAAAAAAAACAGGCCATCAGGAGCTGGCAAGAATGTTGAGCAATTTTTATATTTTACTGGTGGGAATAAAATGGTGCAACCTTTTTGAAAAATAGTTGGGCAATTTCAAAAAATGTAAATATACATCCATAATGTTACCAGCTATGTAATTCACAGGTAATTACTTAAGAATAGAACAGTCTATGTTTACATAAAGACTTGTACATGAATGCTTATAACAATTTTATCTGTAATTACCACAACCTAGGGGAGAGTGTTCGTCCACTGATATGTGAGTAAAAAAAATATATTCATACAATGAACACTACTTAACAATAAGCAAGACTGAACTACTTGTAGACACAACAAAATAAATTAATTTTCAAAGCATAATGTCAAGTGAAAGAAGCAGACAGAAAAGTATACAGACTATATGTTTTCATTTATATAAAATATAAAATTCTAACAATGAAAACAAATGTATAAAGAGAGCAGATCTGCAGTTTCTTGGAATCAGGGGTGGAGGGAACAGTGAATTTTGAAGACACATGAGAAAACTTTTCAATGGAAAGTAAATGTTTTATATCTTGATTGTGATGATGGTTTTCACAGGTGTATACATTTTTCAAGTTTTGTGAAATTGTATATTTAATATATATGCAGTTTGTTGCACATGATTTTTACCTCAATACAATGATTAACAAAAGGTCAGCATTATCCTATGACCAAGTAGAGTACATAACAAGGATGAAAAAAGGTCCACTATTATGAAATATGTAATTCAACAGAATATTATATTTAAGAGAAATTATTTCTATATACTGGAAAGTCATTTAACAAAATGCAATATTCAATCTTAGTTTTAAGCATTTATAATATAAAGGAATAGATGCATATTTAATATTTCTATACAAATATAAATCCATTCATATGCATATACGCATAAATATACATACACAAAGACACACATGAGAGAGAGGGAGAGAGAGAGAGAAAGAGAGGGGGTAAAAGAGATGACAGAGACAGAACATAGAGATATTTATTGGGAGAATTCCTAAATTCAGTGTCATGCCTAAAATGAAAAGCAGAAGCATTCCCATTCAAGTCAAATACAAGACAAAGTTACCTTTATCATCACTACAATGTAATACTTTTCTGTAATTAATACCCAAGAGAATAAGATAAGAAATAGTATATAAATATTGAAAAGAGAAAATAAAATTATCTTTATTTGAGGTTGATATAATACAACCGAAAACTTCTAGAGAATTGAATGGAAAAAAATCATAAAAAATAACAGAATCCAAGAGGCTAGCTGGCTACATTATTCAAAGACAAATTTAATAGCATATCTTTCTTTCTATAAGAACCAGTGATTTAGAAAGTAGTCTGAAAGAAAGAAAATGACTTCAACATTCTCCAATATATATTAAATGGAAAAAAGTACAGAATCCTGGCAGATGCTACTCTTTGTGTTTAAAAATCAATAAATACTATCTTGTATGACTAATTTATCCCTAAAAGACACATAACAAACTGTTTAATAGAGGTAATATATTATAGAACTTGTAGAGTCTTCTCAAGATACACATGTCTAATTATGAAAGGTGCGTTCTTAGAATCATTAATCCTTTTACGTTCTTGCTACCTACCATGCTGGCATCACCTGTAGGCTTGTTAAAAATGCAGATGCTCAGACCTCACCCCAGTCATCTTGAATCAGAGTCTGCATCTTAACAAAACTATTTGGTTACTGATATGAACATTAAAATTTTTGAAGCTCTGCTCTAAGTAAACAATTTGTATTTGGTTGAGAATAATGAAATATTTTTTGAGAGAGCGAAGGAAAAAACAACTCTTTTATAAATTAATGCAAACCAGAGAAAAGTCAAAGTCATCATCAGAGAGTGATCTAAAAAAAACCCTCTTTCTTTGACTATGTATTTTAACCAATTGCCGTATATGTTCTTACCTCTGCACAGCTATTCCTTCTTTCACACTGAAGCTTTGAAAAAGAACAATTATTTTTTAAAAATTTTTTAATTTATTTATTTAGAGAAGTCTTTTCCAGAGAGAATTTTGCCTTTCATTAATTTAAGCAACATAAAACAAGGCACACCATGTTCTATTTTCCATTCTCTTGAAATACCCAGAATTATTAATTTCAGTGTTTTATTTGCATAGTAAAGGGTAAATTATTATTTTTAGCTATGACATCTTTATAACTATATAGAAATGGCAAACAATTATCATGCTACTCAAAAGAAATAAAGCTGCTTTCATTATATGAGTAAAGATGTCCTAGATTTCCTCCGTCATAAACTACCTTTCCATTTCCTCTAGAAACAATTTTAGAAACAGATATACTTTTGAAATTTGATGTTTTTTAGAGTTAGCATTATGAGACATATATAAAAATTCATGTAGGGCCAAATTTTTTTAAAGATATAAAGACAGGTTCAAAAAAATCATTGACTGGTTAAACTGCAGAAAAATAACAAAATGACATAAAGGCACTGATCTAGAGTATCTTAGAAGAGGACCTGAACTCTCATAACGTGTGTGGCAGGCACAATTCCTGTTTGATAAAAAGAGCTTAGTCAGAAATAATAAGATATGAGAGAGACTTAATATGAGTAATAAATGATAGATTAGTTGTCTAAAAATTAATTCTGACTCCTTGGAAACTCTAATGTAAATCTCAGCAAGCTTGACATACTGTGTTTTCCATTGAAGATAGGCAGTGAACTGGGTAATCTGTTCAAATAAAACTTAACAACTACCAAGACTCTTTCAAGAAATGATAGATATTCAAATGTATTATCTATTGTGTATGAAATGAACTTAAACTGTTTGGAGAAAAGTATACGGAAATCCAAGAGACCTAGAAGAGCTATAACAACCTTGAAAAAGATTGCAGAACTTACACTTAACTGACTTCAATACTTATTGTAAAGCTACGATAACCAAGGCAGTCTGATACTGGCATAAGGATAGACATATGGATCCACGGAATAGAATAGAGACCAGGCACGGTGGCTCACTCCTGTAATCCCAGCCCTCTGAGAGGCTGAGGCAGGTGGATCACTTGAGCTCGGGAGTGCAAGACCAGCCTGGGCAACATGGTGAAACCCCATCTCTATAGAGTCCAGAAAGAATACTTTACTTTTATGGTCAATGGATTGTGACAAGAGTGCCAAAACAATTCAGTGGGGATAGAATAGTCTTTTCACAAACAATGCAGGGACAACTGGATTTCCACATGCAAAAGAATGAAGTTGGACTCCTTCCTCATATCATACAAAACAATTAACTCAAAATGGATTATAGACCTATAAGTAAAAGCTAAAATTATAAAGCTTATACAAGAAAATATAGGAACAAATCCTTGTGACCTTGGGGTAGACAAAGTCAAAAATAGATAAAATAAGCTTCATCAAAACTAAAAGCTTTTGTGCTTCAAACAATACTATTAAGGGGAAAATGACAATGAACAGAATGGGGATAAAATATTAATATTGACAAATTATGTATTTAGATTTCTACCTGGAATATTTAAGGAATTCTTAGAACTCTATAATTTTAAAAATGATCACCCAATTTAAAAAATGGGTGAAGGATCTGAGTAGACATTTCTCCAAAGAGGTTGTAGAAATGGACAATAAGTTCAAAAAATGTTGTTCACCATTATTAGTCATTGGGGAAATGTAAATCAAAACGGCAATTAGATACCATTTTACGCCCACTAGGTTGGTTGTAAACAAAAGGATTGCCAATAATAAGTGTTAACAAGGATGTAGTTAAATTGGAACTGATACATTGCTGGTGAGAATGCAAAATATTGTAGCCACTTTGGAAACAGTCGGCAGAAACTTAGAAGGTTAAACATAGAGTTACATGACCAAGCAACTCCAGTGCTAGGTAATACACACAAGATAAATGAAAACATACCACACAAAAACTTTTACAGGAATGTTCAAGAAGCACTTTTAATAATAGCCCAAACACTGGGACAACCCAAGTGTCCATCAACCAATGGGATATTTTTAGACAATAAAAATGAATCAAATACTGATGATACATGTCACAACATGGATGAACCCTGAACACATTGTGCTAAGTGCAAGAAGCCAGTCACAAAAAATTATATATTGTATAGTCCCGTTTACATGAAATGTCAAGAATAGACCAATCTATGTAGAGAGATAGTAGATTGGCCAGGTGCAGTGGCTCACACCTGTAATCGCAGCACTTTGGGAGGCCGAGGTGGGTGGATCACCTGAGGTCAGGAGTTTGAGACCAGCCTGGCCAACATGGTGAAACCCCATCTCTACTAAAAATACAAAATTAGCCGGGTGTGGTGGCGCATGCCTGTAATCCCAGATACCTGGGAGGCTGAGGCAGGAAAATCACTTGAACCTGGGAGGCGGAGGTTGCAGTGAGCCAAGATTGCACCACTGTACTCCAGCCTGGGCAACAAGAGCGAAACTCCATCTCAAACACAGCAAAAAAAAGAAAATGTTCTCAATTGATTGTGCTGATGGCTGTACAACCTGTAAACATAATTAAAACGATTATATTGTACCCTTTAAATATGTAAATCTTACGGTGTGTGAATTATATATCAGTAAAGCTGTTGAAACTGTTTTAGGGAGCTTATGTTAAGTCCTTTTTTCTTCTTTTATATAAAATTTGAAGAAAAAGGAATCCTTCAAGACAAAGGGAAAAATAGTCTGTTTCCTCAAGTTTAAAGCTGCCAAGAATTTTTAAACGTATATTAGAAAGGTAAAATAAATATCTACATGATCAATACATTTACTGTAACAATACTTTAAGCACACAATTTAATGTATAAATATTTACATGCTTTTCACAGTGGAGGAAAGTTGGGCCAGTATGTTGAAATACTTTAAACTTTTTAAATATAAATCTTCCACAATATAGTCTCAAGTAACTACTTCAGTACATAATTTTTGAAAAGTTTCTATTATGATAATTTCTAGTAAAGTGTGAATTTCCATTCTATTGGGTTTATGGTATTTACATAACTAAGATACAGCCTATTGCTCTAAGACACTATTACTTTACTGAGGTTTGAGTAACAAGATAATAAGAAATGTAACATTATATGACATTAATGTTTTTAACTGAGTACCAAGTGAAAATACATGAATAATTTTACTAGAAATGTGTTAGTGATATTGTGGTGCCATAAAGGAGAATTTGATCCTGAAATGAAAAATAATTAATATTTCAAGATAACTTCAGCTGAAATATTAATGTTAAATCAAATGGCTGGCAGTTGTTTAACTGGTCACTGCCAGATTCAGGGCTTGATTCTTGGGCCTTAGTCACTCTTGCACATGGCTGTGAGATCATCATCAACCCTGATTCTCCACAGCTCAAGATGTCTGTTGTCAGACAAAGATAGAGGGAATGATGCAGGAAGACCATTGGAAACTAACTCATCCCTAAAAATTTGAGGTATGTATTCAAGAAAGCATTTAAAGAAGCACAGTTAAGCTCTGTTTACCAGGCAGTGCGCAAAATGCTGACGCTATAAAGAGGAGGAGGACACAGCCATGACTTCTAGGAGCTATTACCCTATTTCATAGAAAGCTCAGAGCAGTAACAGGGCCAGGCTAGATGGGCCCTTGTCGGCTCTTGGAAAGATTTACCCTGAAATAAATGAAATAAAAACACCTATTGCTGGGTTTTAAGCAGAGAAGTAAATTTTCTGATTTCATATGCAAAGGGTAGCTCTGGCTGCTCAGCTGACTATACATTGTAGGCGACAAGAGTACGTTGGGAGACTATTAGGATTGTCTAAGTGAGAAATGGTGTGGCTTTGGCTGCAGTGATAGCTCTAGAGGTGGTGGGAACTGGGAAGATTGCAGATACACAGATTTATGTATCCAGGATTCATGATATACCAGAGTCTGATTTATGATTCAGGATACAAAGAGAGATGGAAAGAACAGAAATGACAATTGCTAGGCAGCAGAGAAGGTCAGAGAGTCATTCCAACATCTCGATTTCAGAATGTGGTGCCAGGAAGTGAACTAAGGGATGGCAAGCCCAGGGCCTTGGCGAAAATTTTCTGGGAGTGCAAATAACTACCTCCTGAGGTACAGAAGCTCTGAAAAGTGAAGACAGGTTAATAGGGCAGCCATGGCTAAGAAATGGCAGGGAATCTTCACATCTCGTTTCCATGGAAACATTAAGTCACCATGAACCAGTCTGGGAAAACAGGAGCCCATGTGGATTACAAAGAATGGAAGGAGCTTATAACACTTCACAGAAATAATGTCTAGCCATCCTGCCCCCTCCCCTGTCCACTCCAGCAACCACTGAAAAGTGGTTTGACAGAGATTTGCATTCCAAGGAACATACTATGACACTGAAGTATAAAAGGTTTATAATTTTACTGCTTTCTAATGATTTCTCAGGCTATTATACCTTTTAAACTGAAAACTCCAAAACTTTCCATTTTGAAATCAAATCTTTATATATACAAAAGTCTAGGAAAACAGATTATATTGTCTAGTCATATATACAGTTAGCATTTTTGAGCATATAGCATGTGCTTAACATTATGCTATATGTAGAGAATGAGAAGAATAATCACAGAAACTCAGCTCCTACCCTTGAGAAACTCACAATTATGAAGAAATATTCTACTGCGTGTATGGAATGAGAAAAATCAGCACAAAAATTCATGCCCTGCCCTTGAGAAGCTCACAATTAAATTAAAAATACATAAAATGGCATACATTCAATATGGTAAATACTTCTCCTAGTCTATGTCTAGGGGTTTGATCATTCTTGGCTTGGTATTTAATATATATTTGATGATAATTTATAGTAGGATAGGGTGGTGTCCAAAGAAAGTAATTTGAAACCAATAATTTTAAAGAATAAACTGATTATAGAAGGAAAATATCACTATTTAAATAAAGACATAGCAAATGGTTTCTTTTGAACTTAGAAAAATACTTTATAAAATAAAGGGAAGATTTTGAAAAATAGTCTCAAGAAATTATAAAAGAAAAGGACTTAGGACTTTAATTTTTAAAAAGATGATATTGCCTTTGCTACCTCAGCCACAAATTTTAGACATCTTGTACAGTAACTTGAACAAAACAGACAGGGAGGCCCGAATGACTATGCCCACCTTGGTCATTCAGTTCTGAAAACACATTGTTCATACATACCTACCTCTAAGTAAGAGTGGTAGGCAGAATAATGCCTGCACCCTGCCCCGACAAATGCGTAAAGATGTTCATCCTGATCCCCAGAACATGTGACTACATTACGTTACATGGACAAAGCTAATTAAACTTGCAGATAGAATTAAAGTTGCTAACCAGCTGACCTTAAAAACAGGAAAAGTATCCTGGATTATTCAGGTGGGCCCGATATAATCATAGGGTCTTTAAAAGATGGAAGATGGAAGCAGAATATTCAATGGCAAAGTAATACAATATGAAAAAGACTAAATCTCTCAAAAGAATGCAGAAAACTTCAGGAACTAATAAGTTATCACAGCAAGGTGCAGGATACAAGATTGATACTTAAATGTAAATCACCTTTCTATATACCAGCAATAAACAAACAAAATTTAAAATTAGAAACAAAATACCATTCACATGAGCACAAAAAACAGAATATGTAGATATAAATCTAACAAAATATGTTCAAGACTTATATGAGAAAAACTACAAAACTCTGTAGAAAGAAATCAAAGAACTAAATAAAGACATTTTATATTCATTGATAGACTTAGTAGTGCCAAGATGTGAGTTATTTTCAACTTTATAGATTCAATGTCATTCCCAATCAAAATCCTAGCAACTTATTTTGTGGATATCAACCAATTGATTATAAAGTTTATGTGGAAAAGCAAAAGATCCAGAATAGTCAACACAATATTGCATAGGAAGAACAAAGTTAAGGATTGATACTACCCAATTTCAAAGCATATTAAAAGACTAAAACAATCAAGACAGTGTATTAATGACCAAGAAAACCAAAAAAACAGGCATATAGATCAATGAAAATGAAATAGACTAAAATAAATACACTCAGTTGATCTGTGACAAAGAAGCAAAAGCAATATGGAACAAAAATAGTCCTTTCAATAAACGATGCTGAAACAACTGGACATCCACATGCAAAAGATTGAATCTAGACACAGACCTTATATCCCTCACAAAAATTAATTGAAAATGGATTACAGGCCTAAATGTAAAATGTGAAACTATGAAACTCCTAGAATATAACCTAGGAGAAAATCGAGATGACCTTGGGTGTCACTAATGGCACCATCCATGAGAGAAAGAATTGACAAGTTGGGCTTCATTAAAATTAAACAATTTCTGCTCTGTGAAAGACAACATCAAAATAATGAAAAGATAAGCCATAGAGTGGGGTTCAATATTTGCAAAAAAAGTCAGATTCAAGGAACTGTTATCCAAAATGTACAAAGAACTGTAAAAACTTGATGAGAAGAACACAAATAACATTATTAATAAATGGGCCAGAGACTTTACTAGACACCTCACCACAGAAGATATACAACTGGCAAATAAGCATATGGAAAGATGTTCCACATCATATGATATCAGGGAAATGCAAATTAAAATGAGTTGCCAAAATTCAGACCACTGTCATCACCAAATGCTGGGGAGGATGTGGAGTAACAAGAACTCTCATTTATTGCTGGTGGGAATAACAAGTGATACAGCCATGGTGAAAGACATTTGGTAATTTCTTACAAAACTAAAGATATTCTTACTGAATGATTCAGTAATTGCACTGCTTGGTGTTTACCCAAGGGAGTTGAAAATTTATGTCCACACAAAAACCTGCACATAGATGATTATAGCAACTTTATTCATAATTGTCAAAACTTGGAAGCAACCAAGATGTCCTTCAGTAGGTGAATAAATTAACTGGTACATCCAGAAAATAGAAATTCAAACCATTAAAAGTCAAGAAAGAAATATAAATGCATATTACTAAGTGAAAAAAAGCCAATTTGAAGAGGCTACACACTATTATTCCAACTGTATGACATTCTGGAAAAAGCAAAACTGTGGAGACAGTGCAAAGATCGGTGTTTGCCAGGAATGGGGTGTGGGAGAGATCAACAAACAGAGCACATAGGATACACTGGGCAGTGAATCTACCCTGTATGATACTGAAATGATAGATGCATGTCATTATACATGTGTCCAAATTCATAGAATGTACAACACCAGGAGGGAACCCCAGTGCAAACTATGGACTCTGGGTGATAATGATCAGTCAATGTAGACTCATCAATTGTATAAAAAGAAAATTACCACTCTGGTGGTGGGGGATATTGATAATAGTGGAGACTATGCGTATGTTGCGATTGGGGTTAGAATATGGGAAATCTCTGTACCTTCTTCTCAATTTTGCTGTGAACATAAAAACTGCTCTACAAAATAAAGGCTACTTGAGAAATTTTAAAATATTTGAGCTTTTTATACTTTAAAAAATGATTCATCTGGTAAGGAATGCAGGCAGCCTTTAGCTAGAAAAGGCAAGAAAACTCATTCAGCCCTAGATCCTCCACAAAGGACAAAGCCCTGCATACACCTTGATTTTAGCCCCGTGAGACCTATTTTAGATTCTTGGCTTTCTGAACTGGAAAATAATAAATTTGTGGGGTTTTTTTAGATGGGATCTCACTCTGTTGTCCAGGCTGGAGTACTGTGACACAATATCGGCTCATTGCAACCTCAACCTCCCAGGTTCAAGTGATTCTCCTGCCCCAGCCTCCCTAGTAGCTGGGATTACAGGTGTGCACTACCACGCCTGGCTAATTTTTGTATTTTTAGTGGAGACGGGGTTTCACCATGTTGGTCAGGCTGGTCTGGAACTCTTGACCTTAGGTGACGCACCTGCCTTGGCCTTTCAAAGTGCTGGAATTACAGGTGTGAAATTTGTGTTGTTTTAAGCCACTAGGTTTGTGGTAACTCATTACAGCAGTGATTGAAAATTAATATAGATAGCATGGGATAGTGCCTGTTTAAATATTCCCTACTTCCACTCCCTCCCTTCACCCTGAATGCATAGTTATTTCTGACAAAACTTATTCTCTTAGTCTTTGTAATCCCAGGCTCTAGCATGGTTCTTGTAGGCACTTAGTAAATATCTGTTGCATCGACATGAATGAAAGCATATCTTTACCTTTTGTTGTTCATTTCAGGTTTATGTTTTCCTATTATATAATTTTTTTATGGTCTCACACTTTGGAATTGACAGTACTCCCACTGACAGACAAAACAGAACAATAAATTTGGAAATTTCATATTCCTAATCAGATATTGAAGTAGATTGTTATGAATATCCATTAGTAGTTCACTTCCCCTGCTGCCTTGCTTTTCATATTCTTACATTCGAGCGCACTGTTCGGCTCTTATAAATCACTCCAGCTGCCACTTTAAAAGGCTCTAAGAATGAATGCATCCTGGAACATAAGCCCTGCAAATATAGTCTGAAACAAAGCCTGTGGAAACCTACAGAAAACCTGAGGGGCTCTAATTTGGAGCTATAAATCTCGACATTTTCTTTTTCCTTTCTCCACTAAGCCACTCAGCTCCCACTCAATGTTATTCAGTTGTTACTACTTACAGTCATACATCTACAGGGGCCTCTTTTTTCAATAGTTACATTAAAATGCCCTGTCTCACAGGTAGTGAGATTGTGAAAATTGATTTTCCATTCACTTTAACTGTTTTTTAATCTAAAATTAGTCATATACTGACAAACCTGACTTGGTTTCCTAATCACTGTCATGGAATTATTCATATAGTTCTGAGGACTTTGAACATTTAACACTTTATTCGAAACATTTCACACACTTTAAAAAATCTTTTAAATTAGAAAACAGAGAAATATCCCAGAAAAATAAAATTTAATAATCCCATTACATTATCTTAAATTATATAAGTAACAACTTTAAAGTTCTGGTACTTATCCTTTCAAACCACCTTCCCATTTAAAAATTCTCATCAATTATCTTTAATATGTGCTTCTAGTTGACACGTAATTTAAAATTATTACATTTGGTTAACTACTGAAAACATTTTCAAGATGAAAGTCAAAATGGAAACTTTAAATACCAGATTAATTTTGAGAACAACCAAACGAGCACTCAATAGTTAGGAGCTTGTCTGGCACTGCTAGCCATGCCCTGGTGTTGCAAGGACTTGGCCCAGCAATCCTAGCTAGCCCTGCGTATTCTCCCGTGAAAAATAAACAATTACTAGAACAGCCACATCAGAGAAGGCAACTTTATGATCCTGATGGATTAAGACAAATAAAGATCATTCTATAATAATGATATCTGAACACAGAAGGAAAAATTTTTCTAAGTGGCAAAAATGACCTCCTATCTTGACAAATATGACTCACTACTCGTATTATTTATGTAAAACTTCTTTACTAAGTACAACTTTAGCCTCATTCTTGTCTACCCTCCTTCTAGACAGGATTTATTGAGATACTCAATTATAGAATTATCCTTGCTCCTAACAACACTCAATCCAGAAAAAGAGCTGTGCTTCTGAATCCTCCATAAGGTCACATAACCAAACCCCAGATCTTACAGTAGGTCCTTTTTAATAACTTCTTACTGGGATGTCCCACTGTTCCCCATGGTGTGTAGTATTTGTCATTTCAACTAGAGGTAATCCAACTCATTCAACTAAAGGTATGTTTCTGGAGGTCTTTGGCCTCACATCAAATTGATTATAAAAGCTGTTTGTCAAAATGCAGTATGTTATTTATATATTCAATAAAGTTTTTTAGCATTTACTATATGTCAAGCTTAACTCTAGGTGTTGAAAATTCAGTAGCGAATGTGAAAAACATAAAGTACTTATGGATGACTATGGTTTGCATGTTCATGTCCTTCCAAAATTCATCTGTTGGACCCTACCCTCAAGGTGATGGTTTTAGGAGGTGGGGCTTTGGGGAGATGGTTAGACCATGAGGACCTTGCACACTATGAATAGGATTAGTGCCCTTACAAAAGCCTGAGGGAACTTGTTCACCCAATTTGCCATGTGAGGTTGCTGCAACAAGGTGCCATCTATGAGGAATAAGGCCTTCACCAGGCACAGAATCTGCTGGTACCTTGATCTTGTATTTCCCACCCTCCAGAATTGTGGGCAATAAATTTCTGTTATTCATAAATTACTCTGTGTAAGGTATTTTGTTATAACAGCCCAAACTGACTAAGACATGTACTCAACATTATACTGAAATATGACAGTCCTGTTTAAAGAGAATAAGGGTTTCTTCAAGATATGTATGAGAATCCATTTAATGTAACAAGTTTTTTCTCCAGAATACTTGTTGCATGTAATGGTCTCTCTATAGCTCTGTTCCTAGGTTTTCACTTCAAAGAAATATACACTGGAAAGAAATTAACCTACAACATATACACATTTGTAAAAGAAAAGTTATAAGCCAGCTGTGCCTTTAAGAAAGTATCTACACGTGTTCTATATATGATAATGTGCTTATTTTTATCTAATGCACTGTATCATTTTAGAAAGATGTTTTCTTATAAATTCTCCAGGATTTTCACCATCTAAGCATCAAAACATTTGTAATTCAATCATCCTAATTGTCTAAACCCTGTACTCTTTCATATGTGGATTGATTTTTTTTAAGCTTCGCTGTTCCTAGATTTTCTAATTTTCATGGCGGGGGGTGCCTTCAAATCTTACCAGAAATTTCTTAGGACTGTGAACAAGGCCTATTGCTTTTAGAGAGAAAACAGCATTTAGATAGCTGCTTCCTCCTAAGTGTTGAGTGTTCCCACGTTAGGCAGGCAGTCTCTTTTTTACTTTAATAGTGTTCCATGTTAGGTAGGCAGCCTCCACTAACATGTTGAAATTGCTATATTACCATATATAATTTTATCTGAGAATATTTTGTTATAAAATGTCAAAAGTGATAATTTCTGCAGTTCAGAAGAGTGTTATTTAATTAAGATAGATTAGTGCAAGAAATGTAATTAGTAACACAAAAACCCTCCATCCCCCTTTTATATTGGCAAATAGACTACTTTCTGGGACAATTTGTTACTTTATTTCCAAGTTATACATCCATCTGATATTTGACTCATAGGAGTCTCACTAAAATACAATGGTACTGAATTTACAGAGTGAGCTTCAGAAAATGGAGGCATTGTTGAACACTTTTTACCCTGAAATCCATTAACATTGTCAGTCCATCACCATTTTATGTTATGAATAAACTGGATGTAAAGAAACGTCTCCTATTTAGAAAGATAGAGCCTGTTAAGCAGAAAATAAGCTGCAGGTTTGCAACACAATCTTCTATAAAATAGCCCTGGTGTGACTCAGAACAAAACAAAATTTTCAAACCATTTTAGTTTTAAAATTCTATTTAGAATTTAGGGTACTTCTAGATAATCTGAAATTAGTTATTCATTTACCAGTGATAAAAAACAGTGAGCAAATTAATTACTAACATGAAAGAGCTATAATCTCTCGTAATTAGACTGATTTTAAAAGTCCATGTGGGTGGACTGTTATTAAGTATTGGCACAATTTGTTCCTGAGTAGGTGGCAGTGCTCTGCCCAATGTGTCAGGAAAGAAGGCTAGATCCAAACTCATGCAAGAGGATTTTCTTTATCAAAATGAATTTAAAATATCAGGAGAATTAGCTGCAATGTCAGACTTGCTTTTAGATAAAATATGAACTCCTTAGCATACACAGGAATACAATCTTTCATGATCTTGCATTTGAATACCTCTGTAATCTCAGCCCCCAACAATTCTCAATTTGCACACAGTGCTGTAGACATATTAACCACTTACCATTCACTGAATCTATTTCCCCAGTCTGCATGATTTTTAGACTCTTTCTTCTTAGCCAGGAGAACTACTTCTATTCACTCAATGTCACAAGACAATATTCTACTTATGTTTCCAGATTCAGTTCCAGTATCATCTCTTCTAAGAAACCCTCCTCTCTTCAGAGTTAAGTGTTTTTCTCTGTGTTACCATAGGACATTGTGTAAATGACCACTTTAAGAATTATCACATTGCTTTGAGCACTCATTTCCTCATCTGCTTCCCCTGGACTACAAAAACCTTAAGTGCAATAACATTATCTCATTTGTATTTGTATTCCCTAGTCTCTCTATAATTTAAATTAATAATTTAATTAATGAACTTGAATGACTCAATCTATATTAATAAATACATTATTTAATGTATTAATGTGTGCAACCCCAAAGCCTATTTTCATTTGTTTATTTGTCTGTTTTTGAGACATGGTCTCGCTCCGTCGTCCAGGCTGGATTGTTGTGGTGTGATCATGGCTCAATGCAACCTCCATCTCCTGGGCTCAGGCCATCCTCCTACCTCAGCCTCCCAAGCAGTTGGGACTACAGACTCATATGCCACCACACCTAGCTAATTTTCATATTTACCACACCAGGCTAATTTTTGTATTTTTTGTAGAGATGGGTTTTCACCATGTTGCCCATGCTGGTCCCAAACTCCTCAGCTCAAGCAGTCCACCCGCCTCAACCTCCCAAAGTGCTGGGATTACAGGTGTGAGCCACCATGCCTGGCCAAGCTACCTATTTCCAAGTAGAATAGCTGGATAAAATCTTTCTTATTTTAATGAATTTAATCATATACATGTGCCTACTTGTGGGAGTTTTTGCAGTTGAAATTAGGATAGGAGCAGATATTTGTATACCCATGTTCATAGCAGCATTAGTCACAATAGCCAAATGGTGGAACCACCCAAATATCTGCCAACAGATGAACAGATAAACAGAATATTATATATACATTTGAGGAATATTATTTAGCCTTAAAAAATGAAATTCTGACACATGCTATAATATGGATAAACTGCTAAAACATTATGTTCAGTGACATAAACCAAGCACAAAAGGATAAGTATTGTATAATTTTACTTCTATCTAGAATAGTTAAATTCATAGAGACAAAATATAAAATACGGTTATCAAGAGTTTTGGGGAGGGACGAGTGGGAGTTCTTGTTTAATGGGTATAGCTTCTGTTTGAGCTGATGAAGCAGTTCTGAAGATGGATAGTGATGACAGTTGCACAATGTGAATATACTTAATACCACTGACCTGTCCATTTGAAACGATTAAGATGGTATGTTATTTGTTACGTATATTTTACAATTAAAAAAAATTATATTATAAGATGTAACACATGCACATAGGATCTCTAGGCAATATGGATATAGATGTTTTGGAACATTCAAGGCTGGGTCAAAGTTAGAATAGAGGTTAGAGAATAGCTCCCTCTTAGAGGTCCTCCACTCATTCTAGGAAAATGTGCCTCCTATTGGCCACAGAATGTTTGGGAGAATAATGCAAAAGGCTTGGAACACCACTTAATCTACATGAGGCTCAAGGGACTCATGCAAAAGAGCTTGTTCCTAGCCTATAATCAGAATATTGACTTTTCTATAGGAATGAGACCAAGAAAAGGCAATGAAGCTCGTGGAAAAAAGCATCATGAGTCAACAAGTTTGGCAGAGTAGGCCAGACTGAAAACAAGCCTCAGTGTTGGCAGGAAGAATCCCTTTAGATACACCAGAACACTGCACTTGACCATCCCTTCTCCCTTTCCCAAAGTATCTTCGTGGCCCAAGAAGTAGAGGGCGGTGGTAAGAAGGCAAAACAGAACATGTCACAAGGGGTCAATAGCTTTCTTGGGGGAATGAGTCTAAATGAACTAGTCACGAGAAGAGGAGCTTTCCTACTGAAAAGAGAAAGAGAAATCATAAAGAGTGATGGCTTGATGATGCAAGGTAGGTCCATGTTGTTGGCAGTGCCAGAAGCATTACGGATGAAAAGCAGCTAGGCAGCAAAATGCAGGTGTCAAGGGCAGCAGCGCAACAGCAACTAAGAATGTCAGGAGCAATGGATTACATGATGGGGGAATTGCAGAGCTGCTGGCCACAGCTCAGGTGATGAATAAGAACCAAGAAAAGCTGGTCACCTTCTGATTAAGTGTGGAGGTTCAGAGCATTGAGATATGGGGTATTGCTATAAACGGGAGCAATTAGAACTTACCAGTGTATAAAACCAGAGCTCATGAGGGTTTTATATGGTATGGATATACTTAAAAGAGCAAGATTTAAGTCTTGGTTTCATGGAAACTTGATTTCATACCACACTAATGGCATTTCTTTTATTCTCTGATTAATGCTTAAAACATTAATTATACCTGTTTCATCCACCTTCAACCTCCAGGCTGAAGAACCCCACAGAGAACCCTAAGAGTTAATAATAGGCAACAATTTGAGAAGTGTCTTTTCACATCCTTTGCCCACTTTTTGATGGGGTTGGTTTTTTTTCTTGTAAATTTAAGTTCTTCGTAGACTCTGGATATTAGCCCTTGTCAGATGGATAGATGGCAAAAATTTTCTCCCATTCTGTATGTTGCCTGTTCACTCTGATGATAGGTTTTTTTTTTTTGTTTTTTTTTTTTTTTTTGCTGTGCAGAAGCTCTTTGGTTTAATTAGATCCCATTTGTCAACTTTGGCTTTTGATGCCATTGTTTTTGGTGTTTTAGTCACGAAGTCCTTGCCCACGCCTATGTCCTGAATGGTATTGCCTAGGTTTTCTTCTAGGGTTTTTATGGTTTTAGGTCTTATGTTTAAGTCTTTAATCTATCTTGAGTTAATTTTTGTATAAGGTGTAAGGAAGCGGCCCAGTTTCATTTTCTGCATTTGGCTAGTCAGTTTTCCTTTACCATTTCTTAAATAGGTAATCCTTTCCCATTTCTTGTTTTTGTCAGGTTTTTCGAAGATCAGACGGTTGTAGATGTGTGGCATTATTTGTGAAACCCCTGTTCTGTTCCATCAGTTTATATTTCTGTTTTGGTACCAGTACCATGCTGTTTTGGTTACTGTATCCTTATAGTATAGTTTGAAGTCAGGTAGCATGATGCCTACAGCTTTGTTCTTTTTGCTTAGGATTGTCTTGGCTATACAGGCTCTTTTTTGGTTCCATATGAAATTTACAGTAGTTTTTTTTCTAATTCTGTGAAGAAAGTCAGTGGTAGCTTGATGGGGATAGCACTGAATCTATAAATTACTCTGGGCATATGGTCATTTTTATGACATTGATTCTTCCTATCCATGTGCATGGAATGCTTTCCAATTTGTTTGTGTCCTCTCTTATTTCCTTGAGCAGTGGTTTGTAGTTCTCCTTGAAGAGGTCCTTCACATCCCTTGTAAGTTGGATTCCTAGGTATTTTATTCTCTTTGTAGCAATTGTGAACGGGAGTTCACTCATGATTTGGCTCTCTGTTTGTCTATTATTGGTATATAGGAATGCTTGTGATTTTTGCACATTGATTTTTTATCCTGAGACTGTGCTGCAGTTGCTTATCAGCTTAAAGAGATTTTGAGCTGAGACGATGGGGTTTTCTAAATATACAATCATGTCATCTGCAAACAGAGACAATTTGACTTCCTCTCTTCCTATTTGAATAGCCTTTATTTATTTCTCTTGACTAATTGTCCTGGCCAGAACTTCCAATACTATGTTGAATAGGAGTGGTGAGAGAGGGCATCCTTGACTTGTGCCAGAAGACATTTGTGCGGCCAAAAAACATACGAAAAAAAGCTCATCACTGCTCATTAGAGAAATGCAAATCAAAACCACAATGAGATACCATCTCATGCCAGTTAGAATGGAGATCATTAAAAATTCAGAAAACAACAGATGCTGGGGAGGATGTGGAGAAATAGGAACGCTTTTACACTGTTGGTGGGAGTGTAAATTAGTTCAACCGTTATGGAAGGCAGTGTGGCAATTCCTCAAGGATCTAGAACCAGAAATACCATTTGACCCAGCTATCCCATTTCTGGGAATATACCCAAAGGATTATAAATCATTCTGCTATAAAGACACATGCACATATGTGTTTATTGCAGCACTGTTCACAATAGCAAAGACTTGGAACCAACCCAAATGCCCATCAATGATAGACTGGATTTTAAAAAGTGACACATATACACCATGGAATACTATGCAGCCATAAAAAAGGATGAGTTCATGTCCTTTGTAGGGACATAGATGAAGCTTGAAACCATCATTTTCAGCAAACTAACACTGGAATAGAAAACCAAACACCACATTTTCTCACTCATAAGTGGCAGTTGAACAATGAGAACACATGGACACAAGGAGGGGAACATCACACACGAGGTCCTGTTGAGGAGTAGGGGACTAGGAGAGGGATAGCATTAGGAGAAATACCTAATGTAGACGACAGGTTGATGGGTGCAGCAAACCACGATGGCACATGTATACCTATATAACAAACCTGCACGTTCTACACATGTATCCCAGAACTTAAAGTAAAATAAAAAATAGTAATAATAATATACAACAATTACAGAAGCTCTATCTCTTAGCTTGAACCATAGATTTTGAAGCCTCTATTTGAATCACCATCATCTGCTTTAGAACTAACTTTACTTCTGAGTTAAATGGATATGTCAGCATAAACACAACAACGAGCAAGAATGAGAAAAAAGCTCTTCCTCCACGCTACAGGCTCTATTACAGCCCCCTGGAAGGTATTCCATTTCACCCCACCACTGAAAATGTTTATGATGGAAAACAAGAGATTCCTTCAATAAACAATTCTCCAAATATCGTCTCCTGATATATTAAACTAAAACACTACATAAGGAAAAAAATGACTAACTCTTTCCACGCATAAGAAAAGGAAACCGTAAATTGTTTTTTGAATTCTGAATTCAGATGTTTTGTTTAGCAGGCAATGCCTGGTTTTTTCAAAGGCGGAAAAAGAGAAGAAATGAAATAAAAACATTTAATAGAAGCAGAAAAAGAATTTAGAGTTGAAAACATATGTAAGCAGGGGACATACTTCTCGGGTAATTGTTCAACAATTCCTTATTCTCTTATAATTGTCTGTTCTTCGTGATTAATCAGTCTGGGGACACACATCTGGTCCAAGTGGGACAAGCAGATGCTTTCTTCCCAGTTTGAAACAGGAACCAGAGAATACTGGGCACTACCAGTCACTGAAGCTAAGTCCAGTAAAAGATTATTTTATTTTTCTTTTTTTTTTTTTTTAACCTTTATATCACAGCCAAGTCCAGGAAGATTATTTTACAGAGCAAAAGTGCCTGTTACTTCTGTGCTAAAGTCCCCAGGGCAGGCTTGATCCTTTCCCTTCCTAAGTCTTAGTTATTCAGACTTTTCTGTTTTGAGATTAACTCCAGTATCCTTCAAATAAATTTCTTTTCTACTCTTCTTCCTTCTTTTAAATTAAGATTGCCTGAATTGATTCCTGTAGTTTGCATCCAAAAGAACCTTAATAAACGTGGCATTTATGGCATAAAACTTTTGAAACTTGGAGCAACCCAGTAAAATTTCCCAATAAGCACGAACAGAGACAGGATTCTTTCAGATATCAGTGCAAGTGGCAGGCAGAGGATGATGATATTAGGACAGAGAAGGACCAGGGGCCACATTAAAGCTCAGACTAGATGGGCCCTAAAGCTGTAGAAATTTCTCTTAATCTAGCTCTTTGTTCCTAAATGAACTGTTTAGTAGTTCTTTATTTTACACAAGTCCCAAATAGCATTCAGGTGTTGCTGAATTAGTAATCTGTAAACCTGAACGTTCCTAAATACCCTTCATAATAGTCAGACATTTCTTACAGTTTATCTTTAACAAAAAAAAAAAAAGGTAGAGGGAAGAGTGCTTTACTGGTAAGGGATACCACTGATGAAATCACTTGTTATTTAAACTGGATACAGGGTTGGGATCTGGGAGAACCCATTCCTGCTCAAAAATTACCCGTGAAAAATTTCATAAAAGTGACCAAAAAGGTCTTAGGAGTTGTAGAATAGTCAAGGGGGATTACTGTGAATGAAATTACATTTATGTCTCCAGTGATAGTAGCTGTTATACTCACACAATTAATCTTTATTATATTAAGAGTCAAAGGAGCTACAAGACACAGTAGATTATATCCCTGGAATCAGGATACCAGGTCCAGAAATGTCACCCACTGAAAACTAAGCCAGAAATAAAAAGAAGGTTTATCAAATGTGCTGAACATTCACATTTATTAGTTATATTATCCCAGGAAAGTTTTTTTTTTCAATCCCCTTTTTAGAAATGAAGAAACTTAGTGTCACAGAAGTTAATTAAGTTAGTGAGGGATACAAGGCTAGCAAGTAATAGGGTTTGGATTCAAATAGATCTTCTCGAATCTAAATTCCATGCTAATTACATGGGTTGTGAAAGTTTAGTCATCAGGATAAGTAACCAAAGTTAAATGCTGATTTGTACATATTTAGATGATGAGACTAAAATAATTCACATGTGTTGATCTTGAAAATAAGACACATCCTTAGAAAAAGTGGGACTGGAATGGAAATGAGATATCTTAAAAAGCTACAATAGGAATAGATTGTGACTTTTTTGAGGTAGCATAATAAAGAAGAACCTTAAAAGAGAGATTGGGAGAAACAGCACTATTTAGGATAGAGCTAGTATTTTTGATTCTACTGATTGGAACTACATACAGAAATTATTTAATGCTAATATTACCTCAAATGTATGGGGCCTAAGAAGAAAGTAATAATTTCTAAGTGACTAGAAGCAAGGGTTAGTAAGTCTGCATATAGATGTATGTCAAGGATCAATGATATCTTGATTTGTCACTGGTGAAATTGAAGGTGAAGGAACAGATAATGTTCTTATGTGTCCCTTGTCTACACATAGAGACTTTCAAATGGCGCCAATCAACAACGAAAGTTCGTTAAATGAATGCAAATAGATTTCTAATCATTATTTAAATTCGTATTTAACATATGGATTTTATATAATCCTCAAGAAGTAGCACTAATGTCTATGTTGGGAAAAACTTGGACTTTATGTTATTATTACATCTTATACAAGCTCTGCTTTCAAAGATTCATACATAGTAATCATAGATTCTCAACTGGCAATTTCTTCAAAAACCAGGGTCATAAAATAAAAATGTTCTTCATTGAAAAGTGCTTTATTTGATTTTTCAGCTTTTTCTAATGACTGATTTATATTTAGAGCACTTCTGACTGATTACGCAAAAAGCAATAGGATGTCTGAAAATATTCTTTTTAAGTCAGTTCAGGGTACTTATATGACCATAGCATCAGTGTTGTGGTAACAAAGTCATTTTCATCTAATTGCTTAAAGCTGTATTTCCACTGTGTCAAATGTTAAAATATTTCACTATGTGAAATGTAAAAAAAAAGTTTCATAATCTAAGTGTCATTAAATAGAAACAACACATGTTCATATATTTAAGTAACACATAAAATTGTACCCTAGTGCATGGTTGAAAGTGCTATATTTTGATAAAGAACATATAGTATTAAATATGTTTATTTAGAATAAAAAACTATACTAAGTTAAATTTTTAGCCTAAAGCCAAGCCTTTGCAGTAAAAGTGTTTCTCTACTGCTGTACAACTGTCCTGTAAAAAGCACGAAAATTATTCAAATTACTTACCAGCTTTGAATATATAGCCACACTTACAAAGTAAAAAAGAGCCTTTTTTTTCCCTGTGATATTCATAAATCTCAGGGATTCTGTAAAAAAGAAACGACTTCCTTGTTTACTCTTGTAATATATTAAGTACTCCCTACTTGTATATAAGTAGTACTATATTATCCATGCCCTAAAACATACTTGCTTTCTTTGAACTTTATTTTGCTATTAATAATTTACTGTTTATTAAATCTTTAGTATTTTATATCAAAAATGCATATTCACTATAAATCTTCACAAATGGGAAGAAAGCAGAAAAGAAAATAGAAAAATAATCAACTAGAATTGCATTATCTAGATATAACCAGTCTGAACATTTAGTGAATATGATTCTAGACATCTTTCCAAACAAAATACGTAAGACATAGGGAAAGATTATAGGTTATACTATACATATTATTTAAACTGTATTAATAAACCAATGTAATTTCATAGAAACTTAATAGAAGACACAAACATTGAAGTAAAATTAGATATTCATTCACACATATTTGGGATATAGATTTATGTTCACTGTGAGGCCAAGGAAACCCAAATAGAGAAATGTAGTTAACCACATTTAGTAGAAAGAAACCTTATTGAATTTAATTCGGTTACATCATACAAGCAATTACTCATACTCACATAGGTACTTCCAAGGTCTTGAGTATGCAATGACTGGAAGCAAAATATACCTTTTGTAGGCATTACTCAAATATTTATTGTTATATTTGGTAGTAGCAAGGTTATCAATTGGAAAGGTTAGGGTAGCATTTCCAGAGAGTAGAAAACCATGTAGCAGTGATGTCTAGAATAGTAAGGATTCCTTTTACACTCCTCCTCTGGGGTTTCAGGGGAACATGGAAAGACATTGGCATTAGTGGGATTGGTTTATGATTTCTGGGCATTAGCCTACAAAAAGTAATACATAAAATTGTACCCTAGTGCATGATTGAAAGTGCAATATTTTGATAAAGAAAATATAGTAGTAAACATTCCTATTTAGAATACAAAAGTGTACTAAGTTAAATTTTTAACCTACAGCCAAGCCTTTGCAGTAAAAGTGTTTCTCTAATGCCGTACAACTGTCTTGTATAAAGCATGAAAATTATTCAAATTACCTACCAGCTTTGAATATATGGCCACATTTACAAAGTTAAAAAAAAAAAAGCCTTTTCTCCTACGATATTCTCCTGTGAAAAAAATTGCTTTGGTTTCTTGCTAGAGCATAAGCCTTACCTAAGGCCATCCACAGATTATGTTATCATCAATTTTCCTGTAAGAAAAAGGATTAGGACAGCAGAAAATAAGGAAAAAAGAAAAGAAAATAAGGCTTTCACCATGGCAGATAAGTCTTGGCCTTACAAACAGATCTTGAGAAAGCTTTCCAAGTCTAGAGTGTCATCTGCTTCCGGGGACAAACTTTTCTAGTCAGCTTTACCTCAAGTTCTCCAACAGGTGTGCAGTTCCAAAAGTCTGGAGGGGCCCTTTTGACTGATGAGATGTTGGACCCAAGTTTGGAGGCCCTGAAATTTCACTGCAGTGTGTGTGATGAGAAGAACTTGGTATTTCCCCTTCCATTGGGTTTCAAGGGCACTCTTTCTTTCATGTTGTTTCCAGAAGATCCAATCTACAGGTTCCAGATTGTGAAGAGTGTTACTTTCCTCAATTGTTGAAAAACAGAAAGCTTCCTTTACCTGCTGAAAATACACTTTGGCATAATGAATTAAAATCTTGCAGTATTTAGTCATATCAGAGTTTCAGAGAGCAAGAGATAAATGAGATTCTATTAACAGAAGCATAGACCTTCTAGTAATAATTTCATGACGGGGCCAATCTATATTTCCCAGTGGGAGTGGACCTGATTGGCATTAAAGCCAGTGGTAATGTTTTTGGCCAAGGCAATACAATCAATTCAACTAGCTTTGCCAATTTTAGTTTCAAAATGTCATGTGTCCTTTTGATCTTTCCAGAAGACAGGTTGATAAGGGCAATGGTAGTGCCATTATAGCTATAACACCTTTTTATTTTATTTATTATTATTTTTGAGACACAGTCTCATTCTGTCACCCAGGCTGGAGTGCAGTGATGCAGTCTCGACTTACTGCAACCTCTGCCTCTTTGGTTCAAGCGATTCTCATGCTTCGACCTCCCAAGTAGCTGGGATTACAGGCATGCACCACCATGCCTGGCTAATTTTTGTATTTTTAGTAGAGAGACAGAGTTTTGTCATGTTAGGCTGGTCTCAAACTCCTGACCTCAAGTGATCCATCTGCCTCAGTCTCCCAAAATTCTGGGATTACAGGAGTGACCCACTGTGCCTGGCCTATAACACCTTTTTAAATTACTTTATAAACTGTCTAGTAAAATAGGTTTCTCTGTCACTGGATATTTCTCCAGGGATGCCACATAAAGGAAATACATTTTCTAATAACTTCACTACCATCACAGCATCATCTTTCCTACATGGGAAAGCTTCTTCTATCCAACCAGAAAACACACAAACCATTACAAGAGCATACTGATACCCCAGTGAAGTTGGCAATTGAGTAAAGTCTATCTGTAAATCCTCAAATGGTGCATCAGATGGTGGAAATATACCACCTGAAGGTTTGATTGTCTTTCCACGATTATAGGTTTGACAAACCAAACATTGGTTATAAAGCATTTTTGCAATTTTAGAAGTCATTTCATCAATATTTTTTCATAATTTGGATTATTTTGTGTTTTCTGTGATGAGTTGAGGAGTGCAGAGCTTTTAACAATGATGTTTAAATTGACTCAGGAAAGACCAGGTGGGCTGTCCAGGCCCTTTGTGAATTCATATATAACATTTAATTTACGTCCCTTCAGATACTAATTTTGTTTCTTTTCCAAATCAGGTATATAGCACTGTTTATAAAATAGGTCATCACGGAGAAGTAGAGTTGGATCAATCTTATGGAGTTTTTTCAAACTGCACATTTTAGTGGTTTCCGTACTGCCTGATTTAATATAAAAATCTGTCAGGGAATTCCCTTGATATTCAGATTTAGTTTACAGATGTGGGTTTTAATCTTAATAATGGCAATTTGTGATGGTAACAGGATAGCAGAAAGGAGTTCAGCTGTTTGGCGTTGTTTATCATGGGGGTGCCACTACAGGGGAGAAACTCTTATCTGTTTGTAAAACATGCCCATACTGTGAACTACTCCAAAAGCATATCTACTAACTGTACAAACGTTTACTAATTTATCTTAGCTACATGACAAGGCCAAGTGAAAGCAAAAAGCTCTGTAGGTAGAGCTAATTAAATTGGAGAAATCCCTTTTCTATTAACTTATTTTGGGTGGTAACAGTATACCCGCCTGATATTTTCCTTTGGAGTTTTTCAGACAACTCCAAAACAAAAAGTATTAACTCAGGAGTCAAAATTTCTAGTACTACATTTACACAATTGTGGTCTTCACGGACGCCTGGTAGAGGGAGTAGAGTATCAGCATTAAGTAAATTGCAACATTTTATTGGAGAATAGGAGAAGACGGGAGAAGTATTTTATAAGACATTAGTCTACTTGCTGAAAAATTCTGAATTTGACCAAAATTTAATAGATTTTTCTACAGCATGTGGAACCTGCAAATAGTTCATTTCTGAAAACCATTTAAGATGAAATCTTTACCAATCTGGCTGCTGCTGCCATTGCTTTTGAACTTTAGGAGATGCCTTAGGTACTGAGTCTAATAGCAAGCTGTAAGTGATGAACCACTTTTCTCCATGTTCTTGGGAAAGAACTCCTAATGTTACATTCATTCATGAGTGAACAAGGTGAAAGGTTTGTATAATTTGGAAGTCCTTAAGCTGGGGCTATTTTAAGCCCAATTTTATTTGGTTAAAAGTCTGCTCATGACTCTCTTCCCACAATAAAGTCTCTGACACTACATTTCTAGTGAGCTCATATAACTTTGGGACGTAGTATCTGCAGTTCCTGGAAGCTCAGGAAAACTTCTTAACTGTGTTTTGGTCGTGGGCTGGGAAAAATAAAGTTTGTTTATAAAGAGAGCAGTTAATGCCATTTTGATTTCTACAGAAAATATCATTTGTTGTATTTTGAGCCCAGCATATTTTATAAAAAAAATTTCTAAACAAGCTTTACAATATGAAACCATTTCTTTATTTTCATTTTTATTTTTTGTCTGGAAGATTGTATGATGAACAATTTTTTGTGGAAAAACCTTAGGGTTTGGATTTGAAAGGTTTTCAGCATTCTCCCACCTCCTTCTGGCCCTTCTCTGGAGCAAGTTTCATAGAGGTCTTTACCATCCTCACGCTCTCTGCATTCTACTGCTGCCATTCATTTTTTTTGAGCTTTGCCAGGCCCCAACATCATATTAACAAATTGGTAAATATCACAGTTTTTGATCATAAGCTTCTATGAGGAGTCTGAATTCTGTAAATTTTTGAGAATTTTTCCTCAGATTAGGGAAGCATTTTATGATGGCTCTAAGCTTGGTTTTAGACGTAAAATAAAAGTGGTTATAGCAGCCAGTCCTGGCTGATCAGGGGGTCTGACTAACTTCCTTTTTTTTCATTACCTTCAGGGTGAATAAGTAATTGATCAGAAAGTTTAGTGGACTCAGAGTATTTAGGTAAAAACAATAGAGAAGGAGCAGTCAGGGTTAATTCAGTCAAGGCACAGTCCTTTGTAATGACCTCAGGTTGTAGCTTAAGATTTCGATTTGCCTTCTGTAAGGCAGCTTTTAGGGAAGCAATTCTTGATTCATTCAATCTTGCAGATGCCTCTGTGAACCAAGTTTGAAAGTATATCCCATTTCTTTTGTGGGGTGTTTAATCCTTTTGTTAAAGTAGGTAGCTAATCAGACATGAGCAGAGTGGGAGAGGGGGCCCCCCACTCCCTACCAGGAATGTCAGGCAACCATCAGGTGATGGTCATGTTGTTGTTAAACTGCCTCTCTAAAACAGTAATTCGTCGCAGTTGGCACCAGGGAAAGGCAATCTCCCAATAGATAGAAAAAACCTAAAACCGGTGATCAGCAGCTTCCTGATAAGATCACAGTAAGAGGAAAAATGGCAGAGTTTAAACACTTGACTTGTAAGGGAAAAACCTATCGAGTGAGCCTGTGCACTATTCAATAAACACACTGCACACATGGCCCTCCACTGCACATGTGGACAGCCCACTCCAAGGGAAGAATCAGTCGAGAAGGAAAACAAGCCCCCAGAAGCACGCCAATGCATAAAACCCCAAGTCAAAGGTCAAACACTGCACTTCATCTCTAAAGTTGCCCACTTGGCCCTCTTCCCAGTGTATTTACTTCCTTTCTTTTCTGCTCTAAAGCTTTTTAATAAACCCTCACTCCCGCTCTGAAACTTAACTTCAGTCTCTCACTCTGCCTTATGCCCCGTGGTCAAATTATTTCTTCTAAGACTCACGAATTGAGGTTTCTGCAGATCCGTGTGAATTTGCCACCAGTAACACTTTCTTGTTTAGTGTGCCCTGCAAGTGAAAAATTTTATCTAAATTAAAACTTCCCTCATGTGGCTGTTTTAATTTTAATTTGTCTCTAGTAAGTTTAACCAATTTTTCAAAAAATGCGCAAGTTCCAGGTCCATAATTTTTATACATGAAATTATCTGGGGTACTAGACTCCACACATTTCAACAAACCCATTATTTAAAAAGTACCTACCAAAGACCTCTGGCTGTATTCAATTCAGTGAATTATCAGTTTCAGTCTGATCCTGGATCTAGTCTAGTCTAAGAATTGCTCAAATAAACTCAATGAGCTCAAAACACTAATTCACAGAGCTCAGATCCAAGAGAAGAGAGAACTTGCTCACAACCTCCAGTTGCTGTGAAAAATCAATGGGCACAATGGGCTCTGCAGGTATCTTTGTTTGTTTACTAAGTGCTCCTTGGAGGTTGCTAGAAGACCGCTTCAGAGCCCACTTCTTACAGCAAACTGTAAAAGAACAACCTTAGACAAATTAAATGAGGGTTAATTGAGCAAAATATGATTAACTGAAGTGGACAATACTCAGGACCAAAAGAGGTTACTAAATTAACTTTAGCCTAAAGCAGTCTCCTTATATATTTTAAGTTCAGCCTAAAAGCTTCTCCATGCATAGTAAACTAAAACCTAACTTGATATGAAAACAGGCTAATCTACTGTTGTGTGAATCACTACGTTTTGGCCAATTCAAGGTAGCCGCCTGTTTAAACCATGTTCAAATAAGGCAAACATCAAGAACTAACTAATTTGGTTGTTTCTGTACCTCACTTATATTTTCTGTACATCACTTTCCTATTTTTTTTTTGACACTAATCTTCTTTCATGACATGGCTGTTTGTTAGACAGCCAGGTGTGAGGGGGTCCCTGGGTGAATAAGTAATTGATCAGAAAGTTTAGTGGACTCAGAGTATTTAGGTAAAAATACTCCATCCAGCCTGCCCACTGAGATGGAGCCTTGGGAACAGGGAGGAGCCTGGGCTCTCCTCGTCTTGTGTGGAAACTGGGATTCAAGCAGTGGGAGGGATGCGCTCTAGCAGGGACTCTGGCCTTCTGAGAACCCCTGTTTTCCCCCTTTCTTCCTTTTCGCCCAATAAAACCCTGCTTTACTCACCCTCCAAACTGCCTACAAGCCTAAATTTTCATGGCTGTGGGATGGACAAGGACCCCCCATCTTTAGCTGCACTAAGGAAAAGTCCTACAGCAGCTGCACTGGATGGAGTCTCTCTGAGTCCACTGTGGCTCAGGAGGCTGTCTGATTAGCCAATTTTTCTGTCCTCGATCAAACTTTGTTAATTTGTCTAAGGTTTTTCTTTTAACAGATGGTGTCAGAGGTGGCATCCAAAATAGAGCTTCCAGCAAGCCCCAGGAGCACTGAGTGACCAAGCACGGGACCTGCTGGGCCCTGGTGTCCACTGTTCTCTCACAGCAACCGCAGGTCATGGTAAGTTCTCGCTCAGATTCCAAATCTCTGGATTTGGAGAGTTTTGAGCTCTCTGGGTTTGTTTGAGCAAGTTCCTGATTAACACTGGATTTGGAAGTCACTACCGAGACTGAACTAGGGGCAGGATCCGATTGGGTTTGATAATTAATTGGCTTGGATCCAGTTAGCAGCCTCAGATGTCTGACTGGATCAGACAGAACCTGTAGTAAATGGCAACATTGCAGGGTTGTAAGTTTTGGTTTCAGAAATTTGCAGATGTTTCTGTTCTATCCCGTTGGTTTATTTTTTTCCTGTTTGCTTGGGTAGGGAAGAATCATTGGCTAAGGTGATCAAGAAAATCTGAGGCAAAGCCAAAGTTCAAGATAAAAATAGGTTCCTTTCTTAAGAATTGAGTAATCCACCTTCCAGTTATGCTTACATTTACATGTGTAAGTATCAGGTCCCAGAAGCAGCAAACACCTACAGAAATAGCAAAATCTTACTGAAAGTAACTTAAAATTACAATGGAACAATCCAAACGAACACTACTGCACTTTAAGAAGTGCATTTGAAAATTAGGGTTCCTGAATTAGTCTCCTTTAGGAATTTCTATTGATATGCAGAAGATTCTAAAAAGATTTCAATATTTTTATTGTTTTTAAAATAATTTTTGTAAAAGGCAAATAAAAAGCTTAAGTGCCTGAGAAGAAAAATTAAATCTGCTAATCTTCTGGCTTAGTTACTATCCTGCCCCAAAGGTGAAAAGAAAGCTATCCTAGATCAAGTGTTTATAAAAGGTGGGACCTCACGTAGAGTGGGCTTACTGACTTTTCAGATCTGTGCATGCTGAGTCCATACATAAAAAAATACTTTCTTGGCCGAGCGCGGTGGCTCACGCTTGTAATCTCAGCACTTTGGGAGGCTGAGGCAGGCGGATCACGAGGTCAGCAGATCGAGACCATCCTGGCTAATACTGTGAAACCCCGTCTCTACTAAAAATACAAAAAATTAGCCGGGCATCATGGCGGGTGCCTGTAGCCCCAGCTACTTGGGAGGCTGAGGCAGGAGAATGGCATGAACCCGGGAGGTGGAGCTTGCAGTGAGCCGAGATTGCGCCACTGCACTCCAGCCTGGGCAACAGAGTAAGACACTGTCTCAAAAAAAAAAAAAAAAAAAACCAAAAAAAAAACCCAAAAAAACCTTTTTTGTCCTATTTATTAATGGGATCCTCTCTGAACCCAGTCATTTTAGCTAAGAAACAGCAGCTAAGTTAAATGCCTTTTTAAAAATATGTCTTTCTAGAATTTAACTGGCTATTCTGAAACGCTTTTGTAAAAGAACTTTACATCTGTAAAAAGATCTCCATGTGTAAGGTGTCTACCTGTAAACGTTAGAAACTCTTATTGTTGTTTTAAATTACACAAGTCCTGCTTTTGTTTAATGTGCTTTTCTGGCTGTCTTGGCTTAACTGAACTTTTACTTATACCATTTTTTCCTTGGTTTGAGCAATGCTTAGGGCTAAAATCTTAGCTCTGCGCTTATAAAATACACTTTTCTTTTTGTTTCACCTAACAGTTGTTCCTTTAGAAGTGCAAAATTGTTACCTGGTTAACAATTGCTTAGGGCTATGAACAGGAAATTGGAAGATTGATAGTCTAAACGGGGAATAGAATAACTATTTAAAAGCCTGCAGTAAACCTTTATGAAAGCTATAACATCTGTTTCTCTCTGTGTGTTTGTATGTCTGCAAGTGTTATGTATATGTGATAATACTTGGTAAATATAGCTGATTTTAAAGTTGTTGGTAAAATAGGAGTGGCTTCAAAATTATCTGTTAAATACAATTAGATACTTGCTTGTTTGGACTGTGAGCTATGTTTTTGACTTTTAGCCTCTGGATTTAGGGGTCTGGATAGGTGGCCATGGGGAGGCCTGGAGACATGATCTCAGTGTCCAGACCAGCAGTTACAAAATCAAGCCCATTATGGCCCTTCTTCCCTGCCCCAGCTTTGCCTTCTGGTTACTCTGAGAGGAGTTGGATCCTCCAGGCATCTTCACAGCTCTGTGTTCTGCCCTGAGCTCTATACCTGGCATATAAATCCAGGACTCAGTCAGGCCCTGCCTGGAATAGCCATCCTGGGTGCCACCTGGCTACTTGAGACCCAGGATGACTAGGAAGACATTAGGGAGGGTACCTGTGTCATAGTTTCAAAATTCTTTTCAATGATTTTAAAATCTTCAGTTATGTTCAACTAAATGACATATAATCATGAAAGCTCTAGTCATTTGTAAATTAAAATACTAAAACATTAATAATTAAACATAAGTTTAAGTTTATATACATTACCATCTTATTTTTATGTAGTATAGAAAAGTTAAATGTATTTAGATCTGTTGATAAACAATAATTTGAGGAAAATATCTTTCTAAAATATTAAAAGTGTTTTTTATCTATAAATACTGATACAAAACAGTTCAAAATTGCTTTCTACGGATTTCACTAAAAATTAGGTTTACTAAGAGTTAATGTAGTTAATACAAGTAATTAAAACTACTAGATGTAAGAAGACAATTCTGTATAGAAGGTGAATAAACAAAATCAAGCTATGCTTTTGATTAGGGAAGTTATAAAGGCATAAAAATGTGTTGTTAAAAAACGTCTAGTTCATGTTACTTAAAGTTTGTTTCAAATTGAAAAAAAATTAAAAGGATGCAGATAAAACTAAAATATAAAAAGTTGAAAAATGTTAAGAGATTATAAAAGATTTATGGAAATCTAGTGTGGTCAAAAGCTGACTGAGACTGAGTTTGTCTATAAGGTTTTATTAAAATTAGCTTTATTGATATTATACTAATACAAAAGCAAAATGTATTTTTCTCTTTTGAACAAAAATGTTATGTAATATTAGTAAGTGACGCTTTATTTTTTGCAATTTCCTCGAAAGGTAAGAAAAATAAACTTACTGAACTGCAAAAAATAAAAAAGAGAAGAGAGAAGGAGAGATAGATTCTGTCTCATGAACTCTTTGTCAGATCTTTTGATTGTTTGGAAAACTCAGTCTCCTCTATCAAACAGTAAACATGTTTGTTTTCTAAAATATTTTAATTCATTATAGCTAAAAGAGTGACTATTATTTTATAATGACCTGTGATTCTATTTTGGTCAAGTGCTTTAAACTTTTGACATATTTGACAGGCTTCCTGAAATCAAATTTCAGCTTCAAAATTAGATCTTTGTTTTTTAACCTATAACTTTGGGATGCTACAGAGGGACCGTGTAGCATTCAAAAGAGAGATAAACAGGATTCTTTGATATGGAAAATTATGTGGAAAACATTGTCAAATAAGAAATGATGTTTAACCTTTTTTGAGCTACATTTTAATGAATATGCTATTAATATCTGTTGCAAAATTGTATAGAATTCCTAAAATTCTCAAATGTTTGGATATATGCTATCATTCATAATTTTTGCTGTTATGTTAAATTATTGTAGGCCACAGAAATAACAAAATTTTCTTGTCAATTGTGTCTTTATGACCATTTTAAGTTTTTCCACAGTTCATTGCTTAATTTTGATGCACTTTCTGAAGACTTCACAAGCACGCAAAATCCTAGAGTACTGTGTGTTTAGAGATTCATGAAAATGATGGAAAGGACCCCAATGAGCACTCTTAAATACAGGTTCTTAATAGCTTTAGGATCATATCATTTGGACTGGAGAAGAATTCCCGGAACGCTAATGAAGAGACTGACTGGTTTGTAAAACTGCTAATCTAAGCAGGACAAAAAACAGTTGAATACCATCACAATACTTTGCTAGATTTTCATGTTAAATCAGCCAGTATCGAAATTGTTTAAATGTGCAATTTGAATGAACTCCACAGTCCAAGTCAAATTACCTGTGATAATCCATCAGTTATCAGTGCTATGCACCTAAATTGGAAAAAAGAAACTGGTATTTAAGAGAACATAAGGCCGGGTGCGGTGGCTCACGCCTGTAATCCCAGCACTTTGGGAGGCCGAGGCAGGCAGATCATGAGGTCAGGAGTTCGAGACCAGCCTGGCCAACATTGCGAAACCCCATTTCTACTAAAAATACAAAAATTAGCCAGGCATGGTGGTGGGTGCCTGTAATCCCAGCTACTCGGGAGGCTGAGGTAGAAGAATCGCTTGAACCTGGGAGGCAGAGGTTGCAGTGAGCTGAGATCGCGCCACTGCACTCCAGCCTGTGCGACAGAGACTCCATCTCAAAAAAAAAAAAAAAAAAAGAAAAAAAAAGACATAAGTCCATTGTTAAGCTGAGAGTCAAGGAGAACCTGAACATCTGCCTGGTCCTTCCTGAGTCCTTAAAGCTGTCATTATTAAAAGTTTTGAATTCCATGACTTGCCATGAAAGAAAGAAAATGATCCAATTAAAATTATGTATATTGATTTGGTTGCTGTTCTAAATCACTAACATAGCTTACAGTTAGTGTTTGATTTGTCAAACCCATATTCCTGGGGAGACAATCAAAACTTCAGGTACATTTCTGCTACCTGATGGGACATTTAAACATTTAAAGAGGATTTTCATTATATCGTCATTTTCAATGCATGTTATCTGGTTGTATAAAAGCTTTCCAATGCAAGAGGGCTGATGTCATAGCAGTAGCTAAAAGGTTATTATGAAATGTATTTTTGTCATGGAACATTCCTGAGAAATCTTCAGTGATAGAAGTATTTGTTTCACTGGAAAGTTGTAAAACAGTTAATAAGGTATTCTAGACACAATAGTATTAGGCAAAGCTAGCTGAATCGAGTGGACTGCTTTGGTCAAAAATATTTCAAATTGATGACACTCAGATCCACTTCCAAGGTAAAACAGAAGGTGACACTTATAAATAGTCTTACTGGAAGGTGTATGAACCTGAGAGTAGAACCTCATGCAGCCTTCACTACTGAATTCTGATAGAGCTAAATGCTGCAATGCTTTAATGCATTATGCCAAGGTATATTTTTACCAGGTAAAGAAAGCTTCTCATGTTCTATTGACTGAGAATAATCAAACCCTTCATAATCTAGAACTTAGAGATTGTATCTTTTGAGAACAACATCAGAGAAAGACTGCCTTTGCCACCCACACAGCAGAAAAACGTTGGGACCTTGGGCCTTGGGTTCATAATATCACAACTCAGAAGCGTCCCTTGACACTCTTGGAACTGTACACCCATCAGAGATCTTAAAGTAAAGCTAACTAGAGAAGTTTCTCCCCACAAGCAAATGACAACCTTGAAGTGAACGCTTTTTCCCAGTATCACAGATCAAGACTTATCTGCTATTATGAGACTATTATCTCTCTATTTTTCCTTGCTTACGCCTCTATGAATAAGAGAACTGAAAAGGATCTCTCTTGCACATTCGTAGGGTATATTTTTATTTGTGGAGGATTTTGTAGCCAATCTAATACATGGACAATTTCATGCCTTGATAAATGGAAGATGAAGGGCCAATGTGAGCTAGGAATTTTAATGGTACCTTTGTTGCTTCATAATCAGTCAGAAACAGAACGTTGGTCCACTCCTCTTAACCTACATCATAGGTTAAAGAGAATGTTGCCAGGAGGCCTTCACTCTTCTAGATGGGTAGCATTTGTTAGGTCTCTTTTTCCATGGTTTGGAGTAAATAAGGCAATGATTAAAAATTTATTCTTTATAAAAGGCTCAATAGCAGATTCTACTGTAAAGGCTATGGTTACACAACAGACTTTAAATTCTTGTAAAAACATTGTGCTAAATAGTAGAATTGCTCTTGATTACTTATTGGTTAAAACAGAATTACCTGTGCAGTTGCTGATACTTCAAGTTGTACATGGAGGAATACATTGGGCGTTATAGAAATTCAGTTGTAAGGAATTAATGAAAAGGCTGCTTGCTTAATAAATAGACTTTATCTAGCTCACTCTTTGAGCTATTTGATTTTAGTTGGTTTGTTTCATGGGGATCTTGGCTAAGGAGCATACTCTAAACTCTTTAAACAACTTCCTGATAGTCATGATAGTAGTCTCCCAGGTGCACTGTATTCTCGCAGAAGTTTTAAATGTTTGGATGTAGCCATCCATATAATGCCAAATGATCTCTATTCAACCAGAATGACAAAAACTCAAAGAGATGTGTGACCCAGGAGCTCTCCGTAACCTATGAATGATGTACTGAGACCAGAAACCCAAAATGATGGCAACTGAGAGTGGCACTAAAACCCTAAGTTTTAGTTATACTCTCACCTAAGTGAGATGAAGTCTTGCTCTGTTGCCCAGGCTGGAGTGCAGTGACGCGATAGCTCACTGCAACGTCCACCTCCCAGGTTCAAGCAATTCTCCTGCTTCAGCTTCCCAAGTCACTGGGATTACAGGTGCACATCACCACACCTGGCTAATTTTTGTATTTTTAATAGAGACGAGTTTTCATCATGTTGGCCAGGCTGTTCTCGAACTCCTGACCTCAAGTGATCTGCTCACCTTGACCTCTCAAAGTGCTGGGATTACAGATGTGAGCTACCATGCCTGGCCAGGGGGACATTTTTTTAAACAAAATTATGGGAGGCCATTGTTTCAAACTGAGCTCATGAAGTAGGCTCCAACAGAGCAGGTCAAGCCAAAATGGAATCATTAATGCTAAATATGACATAATCAAACTGAATCATTGACTCAGATAGAACCTAAAATAGACCTGGCTTTGTGTTTCTCCTGTAAACAGTAGATTCAACACAAAAAGATCCTCTCTAAACTCACAGAAAAAAAAAAAATTACCTGACATTTACAATAATGACAGTGACATCAATGCCTAATGTTTTGGTCTATCTCTCAAAGTTGACCAAAAGGGGAGAATTGTTAAGTTTATATTAAACCTGCCTCCTTACTTATTTTAAGTTTAGCCTAAAAGTTTCCCCATACGTAGTAAACTGAACCCTAACTTGATGTGTAAACAGACTAACCTACTCTTGTGTCAGTCACTGAGTTTTGTCCAATTAAAGGTGGCCAACTGTTCAAACCATGTTCAAATAAGGCAAATGCCAAACTGTAATGCATCCGGCTGTTTCTTATCTCACTTTTGTTTTCTGTATGTCACTTTCCTTTTACTGTTCATAAATGTTCTTCCACTATGTGGCTGCAATGTGGCTGCACTGTGGCTGCACTGGAGTCTCTCTGTGTCCACTCTGGCTCAGGAGGCTGCCCGGTTCATGAAGCCTTCTTTGCTCAATTAAACTCTGCTAAATTTAATTTGTCTAAGGTTTTTCTTTTAGCAACGTTCATGGAGCTTCACTTCACAGGGACAGGGAATATTAATTGTCAGAAAACAGAAATGAAATACAGAAATACAAATAATAGCTTGATTATTTACAGCTTGGCTCAGCATTTGCCACATTTTCACGTGGTCTGACCAGTTAACAGACTATGATTGGCTTAAGCTTAGCTACTATGATTGGCTAAGACTAAGCCACATGTTACAAAATATACTCTTAATTTAGATTGCAGTCTGTTTACGCACTATGTTAGGTTAAGGATGTAAGTACAGAGGCAGCTTTAACAATCTAATTCAACAATATTCTCTAATTTAACAATGTTATCCAGTGGCATAGAGAGAATAATGTGACTTTAGGTTTTTACTAAATAAACAAATGTTGAAATATCCTAATAGAGGACACAGTGGCCAAAGTATACTCCAAAAACATACAAGTCATAATAAGATTTAAGTAAGTGAGATTTTAATGACAGGTTTTTTAAAAATTGTCTTAAGAATAAATCATTCAAACCACGGTAAAATAGTTGACAATCGGGAGGCTGAGGCAGGAGAATGGCATGAACCCGGGAGGCGGAGGTTGCAGTGAGCCCAGATGCGCCACTGCACTCCAGCCTGGTCCACAGAGCGAGACTCCGTCTCAAAAAAAAAAAAAAAAGAACTATGATAGCGTCATTGCGCTCCAGCCTGGGTGACAGAGCGAAACCCTAAACAATTAAATCATTCTCATGAATTTATTGGACAGAATTTATTTAGGCAGCGATTGCACGGATTGGTACTAATTACCATATATAAGGTTTTAAAGATAAAGAACCTCTGCACGAGGAGTTTATCACACACCAGAGTTTACATTCATTGAGGAATATGTGTCAACCAATGTCCTAAGCACTTTTTTGGCATTATCTCATTTAATTCTCACAGTAATCCAGTGAGATTCACGTGACAATTTCCCCCAAATTTATAATTTAATATAATAATAAGAAGAAAACAAAGCCGTGAAAATAATTTGTAGGCAAGGGTACATGCATGGGATAAAAATTAAGCTGATGGGAAGATTAAAAGATTGAACAGAGTAAAATTAAGGGATTACATTAAGTCTGGAAGATGAGAATTGAACAGTGTGTTACAGAGGAAGAGCAAAGAGCCCACTATTTCTCAGAAGTCAGTAATTACAGTCTATATTAGTATCAGGTATCAGACTTTAAAACACAGGAATTACAATATGTCAGCCTACTCAGGAAAGGCAGAATTTTATTTCTGAAGTGTTTTTACTACTAATCTAGGACACCAAGACCTCTCTACTCATCACTTAGTGAATTGTTGGACTACTTTCACTTCATAATATAAAATTAACTCAGTGAGCAAAAGCTAATTATCAGTTTTATGATAAGATTAAGCTCTCATTTCTATTGGGGTAAAGTAAAGAACTTTCTCTTTCTTTTTGAAAAGGAATAAATGGCTCAGGTCATTTCCAATTTAAATAAATTTACTGGAATCAGGGAGACTATCCTAAAACCCATAAAGACCGATAAATCCTTTCCTCATTTTCTTTCATAAAACATGTCAAGCACACTATATCCAGTGCTGACACTGCTCCTGGGCAGAAAGACCTAAAAATCCCAGAGGAAAAAAAAAACAAAAAACAGATAAAAATCTCCATTCTCCCTGATGGCCATATTGTTTTAGTTATCTTTATTGAAAACTGTACTTCTGGATACATTATTATGTCTGTTGAAATATATGTGTCAGAGTACCTATTTTTCCTTGAATAATAAAAAAAGGTAAATGGGTATTTTTCATAATCACACTAAGTTTTTTACAAAATAATTTTAGATGAAAGATTACATAATGATTTTCATTAAATAGTATCACAAAGTGAATTCAGATGAATTCAGACCCTTTGGTGAGTGGCAGCCTTACCCATGCAAAACTGGTAGTTTAGGAAGATTAACCCAGGATCTAGAAAAGAAAATGAATCCTATTTTTGTTCTTCTTAGAGTCACTTAACAGAATGGAAGCCAAAATTCTGCCTCTAAAGTCCCCAGTAGAAGTAAATCAGAGTAGTGTTTTCTGATTCTCCCTGAGTGTGTCATGGTTTGTGCGGGTGCCTCTGCTGTAAAGCACAGGTATGAGAGACGGAACAGTGCAATTGCCTCCCTGTGTTCCTCTATGAGAAAGATGACAGACTCTGTGTACAGGGGAGGAAATGAAGGTCGTGAGGTTGCAAGTCTTTTAGTTCCTGGACTGCACCAAGAGCACCTATAAATAGCACACCAAGGCTTAAGGTGACACATGCCTCTCAACAGCATGCTTAACCTATGTACATTCACAGTCCTCACTACCTTTTTTCAGACATTTGTTTCAAAGTAGCTGTCAGTTACTGAGCTAAGCCCTTTAATGTATGTGCTTTACATACATGATCTCATTTAGTCTTTCCACAACCACAATCTATAAGGTAGTACTTTCCAGGGCAACAATATAAATTTCCAGAAATTAGTGCATGGTATAGTTTAAGATTAAACCCCACAGCGTAACCACTGTGCTGTGAGATTGAATGACATTTAATTCATTTACATGAGTTGTAAATGCCTAGCTATTAATGACAATTAAAATTCTGTTTGCATATATAATTTATGTATTCAATATATAACATATACATTTAAAATATCCATTTTAATTATAGAGTTCAGTGGGTTTTGATAAATATATACATCTTGGTAACAAAAAACATTATTTATATACATAAACTATATAATTACATTTTATTATATATAAAATAAACTCTCTCTCTATATATATATTCTAACACCACAGGAAGTTCTCTTGTACCCTTGCCCTTTTGAAGTTGAACCCCTTGTATGCCACCCAAAGGCAATGTCACTTTTAAGTCATATGATTATAGGTTAGCTTTGCCCATTTTTAAACTTCATATAAATGGAATAATATAACATAAATGAAATAATATAACATTTTATTTTATGCTGAGCTTTTTCATTCAAGATTATGTTTTTTCTAGATCCTAGGAAACAAGATTATGTTTTATTTAGATCCTGGAAAAGAAGATTATGGTTTTTTTTTTTTTTTTTTTTTTTTGAGACGGAGTCTCGCTCTGTCGCCCAGGCTGGAGTGCAGTGGCACGATCTCGGCTCACTGCAAGCTCCGCCTCCCGGGTTCACGCCATTCTCCTGCCTCAGCCTCTCCGAGTAGCTGGGATTACAGGCGCTGCCACCACGCCCGGATAATTTTTTGTATTTTTAGTAGAGATGGGGTTTCACCGTGGTCTCGATCTCCTGACCTCGTGATCCGCCCGCCTCGGCCTCCCAAAGTGAAGATTGTGTTTTTTTAAGGTTCACTTATGTTGTTGCATATATCTTTGTTATTGCTGAATGTATCTGTGTGAATGTATCACAGTTTGTTCATTCACCTATTGATGGAAATGTGGATTGTTTCCAGTTTTGGTCTATTATGAAGAAATCTACAATGGACACACCTGTGCCATTATTTTGTGACATATGTCTTTATCTTAGGTAAAAATGGTAAAAATGTAGGAGTAGAATTCCTAAATCACAAATTTTTTCCATAGCTATATAAGACACTGTTAAACTGTTTTGCAAAGTGCACAATTTTATATTCTTATTCGCAATGTAGGAGAGTTCCATTTGCCCTTCATCCTTGTCAACACCTAGCATTATCAGATGTTTTAACTCTAGCCCTCCCTAGTGTGACATTTCACAGTGGTTTAATTCCTTTGATAGCTAATTATGTTGAACATCTTTTTCTGTTTATTGGTCACTACCATCTTTTCTTGTTTCAAAATTCCGTTCACACCTTTTGCCTATTTGTTTTATTACTGAGTCGTAGGATAATACATATTTTTTTCTTCCAGGTTATAGATTAAAATTTTATTTTCTTGATAGTATCTTGTGAAGAATAGAAGTTCTAAATTTTTGGTGAAGTCTGTTTTATTGATCTTTAAATTTTATGGTTAATCCTTTGAGTCCTATGTAAGAAATATTTCCTTAAACCAAGGTCATATACACATTCCTTCATTTTCTGTAGAAGTTTTGCATTTAGTATTTATGTCTAGGTTTGTGATCCATACCAAATTAATTTTAGTGGAGTTGAACCAAGATTCAATTTTTCTTATATGATTCTCCAGTTCTTCTAGCATCATTTGTTGAAAAGATTATTCATTACACATTGAATGACTTCAGTGCCTTTGCTGAAAATCAATTTACTATATGTATGTGGATCTATTTCTAGATTCCATTGACCTCTTTGCCTATCGTTGTGCCAAGACCACATTGTCCTGATTGCAATAGTTTTATGATAAGTTGTGAAACCAACTAGTAAAAGACTTCCAACACAATTATTTTTAAAATTGCTTTGGCTATTATAGCTCTTCTATATTTCCATATAAATATGAAAATTATATTTTAAATTTTTACAATGTGCCTGTTTGGCATTTGACTGCAATTTCATGGAATGTATAAATAATTTTAGAAAGTACTGACATCTTAACAACATTGAGTCTTCAAATTTCCTAACATATCTCTCTGTTTTGTGCATGTGTCTTTTACATTTTCTAGTAATATTTTATACTTTTGTCATGTTTTATACTTTTAAGTGTGGAGGTTTTGTACATACGCCATTAAATTTATTCTTAGTTTAATTATGTTTTTGATACTATTTTAAGTATACTTTTATTTTAACTTACTTTCCCAGTTGCTTGTTGCTAACATTTAGAAATACAATTGATTGTTAAAATTTGGACATTACATCCTATGACTGCTAAATTCACTTATATTTTCAAGTTGATTTTTGTAGATACATTAGAATTTTCTTTTTGACAATTATATTATCTTTGAATATAGGGAGGTTTACTTATTTCTTTCCAAGATCTATGCTTGTATGTATGTACATATGTACACATGTACGTATGTGTGTATGTATTTATGTGTTGCCTTTTGGATTTTTTAGGACATCCAGTACAATGTTGAATAATAGTGGTGAGAGTGAACATTCTTGAATTTTTCTGATTTGGGGGAGGTACAAGTTCAATATGTGACTATTCAGAATGAAGTTAGCTTTAGGTGTTGTTGTTTTAACAGATATCTTTATCAGATTGAGGAAGATCTCTTCTTGTTTTTGTTGCTTAAAGTTTAAATGGGACATTGAATTTTCCCAAGTGTTTTCTGCATGTATTATGATGATCACATAAATTTCTTACTGATTCATTTTTAACTTGATTGGCTCTTTCCTCTGTCATCTCCACTTTGCTGTTGATATCATACGATGACATTTTAATTTTAGGTATTGTATTTTCAATTCTAAAATTTCAATTTAAAAAAAAATTGTTTCTATTTCCCTGCTGAGAACTTGTCTTTTATTTATTTAATGTGTACTCAGCTTTACTTTATAAAACATGCTATATTAGCTGCTTTGAACTCTGAAAAATTCCAACCCCTGGCTGTTTTCCCAAAGTGCTGTTTTCTATGAAAATTGGTCAGATTTCCTGGCTCTTTTTATGTCAAATAATTTAGAATTGGATGCTGGACATTTTGAGTATTATTTTGTGTAAAGTATAGGGCTTGTTATGATCTTCTGGAAAAATGCTGCTTTTATTGTTACTTGATTTAGCAAGCAATCATCCAGATAAGTTAAGATCACTTGTTCAGCTTGCCTTCTGTGGGTGGCGGTTCAAATACCAGCTTAGTTTCCAAAGCTTATGCCATGCGCCTTTGTCTGTTACACACATGTACCATTTGGGAGTTAGTCTGAGACTTGGGCCATGATTGAAGCCTTAGTTTGGTTTTCATCACCTTTGTTATATTGTTTTGGGTCAGTTTCATCCACACATAGCTAAAGGGTAAGCCTGAGACTTGTGCAGGTTCATATATAGTATTAGGAAATCTCCTTTTTCAGCTCTTTTCTCTCTGGAATTCCCCCACACACTCTGCCCTGTGTGGAACTCCTTTTCAGATATCCCTGATCAGAGGTACAGGATTTTTATTGAAGTGTTAGCTTCCTGTGCCACTGCTCTCCTATGCAGCTGTGTAAAAAATAATAGAAAACTTACCATCCCCACTCCACATCATATGGTTGCCTTTCTTAATTTTGACTTCTCTTCACAAGCCACCCACTTTGGTTCACATTTCAGAATACTCAGGTTGTTGGTTTTGTATTTTGTCTAGAGCTTTCAATTGTAATCAGTAGGAGAGAGAGCTTATAGTAGGTGTTTCTTGTCATGGGAAAAGAAGAACTTGGTGTAGGCGCTTATTATTTTGGATATAGACTTCTAGTTAATAAATTTTTTTAGCATGTTAAAGATGTTGTTTCATTGGTGATCTACACCTTTCATAATGAGAAGGCAGGTCTTACTCTTTATGTAATATGTCTCTGCTACTTCTTCATAGGTATTTTTCTTTATCAATCATTTGTTTTCTGAAATTGACTATGATATATCTAGATACAGCTTTCTATTTGTCTTCCTTGGTCTTTACTGAGCTTTCTGGGTTTATGAGTTACTGTTTTTAAAGAAACATGGAATTTTATTTTCTGGCCAGTATTTCTTCATGCATTTTTCTGACTCATTCTCTGTTTTCTTTCCTCCTAGAATGTCAGTTGCAGGGATTTTAGATTATTTGCTACAATTCCACGAACTATTAAACCTTCAATTCATCTTTTAAACTGTCCTTTTCCATCCTTCAATTTGTATGGTTTTGCCAACTTGTCCTCAGATTTAATATTTTTTTCTATTGTTCTATCTATTCTGCTATTAATCACATCAAATAATTTTATAATTGAAGTATTGCATTTTGAATTTTAGGATTTTCTTTTTCATCTTTTTTATACCTTCTAAATTATCCCACTTTCCTCCTTTTGTGTCTAACTTTTCCTGAAGAATCTTTATCATACTTATCATAGTTATTTACAATCCTCATCTGTTAACATCAATGACTTAGCTCTTTGTACGTCTACTTTTTTTTGACTAATTTGTTTCTTAATCACAGGTGATGTTTTCATGGGTATTTTTTGAACATCTACTAATTTTTTATTGTCTACTCTACATTGTGTACAACACATTATAGCAACTCTAGATTAATTTATCCTTTCCTGAAGAGTGTTTTGTTTTGTTCTTGCAGGCAATTACATTAGTGGTGAAACATCTTAAATATGTAGAAACTTGTTTCAGGTGTTGGGGTGAGTCTATTTGGGCTCTGCTCCTACCCCAGGTGAACGTATTTTTCTTTGCATCTAGTCAATACTTCTATGGTGTATATATCTTTAAGAAGTTCCGTGGAGAGGCCGGGCGCGGTGGCTCACGCCTGTAATCCCAGCACTTTAAAAGGCGAGGTGGGCGGATCACGAGGTCAGGAGATCCAGATCATCCTGGCTAACACGGTGAAACCCCGTCTCTACTAAAAATACAAAAAATTAGCCGGGCGTGGTGGCGGGCGCCTGTAGTCCCAGCTACTAGGGAGGCTGAGGCAGGAGAATGGCGTGAACCCGGGAGTCGGAGCTTGCAGTGAGCTGAGATTGCGCCACTGCACTCTGGCCTGGGAGACAGAGCGAGACTCCGTCTCAAGAAAAAAAAAAAGAAGTTCAGTGGAAATTCCAGTATATTCGCAAACACCCTCTAGCTTGTGAGAATTCTAATTCCAAAGTATGTTTTCCCTGCAATGGGTAACCAGCAGCAGCTGAAATCTTTGTCAACATTTTCAGTTTTGTACAAGTTTTTCCCTAACTGGGCTCCTTGGAGTATCACCCATGCAAGCACAGCTCAGAGATTCACCAAAAATTTGGTAAGTGTTTAAATGCATGTTTGAGAGCTGCCCCTCTGTGGGCTCCTTCTCTCTGGGATTTTTTCTGCTTTACTTTTAGATGTTCTGGCACTCCCAAATTCCATCACCTCACCATTGATTTCTGCCTAGTTTCTAGCTTCCCTTGCATCAGGTTTGGAGAATGCCTTCAGGGGAAAATACAAATAAAAGCAATATCATTCATATATGCAGAGATGAATGATTCATGTTTTCGGCTCTTTTTTTATTTTGTGGTTAATCATTGACCAATTTTATTTGTGTGTATATGTGGCAGGTATGTGCTGAATTTGGTGAATGTGATAAATTTGACTTTAACTTTTCCCAAATTAAGTAAATATATATATATATATGATATATTTAAAATATCTGCTATTTTATATTGTTGATACATAGAAACAAAATCAATTAGAAAAAATTAAAAATTGATTATATCTTTAGGTGTTGCAAACTGTGTTCTACTTTTGGATCTTTCAAAAAATAGCAGTGTGATTTTTGAAAAGTCACTTGATTCATTTTTCAAATAAATATATCCTCTTGAACTTCAAAGAATTAAAACTTCTGTGTCTTAACATCATTGCCAGTAGAGAAATAATTCATTTAAAATATTTTTGATTGCCTAGTATATTTGCCAAGCGCTGTGTAGGCACGGGAGATAAAACAATGAAGAAAATACTGAAATTTTAGTTAGTGTGCAACTAAATTTAACTTTTAACCTTAAGTTCAATATGGTGGGAACATCAGTTGATACATATTTTTGAAAAGGAGTCATGCATTATGTATCAGGTACCCTTTTTTGAAAACATATTTTTTACCAAGCAACACTATTTCTGGAGTCTAAGAAACTAACTATAATGCATCTAAAAACTTATTAACAATAGTAGAACTCAAGTGTTCATAATATAATTGTGATTAGTAAAAAATGTTACTACTATATGACAATAAACTGTAGCCATTAAAAATATTGTTTACAAGGAATGTTAAATGGTGTGAAAAATGCTTATGATATATGCATAATGGCTAGAAAAAAGCAAGGGTATACATAGCTTGATCTGAGCAAAACCAACAGTATGTAGGGATGGCAGAAAATATACCAAAGCTTAACAGTGGTTATTGCCTGGTGGTAGAATTATTGATAATTTTATTTTCTTTTTTTTTTTTCATGGAAAACAAGAATTTTTTTTATTTTTTTTTAATTTTATTATTATTATACTTTAAGTTTTAGGGTACATGTGCACAACGTGTGGGTTTGTTACATATGTATACATGTGCCATGTTGGTGTGCTGCACCCATTAACTCGTCATTAAGTATATCTCCTAATTTTATCCCTCCCCCCTCCCCCCACCCCACAACAGTCCCCAGTGTGTGATGTTCCCCTTCCTGTGTCCATGTGTTCTCATTGTTCAATTCCCACCTATGAGTGAGAACATGCGGTGTTTGGTTTTTTGTCCTCGCAATAGTTTGCTGAGAATGATGGTATCCAGTTTCATCCATGTCCCTACAAAGGACATAAACTCATCATTTTTTATGGCTGCATAGTATTCCATGGTGTATATGTGCCACATTTTCTTAATCCAGTCTATCATTATTGGACATTTGGGTTGGTTCCAAGTCTTTGCTATTGTGAATAGTGCCGCAATAAACATAACGTGTGCATGTGTCTTTATAGCAGCATGATTTATAATCCTTTGGGTATATACCCAGTAATGGGATGGCTGGGTCAAATGGTATTTCTAGTTCTAGATCCCTGAGGAATCGCCACACTGACTTCCACAATGGTTGAACTAGTTTACAGTCCCACCAACAGTGTAAAAGTGTTCCTATTTCTCCACATCCTCTCCAGCACCTGTTGTTTCCTGACTTTTTAATGATCACCATTCTAACTGGTGTGAGATGGTATCTCATTGTGGTTTTGATTTGCATTTCTCTGATGGCCAGTGATGATGAGCATTTTTTCATGTGTTTTTTGGCTCTATAAATGTATTCTTTTCAGAAGTGTCTGTTCATATCCTTTGCCCACTTTTTGATGGGGTTGTTTGTTTTTTTCTTGTAAATTTGTTTGAGTTCATTGTAGATTCTGGATATTAGCCCTTTGTCAGATGAGTAGGTTGTGAAAATTTTCTCCCATTCTGTAGGTTGCCTGTTCACTCTGATGGTAGTTTCTTTTGCTGTGCAGAAGCTCTTTAGTTTAATTAGATCCCATTTGTTAATTTTGGCTTTTGTTGCCATTGCTTTTGGTGTTTTAGACATGAAGTCCTTGCCCATGCCTATGTCCTGAATGGTATTGCCTAGGTTTTCTTCCAGGGTTTTTCTGGTTTTAGGTCTAACATTTAAGTCTTTAATCCATCTTGAATTAATTTTTGTATAAGGTGTAAGGAAGGGATCCAGTTTCAGCTTTCTACATATGGCTAGCCAGTTTTCCCAGCACCATTTATTAAATAGGGAATCCTTTCCCCATTCCTTGTTTTTGTCAGGTTTGTCAAAGATCAGATAGTTGTAGATATGCGGCATTATTTCTGAGGGCTCTGTTCTGTTCCATTGATCTATATCTCTGTTGTGGTACCAGTACCATGCTGTTTTGGTTACTGTAGTCTTGTAGTATAGTTTGAAGTCAGGTAGCATGATGCCTCCAGCTTTGTTCTTTTGGCTTAGGATTGACATGGCAATGTGGGCTCTTTTTTGGTTCTATATGAGCTTTAAAGTAGTTTTTTCCAATTCTGTGAAGAAAGTCATTGGTAGCTTGATGGGGATGGCATTGAATCTATAAATTACCTTGGGCAGTGTGGCCATTTTCACGATATTGATTCTTCCTACCCATAGCATGGAATGTTCTTCCATTTGTTTGTATCCTCTTTTATTTCATTGAGCAGTGGTTTGTAGTTCTCCTTGAAGAGGTCCTTCACATCCCTTGTAAGTTGGATTCCTAGGTATTTTATTCTCTTTGAAGCAATTGTGAATGGGAGTTCACTCATGATTTGGCTCTCTGTCTGTTATTGGCGTATAAGAATGCTTGTGATTTTTGCACATTGATTTCGTATCCTGAGACTTTGCTGAAGTTGCTTATCAGCTTAAGCAGATTTTGGCCTGAGACGATGGGGTTTTCTAGATATACAATCATGTCATCTGCAAACAGGGACAATTTGACTTTCTCTTTTCCTAATTGAATACCCTTTATTTCCTTCTGCCTGATTGCCCTGGCCAGAACTTCCAACACTATGTTGAATAGGAGTGGTGACAGAGGGCATCTGTGTCTTGTGCCAGTTTTCAAAGAGAATGCTTCCAGTTTTTGCCCATTCAGTATGATATTGGTTGTGGGTTTGTCATAGATAGCTCTTATTATTTTGAGATACGTCCCATCAATACCTAATTTATTGAGAGTTTTTAGCATGAAGTTTTGTTGAATTTTGTCGAAGGCCTTTTCTGCATCTATTGAGATAATCATGTGGTTTTTGTCTTTGGATCTGTTTATATGCTGGATTACATTTATTGATTTGCATATGTTGAACCAGCCTTGTGTCCCAGGGATGAAGCCCACTTGATCATGGTGTATAAGCTTTTTGATGTGCTGCTGGATTTGGTTTCCCAGTATTTTATTGAGGATTTTTGCATCAATGTTCATCAAGGATATTGGTCTGAAATTCTCTTTTTTGGTTGTGTCTCTGCCAGGCTTTGGTATCAGGATGATGCTGGCCTCATAAAATGTGTTAGGGAGGATTCCCTCTTTTTCTATTGATTGGAATAGTTTCAGAAGGAGTGGTACCAGCTCCTCCTTGTACCTCTGGTAGAATTCGGCTGTGAATCCATCTGGTCCTGGACTTTTTTTGATTGGCAAGCTATTGATTATTGCCTCAATTTCAGAGCCTGTTATTGGTCTATTCAGAGATTCAGCTTCTTCCTGGTTTAGTCTTGGGAGGATGTATGTGTCGAGGAATTTATCCATTTCTTCTAGATTTTCTAGTTTATTTGCGTAGAGGTGTTTATAGTATTCTCTGATGGTAGTTTGTATTTCTGTGGGATTGGTGGTGATATCCCCTTTATCATTTTTTATTGCATCTATTTGATTCTTCTCTCTTTTCTTCTTTATTAGTCTTGCTAGCAATCTATCAATTTTGTTGATCTTTTCAAAAAACCAGCTCCTGGATTCATTAATTTTTTGAAGGGTTTTTTGTGTCTCTATTTCCTTCAGTTCTGCTCTGATCTTAGTTATTTCTTGCCTTCTGCTAGCTTTTGAATGTGTTTGCTCTTGCTTTTCTAGTTCTTTTGATTGTGATGTTAGGGTGTCAATTTTAGATCTTTCCTCCTTTCTCTTGTGGGCATTTAGTGCTATAAATTTCCCTCTACACACTGCTTTGAATGTGTCCCAGAGATTCTGGTGTGTTGTGTCTTTGTTCTCTTCGGTCTCAAAGAACATCTTTATTTCTGCCTTCATTTCGTTATGTACCCAAAAGTCATTCAGGAGCAGGTTATTCAGTTTCCATGTAGTTGAGTGGTTTTGAGTGAGTTTCTTAATCCTGAGTTCTAGTTTGATTGCACTGTGGTCTGAGAGACAGTTTGTTATAATTTCTGTTCTTTTACATTTGCTGAGGAGTGCTTTACTTCTAACTATGTGGTCAATTTTGGAATAGGTGTGGTGTGGTGCTGAAAAGAATGTATATTCTGTTGATTTGGAGTGGAGAGTTCTGTAGATGTCTATTAGGTCTGCTTGGTGCAGAGCTGAGTTCAATTCCTGGGTATCCTTGTTAACTTTCTGTCTCGATGATCTGTCTAATGTTGACAGTGGGCTGTTAAAGTCTCCCATTATTATTGTGTGGGAGTCTAAGTCTCTTTGTAGGTCACTAAGGACTTGCTTTATGAATCTGGGTGCTCCTGTGTTGGGTGCATATATATTTAGGATAGTTAGCTCTTCTTGTTGAATTGATGCCTTTACCGTTATATAATGGCCTTCTTTGTCTCTTTTGATCTTTGTTGGTTTAAAGTCTGTTTTATCAGAGACTAGGATTGCAACCCCTGCCTTTTTCTGTTTTCCATTTGCTTGGTAGATCTTCCTCCATCCCTTTATTTTGAGTCTCTGTGTGTCTCTGCACGTCAGATGGGTTTCCTGAATACAGCACACTGATGGGTCTTGACTCTTTATCCAATTTGCCAGTGTGTGTCTTTTAATTGGAGCATTTAGCCCATTTACATTCAAAGTTAATATTGTTATTTGTGAATTTGCTCCTGTCATTATGATGTCAGCTGGCTATTTTGCTCGTTAGTTGATGCAGTTTCTTCCTAGCCTCCATGGTCTTTACAATTTGGTATGTTTTTGCAGTGGCTGGTACTGGTTGTTCCTTTCCATGTTTAGTGCTTCCTTTAGGAGCTCTTTTAGGGCAGGCCTGGTGGTGACAAAAATCTCTCAGCATTTGCTTGTCTGTAAAGTATTTTATTTCTCCTTCACTTATGAAGCTTAGTTTGGCTGGATATGAAATTCTGGGTTGAAAATTCTTTTCTTTAAGAATGTTGAATATCGGCCCCCACTCTCTTCTGGCTTGTAGAGTTTCTGCCGAGAGATCAGCTGTTAGTCTGATGGGCTTCCGTTTGTGGGTGACCTGACCTTTCTCTCTGGCTGCCCTTAACATTTTTTCCTTCATTTCAACTTTGGTGAATCTGACAATTATGTGTCTTGGAGTTGCTCTTCTCGAGGAGTATCTTCGTGGCGTTTTCTGTATTTCTTGAATTTGAATGTTGGCCTGCCTTGCTAGGTTGGGGAAGTTCTCCTGGATAATATCCTGCAGAGTGTTTTCCAACTTGGTTCCATTCTCCCTGTCACTTTCAGATACGCCAATCAGATGTAGATTTGGTCTTTTCACATAGTCCCATATTTCTTGGAGGCTTTCTTCGTTTCTTTTTATTCTTTTTTCTCTAAACTTCTCTTCTCACTTCATTTCATTCATTTCATCTTCCATCAGTGATACCCTTTCTTCCAGTTGATCGCATCGGCTACTGAGGCTTCTGCATTTGTCACATAGTTCTCGTGCCTTGGTTTTCAGCTCCATCAGGTCCTTTAAGGACTTCTCTGCATTGGTTATTCTAGTTATCCATTCGTCTAATTTTTTTTCAAAGTTTTTAATTTCTTTGCCATTGGTTTGAACTTCCTCCTGTAGCTCGGAGTAGTTTGATCATCTGAAGCCTTCTTCTCTCAATTTGTCAAAGTCATTCTCCATCCAACTTTGTTCCGTTGCTGGTGAGGAGCTGCGTTCCTTTGGAGGAGGAGAGGCACTCTGATTTTTAGAGTTTCCAGTTTTTCTGCTCTTTTTCCCCATCTTCGTGGTTTTAACTACCTTTAGTCTTTCATGATGGTGACATACAGATGGGTTTTTGGTGTGGATGTCCTTCCTGTTTGTTAGTTTTCCTTCTAACAGACAGGACCCTCAGCTGCAGGTCTGTTGGAGTTTGCTAGAGGTCCACTCCAGACCCTGCTTGCCTGGGTATCAGCAGTGGTGGCTGCAGAACCAGCGGATATTGGTGAACAGCAAATGCTGCTGCCTGATTGTTCCTCTGGAAGTTGTGTCTCAGATGAGTACCCGGCTGTGTGAGGTGTCAGTCTGCCCCTACTGGGGGGTGCCTCCCAGTTAGGCTACTCGGGGGGTCAGGGACCCACTTGAGGAGGCCATCTGCCCATTCTCAGATCTCAAGCTGTGTGCTGGGAGAACCACTACTCTCTTCAAAGCTGTCAGACAGGGACATTTAAGTCTGCAGAGGTTACTGCTATCTTTTTGTTTGTCTGTGCCCTGCCCCCAGAGGTGGAGCCTACAGAGGCAGGCAGGCCTCCTTGAGCAGTGGTGGGCTCCACCCAGTTCCAGCTTCCTGGCCACTTTGTTTACCTAATGAAGTCTTGGCAATGGCAGGTGCCCCTACCCCAGCCTTGCTGCCACCTTGCAGTTTGATCTCAGACTGCTGTGCTAGCAATGAACGAGACTCCATGGGCGTAAGACCCTCCGAGCCAGGTGCAGGATATAATCTCCTGGTGTGCCATTTTTAAGCCCGTTGGGAAAGCGCAGTATTAGGGTGAGAGTGACCCGATTTTCCAGGTGCCGTCTGTCACCCCTTTCTTTGACTAGGAAAGAGAATTCCCTGACCCCTTGCGCTTCCCGGGTGAGGTGATGCCTTGCCCTGCTTCAGCTCATGCACAGTGCACCACACCCACTGTCCTGCACCCACTGTCTGGCAGACCCCAGGGAGATGAACCTGGTACCTCAGTTGGAAATGCAGAAATCACTTGTCTTCTGCATCGCTCATGCTGGGAGATGTAGATCGGAGCTGTTCCTATTCGGCCATCTTGGCTTCTGTCTTGATAATTTTATTTTCTATTTCTTATTTTTCATGTTTTCTGTGGTTTTCTCCCAGTCATTGCTATTGTTCATACTTGTAATTACACAGTAATGTAATATTTTTTATATAATTGATTTTTCATTTTATTTTTGATAATTATGATATATATTATGTGATATATTATTTGATAATTATTATTTATGTAATATTTAGAAGAATATGATATATTATGATGATCATTTGATAAATTTTATGTAATTTACTCCTTTAAATTAAGTAAAAGTAGCTGCTCAAGTGTTTTAATTATTACAATAAATGGAAATAAGCAAATCTTCCTCCTTAAGAGGCCACTACTGTCATATTGTGTTTATAAACCAAATCCAACTATATATTTCTTATAAATAACTGCACTGAAATAGTAAAAATCAACAATGGGAAGAATTATAAAAGCTACAAGCAAAATAAAGTACATGTAGCAGGAATCATATACAGCAAAACAAATAATAAATTAGAGCAAAAAGTAAACTTGGGCAAAGGAAGCCATTCTACATTGGCAGAATAAATAACACACCATGATGATTTAATAACAGCATCAAAACATGCAGAGAAAAGAAACTATAAATGCAAAGGGAAACTAGCTGGAGCAACCACTGTGAAAAGCTTTAACACAACTATTTTAGCTCTTGACAGAGAAATAAACAACAACCAAAGAAACAGACAAACCAAATTTGAACAAGATACGTCATGAAGCCTATATTTTAACTCTGTACCCTATGGAGAGTGAATTTTCATTTCAAGCATCCTTGAATCATTTCAAAAGCCTTTTTTTGTACTAGACTTCCAGGAAAACTGCATTATACTCAAGGAAGCAGAAATTATAGGAGCAATATTCATCTAACTATTTCACAATTTTACAAGAAGTTAGTGACTGTGGGTGATTAAAGGCTCCAGCCATGTTATAGTTCCCAGGATCAGTAGCCACGGTGGCTCTTGTTCAGAAGCAGTGCCTCCAGCAGCTTACCAGGAATCACATATACAATAAAAGAGTTACGGGTACCTGGGCATTTGCCTTTAGAAAATGGATTATAGTTGTTTTAAAACAAGGAGAAGAGAGTGTAATGTTGAATCAGACCAATTTTGCGGATAAGGATGAACTGACCAAGGATTCTAATGTCAACATACTACTTTAAGGGGCCAGGAGGGATACTGAGGGTTTGCTCAAATGACTGGTTGAAACCTAGCTTGAACTGAAGACTATTAAATGAAGTCGAGATGCCAGCACAAATAAAAATCTTAAGTCTTAAGGATATAAAAATTTTAGATGAGCGCTTATCAAATTCTATTTAGCAAGCTCCAGAGACTTGCTTCACTGAAGCATAGAGAAATACAATAGTCTAAAAAGTACTAGCAATACAGGAAAGCCATGTATTATAGTAATCGTTCTCTACATGAAGAGAGGCCAGTGGGAAATGCCTTCATAGACACAGGTTCTCTGATTTCAATGGGGATGATGGGATCCCCAAATGACTGAGGCTGGAGAGCAGGGATTAACCACTGGAGAAAAGATGAATTTGTTTATGTAAATGGGCAGCAGCCTTGGAGAAGTATCAGAATGATATGACCCACAAAGATCTTGGGGTTAGCTAACTGTTCAAATATCCCATAGGCTAAAATAGGTGGGTAGACTACTAATGTTTCATTTGATATGTAAAAGAAAAATAATTACTCACTTTCAGGTGAAGGTACTTGACTTAAACGAACCATAATTTAAAATCCCAGTTCCTAACCAAATTCTCAGACCTGCTTCAATTCATAGACTCAGGACCCTGTTAATAGAGGAGAAAACAGAATGAGTTTTCTCTAGAAAGGACATTGAGACAATGCTCTAAGTATGCAACTGAACCTTCCTCCTGCAGCCACCTAACAGGGAAAATGTTTACTGGTGTGAGGAAAATACACAGATTTGTGGAAATTACTAGACACTGGCTCTACACTGACACTGGTTCCTGAGACCTAAGATGCCACTGTGGTCCGTCAGTCAGAATGGTAGCTTATGGATGTCTGGAGCTTTAGCCTATGCAACTGCATCTTCAAATACAATCTAGAATATATAGTTGGAATATACACACTTAGAACTGGCAGAATCTGCAGGTGGTTTTCTGAAACATGCAGTGGGGTCTATTTTGTAGGAAGAATCAAGAAGCCTCTGAAACAACCACTCTCTATAAAACTCTAAACCAATCCTGTATACCTAGGTGAACTACAAAGTATGGAAAGGTGCAGTAGTAGTATTCTCAGATTCTCTTTGTTTTATGCAAAGGACCGATGCATCATAATAACAGTAGACAACTGTAAGTTTAATCAGGTGGTGAATCCAACAGCATCAGTTGAGTTTTTACTGGAGAAAATCAGCACATTTCCTGCTACCTGCTATGCAACTACTATTTTGACAAATTAATTTTCCCCTATTTTAATTAGAAAACTACACCAGTAGTTTGTTCTGTTTTCATCTTACAGACATCTCAGTACACTTTTATTGCTTTAACTCAGAACTGTATCACTTCTTCTCTCTGCCTTAATACCGTACACAAGAATCTTTATTATTTTGTCATCCTAGTGGTCCACTGGTCACTGGTTATGTCATGCTGACTGTGTCTGGTGAGAAGGTTGTAGCAGACACTCTAGATGATTTGGTGAGACCTATCTCTGTCTCTCTCTCTCTCTCTCTTCTCTTCCTCTATCTGTCTACCAAAAGTAGGAAATAAATCTCAATCAAATTTAGTCTGCCACTTCAGTGAGATTCCTAAAAGTCCATAGTTTAGAGCATATATGTCTGGTATTCTTGGGGTCTAGTACTCTAGTATAATACACATAGCCTAGGACATGTATGTCCAGTTCTCCTATATGAAGATCAAGTGACACTGTGTACAACCTGCCACTAAGAAAAAGGCACAATAATTTCTGGGTCTCCTTGTGTCCTTGAGACTAGACTTAAATGTGTTTCTCTGAGGCATTTACCCATTGGAAGGCTGCCACTTTTGAGCAGACACCAAAATAAGAGATGGGTTCTAACAAGTCCAGGATAATCAATGCAAGCTATTCTGCTACTTAGGCCTCATGATGCAGTAGATCCGAAGTTCTCAAAATGTCTTCCCCTCACCATGGCTGATTTTGCTATTGCCTTTGCTGAATGCTTAGTCAGACACCACAGTGAGCTCCCACTCCGACACAATTACCTAGGGATTCAGCCAACCACCTGCTAGCAGGCTGGGTGCAGTCAATCCCTTCTATCTTGGAATGGAAAATAATTCATCATCACTGGAATAAACACTTTGGATTTTATCCAAAACATGCCTTTAGCACTCTTATTTGTATCCTAACTGAATTTCTTATTCACTTTTATATTATCTCACATAACATTGCTTTTAATTAAAGAACTCATTTCATAGAAAAAGAAGAAAATAGGCTCACTCCCAAGGGATTCATTGGTTTTACTATGTACTCCATCATTCAAAAACATCTAATCTACTATGATGGTGGAATGGCTATGGCAAATTCTGCTTGGCCAGCTGACAAGACATTCCAGGGCTGAGATCAGATCTTATATGGTGTGTATATGCTTTAAACTAGTGACTAATACATTGTACTATTTCTCTCATATTCAGAATACCTGGGCCCAGGAATCAAGGTACAGAAGTAGAGTGACTCCTCTCTTCATTAATCCTAATGCTTCGATTAAAAAAGAATTTATTCTTGCCCCCACCTCAGCTTTAAGCTTGGCTAGTATTGAGGTCTTAGTTCTCAGGAAAGGAATGCTTCCACCCAGGACAAAATGATGGCTTCAGAGAACTTAAAGTTGAGACAGACACTTGAATATTTTTCAATTTTCATGCCAGTGACCCAACAAGCAAAAAGAACAAATAAAGAAACGAAGTCTAGTATGCAATCATCAATCTCAAACATCAGTAGGAAATGGGTTTACTGTTACAGAATGAGAGAAGTGAGGACTATGTCAGGAGTGCCTGGTAGCACTTCAGTGTCCTGTAGTAAAGTTAACGGGAGATTATAGCAAATCAAAAAAGGCATTGCCTTTAATAACTCAGTGCTTCAAAAATGAAGCTTTAGCTCAGGCTATCTGGTAAATAATTCTGATCAGCTTACAGGATGGCTGAGGCAAGAGACAAATTGAGTGGAAACAAAAGAGACATTAATATTAATCACAACCTTGCAGTCACTTACACTTAGAGAAGTGAAGATTTAGCCTTAATGCATATTTCCTCACTTGTGATGCCTACATTTGTATGTGTTTACTCATATTTTCTCCCTCTCTACCTCCTCCTTATTGATAGTGATTAATATTATAACATAATCTTTAGATTATAGAATATGAAGGCAATTGATAGAACCAAAAATGGAAAAATTACTCAGATAAGAATTTTGTGACTCGTAGGCCTTTTTCCTGCCATCTCTCTTTTTGGAAAAAGATGATTTTTTAAAAATCTTGTCAGGACTAGTTGTGTGATGATGTCATTGAAATTGTTGCTGTTCAGAAGTTAAATATAGGTAGAAAGAAGTGTGCTTGTGGATGCTGATTAAACAAAGGGGTGGACTGTTCCACATATGGTCTCTGGCTACTCAGTTCCATTTTTCTTGTTTTCTTTTGTATTTCAAGGGGCTAGAAGTCTGAAAAAAAACAATACCAAGTATTTCAAAGCAACTGGATTATGATTAGGTTTTACCAATGAGGGTCATAGCTAAGGGATTAAAATATGGGGGAAATAAAGGAAAAGTAGAAGGCCACTAAAAGTGACCATGGGCTCCAGACAACTCCAGCAACTTCAACGTGTGCAGTGATGGCTTCTGCTCAGGTGCAGCAATTGGTGTCTCCAGCAGCCACAGCAGTTACACTTTTTCGGTAACTTCAGCAGCAGCAGCAATAGCAATAGCAGCAACAGCAGCTGATGGCTCCTGCTGTGCATCAGAACCTCCAGCAGCTCAACAGAGCGTGTGGGCTCCTGAGCTTCAGCTTATGGCTTCAGAAGGAACCTCCTGACCACTGAGGAACATCTTTCTTTTGTACTTTCAGTCCCTCCTACACCTAACTTTCTGATTCCCATTCCATCACTTTCTTCTTTATTTGTCTTCAAGTTACCACATCACCTTTGTTTCCAGTTCCCAGAACTAATCCCTTGAAGTATCTAAGTGAATCCTTTCTCCTTGACTGAATATGGATTGATATTTACAGTTTCTAACTGCAATAGAGGGTGAATTGTTCCACGGAGAAGTAGAGTGGGCAATCTAATATGCCGTTCTGTAGAGTTAGGGGGACTCTCTTGAGACAGATTCTGTATGTTGGGCTCTTAGCAAGTTGGTAGACCAGCTTTCTAATCATTATCCCCAAAGCAGGGAACCCTTAAAACAAATAATGTGCCATATTTGCTGATTTGCATGGAACCTGAGGGCCTCATGAGGAAGAATGTGAATCCTTTCAGAACATAGAGTTCAGACAAATATTGATCAACTCACATCCAACCAACCTGAACTGCCCTAGTTCCCTGCCTTATGTCTTGGTTCCATCTGTGATTACACCCCTGTCACTTGTTCTGTCAAGCAAACTGACTAGTTTGCTCTTCCTCAGCCCTTCACAAGCCCTGTCTGAGATGTGGGCTGAGATTTGGACTTATTATGTGGATTTTACATGTAACCACTTATCCTGAGGATTCATGAAAATGATAGGACTTCCTATTAATCACAGACGTGAGTTTCAGTGCATTGAGATTTGATGAATTAGTGTTAATAGTTGATGCGAGCACTACTGTACTTAGATCTGATGGCTTCCAAAATATTTAACTAACATCTCTACAAGACCACAGCATACTTTAGCCACCCCCAATAATCGCACTTCATACTGTCAATCACAGGTTCTCATAATTTATTGTTTATTTTACCACTTTATTGTACCTTTTGATATCATGCACAGACAAATCTACCTATTTTATTCTCACTGAATAGTGTTCTTTTACAGGAACTAAACTATATTGTAGAGTCAAATTTTAAACCAATGTTTTTGAAGTTTTCATTTTCTTTATCATGCATAATACAACAGGAAGCTTTTATCTCAAAGACGCTTTCAGAGCTAATAGTTTTCATCCATTTGTGGCACTTCCTAAGAAATGACTTTCTTTGAAGCATCACAACATCAGCCATCTAAATGAGAAATAATTGGAGTCTTTAAAATTTATTTATTTGATCAAAAATGTCTCATGCAAAAAAGTTGTCGTATACTAATGTCAACAATGACTGTAGATACCATCTGTGTGTGTATTTCATTTGATTTTGACTTTCAATAAATCAAACCTCAATTTTATAAAAAAGCCAAACACAAAAAATACAGTGGCCCAAACAAATCAATTTTTTTATACTGGAAATCTGTTGCTTTTAACACTACTTGAACAACATGTGCCATTCACTAAGACTAGAATTTGTGTGTTTCCTTTTTTTTTCAGGTAAGAGGTTGTATAGAGACTAAGATAGAAGCATATAAAATTAATCCAAGTATACACACATATGAATCATTTAAAACATTTCTTCCATCTTATTTCTATGATGTGCTCTGAGTATGACTTAATAAGTGAAAATGCTTCTTCAAGTATAACTATTTAGATAAATCATGATAAACTGGATATACTGGTAGTTCTGTGACTCTATCCAAATAGTGTGTGGCTACATAATATTGCTGTACGTATTCATGAAATACCTTTTTTTTTTTTTTAGATGGAGTCTCGCTCTGTCTCTCAGGGCTGGAGTACAGTGGGGCGATCTCTGCTCACTGCAACCTCCGCCTCCTGGGTTCAAGCTATTCTCCTGCCTCAGCCTCCTGAGTAGCTGGGATTACAGGCGTCCACCACCACGCCCGGCTAATTTTTGTATTTTTAGTAGAGACGGGGTTTCACCATCTTGGCCAGGCTGGTCTTGAACTCCTGACCTCGTGATCCACCCGCCTCGGCCTCCCAAAGTGCTGGGATTACAGGCGTGAGCCACCACGCCTGGCGAGATACCTTTTCTTAAGAGTTGTAACCATGATGGAGTCATTGCAGGTAAAACATCTTATTAAGTGGCCTCATGGATTTCTTGCAGAGAAAATTGAAATACTTAGACAGTAGCAGAATGACAAATGAAATGATAACTAGTGGATGCATCAGAAATGCAACTAAGAGATATGCATCAGGGTTCAATGTGGCATAGCTGTTGCATGCTGGAAAAAAATAGCAGTAGATAGGTCCATGTTGGGAGGTGACTTCTTAATCTGGAAATTGCTACGTAACGGAGAGATTGAGTCTAACTGAACCAAAAAGATTAGATTAGATTAGAATGTAAAAAATAAATCAAATATCCAGATGTTTAATTTGCTTGAAACTTTGCAATTTCTGGGTGTTTGGTCTTACGCAGAGTCACAGATTAAACATCTGGATAAATTGTGCACTGTTTGTCTTTTCATGCAGTAATTTGGTGTCATGCCAGAGATGTGGGAATGCTATAAACATGGTCTTTCTCTTCCAAATGGTGAACAATCACAACACAATTTCAAAGGAGGGAAATTTTCCCTTAAATAACTATGCTGTATTATAGTGGTCTTAAAGTGCGGTCCCAGACCAGTACCATCAACATCACCTGGAAATTTGTAAAAAAATGCACATTTCAAGTCTCATTCTAGATTGGCTGAATCAGAAACTGTGGGGGTGGGGACCAGTCATCTGTGTTTTAACAAGCTTGCTAGGTGAATCAAACGCATCCTAAATTATAAGGACCACTGCTGTAATTAAAAAGTCTAACCTGAATTATCTGCTTCTCATTTTCAGATTGATTGTCTTTACAGCTCTCTGAACTGAGATAAATAATTTACTTATTTCCACTTTTACATCTCCAGATATGGACATAGAGAGTTTTTAGCCATTTTAAACCTCTATAATAATAGCAATATGTAAAGCATTTGGTCTCCTTTCCTTTCATCAAGCTTTTAATGTTCTTCAAAATTTTTTTTGTTCTATTTTCCCACAACTTCTGGACATTTGGGAGATACAGGTCTAAAAGCATAATTCTAATGTAGGCCATTTCTATAGAAAGGTGCTGAAATTCTGTCAAACATACTTCTATTTTGAGTCAATCATTGAGCATACTTTTGCATCAATACTAATATCAATGTTTGATTTATCTTAAGATGAAAATGCTCAGGAAATCAACTCTCTCCTAGAGAAAATTGAGACTTCTAATAAGCCCAATCTTGGCTACATTATTTATATTTTCTAGCGTTGGTCTCAAAGGATGGCCACGCCAACTGCAAGATGTAAAATTTTCTGTTGCTTTAAAACGATAGACATATTCATCCTTCATGGTCCCTTCAAATGGTGTTTATTCATTTTTTGAAAAGAAATGAGTCTCTTGATCTAAAATCTTGCAAGGAGTAGAAGAAGATACACGTATTTCACAACTAATTATTAATGTATTCAGTTCTTTCTTAACAAGAAAACAGAAATATAGTAAGACTTCATAGCACTCAAGAAAATAATTTTGAACTTTAACTGCATAGACAGAATCTTTGTACAGACAAATCTGTCATAGTAGCAGAACTATCAGTATTGTTTCTTCAAAGATTCCATCTAAACAGTCTGACAAAATGACAGCAAGCAGGAGCAGTCTCATGACAGATACTATTACAGCTCGAAATGGTGAAAGCAAAGTTATGTATCAGCCTATTTCCTTTTAATTACATGGCAGGAACTGTAATTAGACCATAGAGACAAAGAACAGGAAAGATTAGGCTCAGGTCCTGGTTTCATTACTTACTAGACATGAGATGCTAGTTAAGCAGAAACTGGAAGGCGGTACATTATGTAGATTCACTTCTTTTTTCATAGTAATAGAATCCCTCATTTTCAGCTATACACATGGCTGCTGAGAAAAAAAAAAATTTCCCAGATGCCTTTACAGCCAGGCGTGGCCATGCCACTAAATGACCTTGTCAGAAGGAGAGTGAGATTTCCAGAAACTACTCTTCCCTTTCTTTTTCCTTCTAACAAAATGTGATCATAACTGCCAGAGCTTCAGCAGCCCTCTTTGACCAAGTGATAAACTTGAGACTGAAAGTGTATATTGCAGAGCAGTAAAATAGAAGGAGCCTGAATCCCTCACTAGTAAAACACTATACTAACCTTGAACTTGAGAGAAAAATAAACGCAAGGGCTTAGGAAAAACAGCTTGTTTAAGTCAAAGTGTTTATGGTTTTTTTTTGAGCCAATACTAATCTCAACTAATAAATGACGCATAATTTTTAATCGCTTTGAGCCTTAGCACTCTTCACATGTAAATATTTTGTTCACAAGGCAATTACTGGTATTTTTAAGATAAGACATGTAGAAGTACTCCAAAGTAATATATAAATGTAACTTATTAATATAAATTATGCAATAATTCATAGTAGCAATCTGATTGCAGTAAAAAATCAGGAAGACTGATGTTTTTTCAATGTTGATGTTTATTTTCCTAAGCCCAAACACATTTAAAAATTTTTTGGCCAATTATTGTTAGCATGGTTTAGAAAAAACCACAGTAAACCATTGTCTTTGCATGTAATGAAGATTTTTCAACATCTCAATTGATAGTTTTAATCAACTATTGTGTAAGGGTAGGTCCTGAATATTTCCTAAAGTTCATTTTTCGGATAACTTCTTCAGAAATATTTCAGAATGTAGTTAAGATAACCTTTAGTGGCTTTGTTGATGTCCTTTTATGTCAAAGCTATTGACTCACAACAAATGCCCTTAATCATTTTGGGACAAGGATGTTTTATGCTATGACTCAGCACTGGGGTTTCAGTTACGCACTGCTCTGTGGGCTTGAGAAGACTCAGTTCATCAGGCAGGAAAACCCTGGACTGAGTCAGAGATACTCTTATGGTCCTGATCCTGATCCTCACCAAAACAATGCTTCCAGTTAGACTGTTTTCATGAAACATACGGTTTTCATGAAACAGGATGTTGTGGGCTGAAAAGCTTCTTGTGAAATCCTTGAAGCTCTCAGTAGTCAATACAAAAGCTCATAAACACTTGTGGTGTTCATCAGAGAAATTAATTTTGATTTAATTGTAATCTAACACCAAAAAAATGGTCCCAGTAATTGAATATGTAAAATACTTGGCATTCATGTCCTGTGATTTATATCGCTGTGTTCAGTTAGATCACAAGCACATAATGTACTTGTGTGGAAAGAGGAAGAAGACTTTCAATGAGTTATGATCTAACATTATACTCTATTTTTTATGAAGGAAGCTTTTATTTGATAATTGTGCATTTTGTTTTGTCTGTATCACTTTTGAAGATACATTTATTGTTTTGTAGAGGATTTATAAGAGAATTTTGTTAAACTAAATGCTATAAAAAATTTTTCTCGAAATGAGGATGTATATGTATTCAAGTGTATTTTATATCAAGTATTATTTACATATATTTTATTTTAAAAGGAATTTAGTTATTCAAGTTTCGTCTTTATTTTTAGCTGCCAGGAAACTCAGAAATTAGCTTTAATTCTAAACTGAAAATTCATTTCAGGTTTCTAATAATATCAAATTTTTTGTTACTTCAAATTGAATCTACTACCTTTTATCCGTATGGTATTGTTTCATACTTTAATTTTATATGCCTTCTAGATATAAATAGAGTGGTGATGAAAATTGTTTAAATGGCCAAAGTGGATTGAATAAAGATGCCATATGCTGATTATTGAATATTATGAAACATGAAAAAAATGTTGATAAGAAAAAGTCAGAGACCACTGAGATTTAGTTTCTTCTGAGATTGAAAGGAATATAGATCTGGAAAAAAAAGAATTAAGTTACATGGACAATTCAAATACAATATATAATGCTGACCATGGAGAAGAAAAGAGAGAACTGATAAATGCTGACATATCTTCAACGAATTGAGTGACCCTAGGGAAGCCAGTTAAACTATTGGGGCCCCAGATAATTTATGATGATTTCCTCACCATCAAAATTTTATAACTCTATGATCCTACACATTCTCTAACTCCATGACATAGTAAACTTTCAATTCTATATTGTAACAAAATTCTAAAACACATGATACAGCAAACAAAAACTCTATGATACAATAAACTCCTGTAATTCCATGATAGAATTCTAACATTATAGATTTCTTTTTTAGGATGGAGTCTTGCTCTGTCATACAGGCTGGAGTGCAGTTGACAATATCTCGACTCACTGTAGCCTCTGCCTCCTGGGTTCAAGTGATTCTCGTGCCTCAGCCTCCTGAGTAGCTGGGATTACAGATGCCTGCCACTATGCCTGCCTAATTTTTTTTTTTTTTTGTATTTTCAGTAGAGACAGAGTTTCACCATTTTGGCCAGGCTGGTCTCGAACTCTTGACCTCAAGTGATCTGTCCACATCGGCCTCGCAAAGTACTGGGATTACAGGCGTGAGCCACCGTGCCCAGCCTAGAAGTCTAACTTCTATAACTCCATGATACACCAAAATTTTAAAATTCTATGATATAACAGCAATTACATATGTGTCCAGCCATAGAAAATGTTAATATTTTATTCCTGGAAAGATTTTTTTTCTCCTAATGAAGTTTACAGAACAAGCTGCTGCCTCACTAGTTTTTTGGATAATTTCTGTTCATTGCTTTTGTTCATGGAAAAATGAAAAATATTTTTCCATGTAGAAAAAGTAATTGGACATGGTTATTCTCCAGTTTGATCACTACTTGAAAATAATAGTTAATTAATTAAATTGTCCAAAATTGAACAGCAGGAACAATTATTAGTCAGCTTGGACCAATCGAGTTTTCTATTTTTGTCTCCTGAAAGGTACATACAGTCATTTTTACAACAGTTGCATAGTAATCTTCTCTTTGCATAGTGGTAAATGAAATTTTACATGTAATAAATTTATATTCATTTTTACAGGGCAGAAAAATGAAAAAAAAAATACACCAAAAAAACCTGACTATAATAGAGTTCATTTTAAACATTTAGGTTGAACTTTTTAGATGAAGGCTTAGACTCAAATTTAGGTTAACCTTCTCAATTTATTTCCCCCAATTGCTTCAACTCATACTCTTTCCTCCATTTTTTTTTAAGTTTGTTTCCTTTAGAATTGAATCTACTGTGTTTACCCTCTAATTATGCCCCAAATGCATCTCAGGGTTTGTCCTAGTACCATCATTTAATGAAAAGGCTTTAAAAAATAAAATGGACCCTTGTTTTATGCATTCATTTATCATAAGCTGATTTCATAAGCATTTACTAAACCTTGCTAGGCATTCAGAATACATGTGATGACAATATATGTGATAAAAATTGTGAGCACGTTTTCCAAGTTTATAATGTTAAAGGCTTTATACCTTAGAAAATATTTAATTAATATAAACAGGTTTATTTTTAACTTACATATGAAAAACAAGAATACATATATCATAGTCTCAAAAAATGACTTAGCAAATAGAAAAGTGTTATGTCCTAGTAGGGATGAAATATTGGTAGAAAAGAAGTTAGTTATATAATAATTGGGAATAAATTTTTTATCGATGAGATGAAGGTATAGAATAATCAACTAAAAGAAAAATATAATAAAATATTATATAGATTCATATAAAAATGTTATTTGGCAAATTTCCCATCTAGGGGTTCTATATATAAAGAAAAAAACACGAAGTCTTTAGTTCTTAGATGTCCTCTTTGTTCCTCCATATCTTTGTTAACGAAAAAAAGAGAAAAGACAGAAAAAAAGGTTAATTGTAATGAATAAACCTTTCTCATAGTATTGTGCTCAGCCTCAAACCTACGGTCTCCAAAAGGCAGATTCTCTGAGGCTATGCACCTTTGCTTTGCCCAATACACTGCTTCTCCCTCCAGTATACCTTCTCTTAAGGTCCCATGACTCACCTTCAGTCAGGACAGCTCACTCATGCACAAGTCTAGACCTTAGTTGGGCACATTTAAACCGGCAGAAATCAGAGGTCGCATGTAAATTCTGTTTCTTTTCATTTACTTGTTCAATGGATTTGAGTCCTGGCTTACTTATTTGTGAAATGTAAATAGGAATAGTGTTGTTGTGAGGATTAACTGAAATGAACTGTGATGAACTGTGGAAAGATACTTTGAAAGATCAAAAGTGAGCCAATAAAACTTAAGGTAGTGCTGCTATCAGATCATCAACTCCTAAGAGCTAGGGTCTGTGTTTTGTTCAGTGTTTCCTTTATCCACCATGGTGTCAGTACAATGCCTGGCCCAACATAAATCATAGAAATTTCCTGAGAGAATAATGACCTTCACAAATACCATGCATTTCTCCATCTAAAGCTTTAGCCGAGATAAATTACATCTTGTTGTGGTGTCATAAAACCCCAAAGTCTCAATAGTTAACTCAATGTAAATCTATTTAATCCTAAGGCAAAGCCTCGATGACTCAAAGCCTCAAACCCCAATGACTCAAAGGCAGGCGTTCTCCTTAGAGTTAAAAATCTATGCTATTTACAACTGATGAGGTTTCCATGTAACATAGGCCCCTACATAAAAACAAAAACAAAAACAAAAAAACTGGGAATCAGGAGGGCTTTTTCTGTGTGTCACTTTGGAATAGACAGTGACGTACCACTTCTACTCACATTCCACAAACTATAGCTAAATAAACAGACACACCAACTGGCTGGGAGTGAAGTCACCTACCTGCCAAGACAGAGCACTCACATGGGTGAATAATGAGAAATGCCGCCCTGTTAGGCATGGTGTCCATGACAGTTCACTAGGAGTCTTTGAAAGAAAACACAGAGTTGTGAGTTCGGTCTCATTCTAATTAACCTTAGTTTACTACTGAATGACTATTTTGTTGCTTATCATATTTCTACCATAACTGATAGTGTATATTTTCTAAAATCCTAATAATAGGGGATAACATTTCCAAAAAATTCAAATAAGGGAAAGTAAAAGAAATCAAACATTTACTTAGCCAGAGACATTTTTTTTAAATACCAAAAGTTTAATGTGTGATTTAAAGGTTTTATGGGAGTAGAGATAATGAGGGAATGGAAGATGTTTATATGTCTTGGAATGAAAATATAAACGTCCAGTTTTTTATTGGTTTTACAAATTAATAAAAATAAAGTCCTTGGTCATTTTATTGGGTTAAAGTGGGGCAGAGTAAATGACAGGGCAAAAACAAACCTAACTTCTACTGAGCACCTTTCCAGTTACTTTCATGTATACTGGTCCATGATTGGTGTTTTTTTTTTTTTTAATTTTATTTTGCTAAGAAACAAACAAATAAAAATCGAGTATTTAAATCCAAGTATGTTTGTCTTTCAATTATGCATTATTCCTTCTCCATAGAAGGGTCTACGGTGACATCTTTAGCCTGAAAAAGGAGACTCATCTGGTTAAAAAAAAAATGCTCCCAGAGTTTTGAAGACAGCTGTGTCATAGCTGTCCAAAAATCAAGGATATAATCAAATACAGACATCTTTGATCAGTAGTACTTAATAGAACTATAAAGAAGAAATCAATGTTTGGAAATGAAAACAATTCTTTACAAAGGAAATTTGATTTTTATGTACACATAAAAATATGTGTGCAAATAATGGAAAGTCGAGGTAAACAAATTTACCAGCACACACAAAGCCCATAATGGTCTGACAATCTTCCTTTAGTAAAAAGACAAATCCATCACAATCAATCAACAAAATCTGTAAGAGGAATAAATGATTCACAGTAGTGCCAAATTGTGACTGCATCTGTCAGGCACAACTGAATAAAAATATGCCTTCATTCAAAGCTGGGGCTGCAATTAGATGTCCTCTCCTTTTATTACAAATCACTATGTGAGTGGGCCAAACTGGATTATGTTTTACTTTCCACTTTTCTTAATAATTGTTTGCTTATTAGTCCCAAGATTTAGTCTCTAATGTAGTGAATTCATTTGAGAATTAAATGTACAAAGAGACTATATAGCTAAAACTATTCAAAGACTTCCAATATGTTGATAGACATAAATATGTTCCTGATATGTATATGCACATATGTGTACGTGTACATATATCTTACATCACAATATATCAATTACCTTTCAGAATCACAGATTCAATAGTACCCAAAGTTATCTCCTGTCTGAAGTACTAAACAGCCTTGGCAGCATGAGATCATTTTAAAGGTTAAAGATTTAGACCTTAATTCTTCATTTAACACTATGGAAAATGTTTTCTAGGGACAAATAATTCATAACTTCATAAATTCTCAACATATTTTCTTGAACTTTGGCCAAGACTAAGGTGATATTTTCACTCCTGTTGGCATTCTATAAGCAACTGGCAGAAGAAATATTTTTCTTACAAATATACAAAAATTAACTCAAGATAAAGACTTAAGTGTAAAATCCAAAATATAAAAACCCTGAAAGACAACCTAGCCAAGACCATTCTGGACATAGGCACGGGCAAAGATTTCATAATGAAGATGCCAAAAGCAACAAAAGCAATTGCAACAGAAGCAAAAATTGACAAATGGGATCTAATTAAACTAAAAAGCTTCTGGGAAAAGATGATGGACAGAAGACAGGGCTAACATGCAGTTCCCACTTGGATGAACGGAACAGCATGTGGAGACTCACACTGTGGACTTTCGATCCAGGAACCACTGCAGAAGTGTACCAGAAAAAAACAAAGGAAAATCACAGATCATTTAAAAGAAGCAGCAGGCTGTTGCAACTTCCCTGAGATGGGTGAAAAACTGTGAGTTCCCAAAGTGTGAGAGGGGGAAATGCTGCCTCTGAACACACATCCCCACTAGGGAATCTGAAAATTCAGATTATGGGAGAGGGATTTAACCTTACCTAGAGCTGAAATGGATTTAATGGGAAATATAAAAGTAGAAGCAGCAGTGGGAAGAGCCTTGTAGGTACTCCCATTCTCCAGCCGGAGCCCAGGGAAGCCATCCCTGAGTATATCTCACAGGTGCCCTAGGAGAAGGCAACCGGTGGAATTTGGAAGGGTCACAAGGTGAAAGGAGCTTCCAACTGAACTTTGTAATAATTTTGACTGGGCATAAACTCTCTTGAGCAGAACTCGGCGGGGAATGGTGAACTGCTGCAGCAAGGAGAGCAGAAGATGGCTGACAGTGTGGGTAGATGGGAACAGGGCATGGCCTGAAAGTGGTTGCTTGCTTTCTCAGCCAGGAAACTTACAGCCTGGGGCCAGGTCTGAGTCCTTCACCATAGGCTGCCTGGAGATAAATTCAGTGCTGTTCGTGGGACCAGTGAGACTGACCATGCCTACTGTGTAGGAGCTGGGTGAGACCTATTGATACCAGCTTTCCTCCACTTTCCTGGTGACAGAGGCTGCCATAATTTCCCCTGGAATATAACCCCATTGGCCTGAGAATCACCCCCACATCCCCTACAGTGGCTGCAGCAAGCCCCACACAAGAAGAGTCTGAACTCAGACCCGCCTAATCCTGCCCCAACCTGATAATATTACTCTACCCACCCCAGTAGCTAATAACAAAAGGCATAAAATCTTGGAAATTTTATGACCCTGCCCATGGCCTGAGAAACCCAAATGCTTATCCTGGCCAACTAAGGGCAAGCTTACATCCCCCTTAGGCTATGGCAGCTGGTGCTCTTTCAAAAGTGTTATCTCCTGGCTGGAGGCCAATTCAGGACATCACAGCAACTGATGACAGAACAACCCTGCTCCAAGGAAGGAGAAAACAACAGCTAATTCCACTATCTGCAACATCCTGGCTAACCCATGGTCCTGAGTCTGTCCGCATGACAACTTCACTGCTAGCATAACCAGCATTCGAGTAAGCCAGCACACTAAACATATCTACAACCAAGGACTCTCACACAGTCTACTTCACTCCACTGCCACCTCCACCAGAGCAGGTGCTAGTATTCATGGCTGGAAGACCTGAAGACAAATAGCATAACAGGACTCTTTGCAGACATACTCTAGCACCAGCCAGAGCCTGGTAGCCCTTCTGGGTGGCTAGACCCAGAAGAGCAATAACAATCACTGCAATCTGGCTCACATCCCTGGGTGGGGAGTGCACCACATCAAAGGATTACCCCATGGGACAAAAGAATCTGAAAAGACCATAAACTCCCCAGCAATGGATCTAAAGCAAGAAGAAATTTCTGAATTACCTGATAAAGAATTCAGAAGGTTGATTATTAAGCTACTCAAGGAGATACCAGAGACAAGTGAAAACCAACTTAAAGAAATGAAAAAAATACAGGATACAGATGAAAAATTCTCCAGAGAAATTGACATTATAAAGAAAAACAATCACAACTTCTGAAAATTAAAGATACATTTAGAGAAATACAAAATGCACTGGAAAGTTTCAACAATAGACTAGAACAAATAGAAGAAATAACTACAGAGCTCAACGACAAAGACTTTTAAATTAACCCAGTCAGACAAAGACAAAGAAAACATAATAAAAAAAAAAAAGAACAAAACCTCCAAGAAATTTGAGATTATTTTAAATGGCCAAACCTAAGAATAATTGGTATTCCTGAGGAAAAAGAAATCTAAAAGACTGGAAAACGTATTTGAGGAAATAATTGAGGAAAACTTCCATGGCCTCTCTAGAGACCTAGACATCCGAATAAAAGAAGCTCAAAAAACACCTGGGAAATTCATTGCAAAAAGATAATCAGCCAGGCACATAGTCATCAGGTCATCTAAAGTCAAGACAAAGGTAAGAATCTTAACAGCGGTAAGGCAAAAGCATCAGAAAATCTATAAAGGAAAATCTATCAGATTAACAGCAGATTTCTTAGCAGAAACCCTACAAGCCAGAAAGGTTTGAGTTCTTATCTTTAGAATCCTTAAATAATATAACTGCCAGCCAATGGTTTTTTATACAGCAAAACTAAGCTTCATAAACGAAGGAAAGATAAAGCCTTTTTTCAGAGAAACATTCTGAGAGAATTTACCACTCCCATGCCAGCACTACAAAAAATGCTAACAGGAGTTCTAAATATCAAAAAAACCCTCAAAATACACCAAAATAGAGCCTCCTTAAAGCATAAATCTCACAGGGCCTATAAAACAATAACACAGTGAAATAAAACACAAGATATTCAGGCAACAACTAGCACAATGAATAAAACAGTACCTCACATCTTACTACTAATGTGAATTTAAATAGTCTAAGTGCTCCACTTAAAAATACATGATGGCAGGATGGATAAAATCCACCAACCAAGTACCTGCTGTCTTCAAGAGACTCACCCAAGGCATAAGAACTCACATAAACTCAAGGTAAAGGCATGGAAAAGGTATTCAATGATAAGTGAGCAGGAGTAGCTATTCTTGTATCAGACAAAACAGACTTTAAAGCAACAGTTAAAAAAGACAAAGAGGAAAATTATATAATAATAAAAGGCCTTGTCCAACAGGAAAATATCACAATATGTATACACCTAATATGGGAGCTCCCAAAATCATAAAACAATTACTACTAGCCAGAGGAAATAAGATAAATGGCAACACAATAATAGTGGAGGTCTTCAATATTCCACTGACAGCACTAGACAGGTCATCAAGACAGAAAGTCAAGAAAGAAACAATGGACTTAAACTATGCCCTAGAACAAATGGACTTGAAGTTATTTGCAGAACATTCCACCCAGCAACTGCAGAATATACATTATTTTCATCAGCACACAGAACATTCTCAAACGTAGAACATATGTTAGGCCACAAAGCAAGTCTCAAGAAATGTAAGAAAATCAAAATTATATCAAGTACCCTCTCAGACCACAGTGGAATAATACTGAAAATAACTCCAAAAGGAACTCTCAAAACCATACAAATACATGGAAATTAAATAATCTGCTTCTGAATGATCTTTGGGACAACATTGAAATCAAGATGGAAATTAAAAAAATTCTTTGAACTGAACAATTACAGTGACTACTTATCAAAACCTCTGGGACACAGCAAAAGTGCTAAGAAGAAAATTCATAGCATTAAATGCCTACATCAAAAAGTCTGAAAGAGCACAAATAGAAACTTTCTGTTTCTTAATTTTTTTTATCTGCAGACTGTGAATAAATACAATATCCACTCTACTAACATGAAGAGTTAGTGAAATGAGACACACTATAAACAATAAATCACAACCAGTATCAATTTTACTAGTAATTCAAAATGCAGAGGCAATAGCAAGACTAGATAAGCATTCTTTCCATGAAGATATCTGAGACTGTCAAGGCAGAATCTCAAATGTCCTTTGTCTTCTATGTAACGATGCCTTCTGGTTCAGACTAGACATATTAGTTGTTATACAAAACTTGAAGAACATGTATTAAACAGTAGGAGCCATTTGGTTGTAAAATACCTCCTTTTTATGCCCTATTAATAAGATAGCTTATAGATACCAATACATTCTTAAAATAAACAACCCAAACTGACGAAGTATACCCTGCTAAAAAACATTTCACAAACAAGGACTCGTTTCTCTTTGCTAATAAATAGCATTTGTGTGTTTATCAGGATGTTTGGTTACTAACATGCTTGCAAGAAATTGTGACTTGGTTAGTTTTTTCTTTCCTAGGCATCCCCACTGAGGGGAAAAAATAGGTCACAAGCTGGCTGATGGGGCTCTAATTCCCACTCCCGATTTGTGTTTTTAAAGATTAAATGAGTTAAAAACACACGATGCATTTAAAGCAGCCTCTGCCACATAAGTACTCAAAGATGTCATTTAATGTTAATTATGAGTCTGATGTTTGTATTTGCATGTAATGGAAGGTAATTTAAAGTTTAAGCAGGGGTGTCATTTTTTACCTTGTGAATGCTGAGGAACAAGCAGAGGAATCTGATCGGCAAACAGAAGAGAAAGAGAATAAAAGAAACAGAAAAAGAAAGGAAGCCCATGTGGTCACCAGTAAGCAAAGGACAGAAAGGGAAACTGTTTTGAGTCTAAGATGCTTCTTAGTTATTAGCTGAAGTTTACATGAGACTGCTGTTGGCTTCAAGAGTAATCACTGGATCTCTTCATAAATCTTATTTGACTAGTACAGATGGATTTCTATTCCTTCAAACAAAAGAGACTTGGGTGAAAATCTGGTTATCTTGTCCTGGACACTCAACAGCCGACAGTGATTCAATAATAGCACTACAGACTCAGCTGAAGTGGAGAAAGAGTGCCCTCTCTTACAGCTAGCAAGCATACTGAACTATCTCATAGAAAGATAATCAGATCAGCCCTTTCACCTTGGTTGGGAGCACATTAAGTTTATGAATAAAATACAAAGTAGCCCCCAGTTTCTGTAAAATTCAAACTTCTCAGTTTGTTTAGTTGACTATTTAAGTAATACTTCTCATCCAACTGATTAAATCAATTTATCCATGTAATTTCAATTAGACTTTTAGTCAAACCCTATAATTACCTCATCAGTAAACAAAGAAGTGAAAAATGAAATGAGATCAATCAATAGAGAAAGGGCAATCTTTTCAACAAATGCTGTTGAGAAAACTGGATATCTACATGCAAAAGAATGAAGTTGAGGCTGGGCGCGGTGGCTCATGTCTGTAATCCCAGCATTTTGGGAGGCTGAGGAGGGCAGATCACCTGAGGTTGGGAGTTCAAGACCAGCCTGGCCAACATGGTGAAACCCCATCTCTACTAAAAATGCAAAAATTAGCCTGGTGTGGTGGCGCATGCCTGTAATCCCAGCTACTCAGGAGGCCAAGGCAGGAGAATCTCTTGAACCCGGGAGGTGGAGGTTGCAGTGAGCTGAGATTGCGCCATTGCACTCCAGCCTGAGCGACAGGGTGAAACTCTGTCTCAATAAATAAATAAAATAAAATAAAATAAATGAAGTTGGATCTTACCCATACCTTACACCATATATAAAAACCAACTCAAAATGAATCAAAGACATAAAGGTAAGACTTAAAACTATTAAATTATCTTAGAACAAAACATAAGGGAAAAGCTTTATGACATTGGATTTGGCAATGATTTCTTGGATATGACATCAAAGCACAGGCCACAAAAGTAGAAATAAACAAAAAAGACCACATCAAAATTTAAAACTGTTGTGCATCAAGGAACACAATCAACAGAGTGAAAATGTAACTTATGGGATGGGAGAAAATAATTGCAAATCATTTCCCTGATAAGGGGTTAATATCCAGAATGTATAAATAATTTCTACAACTCAACAACAACAATAATGAATAAGCTAATTTAAAAATGGGCAAAAATATTGAATAGACATTTCTCCAGATAATACATATAAGTGACCAAAAAGCATGTGAAAAGATGTTGACATCACTAATCCCTAGGAAAATGAAGGTACCACAATGAGGTATCATTTCACACCCATTAGGATAGCTAGTATTAAAAAAAAAAAAAAAGAAAAGAACAGATGTTCACAAGGGTATGAAGAAAGTGTGCACTGTTGGTGAACATGTAAAATGGTGTAGCCAATATGAAAAACAGTATGGGGGCACCTCATACAATTCGAAATAGAATTACCATATGATCTAGCAATTCCACTTCTTAAATCCAAACAAACTAAAAGGTGAATTTCAAGAGATATTTGTACACCCAGAGTCACAGCAGCATTATTCACAATAGCCAATAGGTACAAGTAACCAAATGTTCATTGATAGATGAATAAATAAATTAAATGTGGTATATACACACAATAGAATATTGTTCAGCTTTAAAAGGGGAGGAAGTTGGACACATGCTACAACATGTCCTCAAGGTTGAGGACATTATGCTAAGTTAAATAAACCAGTCACAGTAAAACAATACTATATGATTCCATTTATATGAGGTACTAGAGTAATCCAATGGATACAGACAGAAAGTAGAATAGTGATTGTCACACCATTCAAAGGAATGGAGTGATGAGGAATTGTTTAATGGGTACACAGTCTCAGTTTTGCAAGATGAAAAAGTTCTGTAGATTCATTGCACAACGGTGTGAATACACTTAACACTACTGAACTGTAGACTTAATAATGGCTAAGATGGCAAAATTTATGTTATGTATTTTATCACAATTACAAATAAACAATGCTTTAAGTAAAATGAAATATTATCTTACTATCAAATTATCAGAGTTTAAATTATAGCACTAAATATATTAAAACGTCCTCATTATATGTAAAGATAATGTTTTATATATATACTGTGTGTTTTATTTATATGACACATAAAATTCATGAATATAATAGCAAACATCTTCAGAAGAATTGTCTTCATTACTGTCTCCACTTCTTTCCTGTTCGTCCTTTCTGCAATCTTTCCTAGTCAGCCTGTCAGTCCACAACTTCACTGAAACTACTCTTAAACTCGACATCAAATTCTATGTTGCTAAGTTCAATTTGAGTTCAATTTCTAATCTTTGTTCTAGATCTTGCAGAAGGATTTGACATAGATGATCATTTCCTGGCTGAAAAATGTCTTCAGTTTTCTATTTGTATTCCCTACTCTTTCTGTTTTCCTTCTACTGAATTGACAATATTTTCTCAGTCTCATTTTCTAGTTACTCTTCGCCTTTTCCACTTTGAAATGTTGGATTATTATAGGACATAATTCTTGGAACATATTTTTGTTTTCTCCCCACTCTCTAGGTGAATTTATTCCATTCTTTGGCTCTAAATCCTGTTTGTATACATGTGATTTCTCTGTTTATATCTCCAGACCATACTTCCTCTCTGAACTTCAGACTTGTATATCTCACTGCTTACTCCACATCCCAATTTGGATGTCAAGTATGCAACTCAAGACGAACACGTCGGAAACAAAACTTTTGCTATCCACTTTCTCCAACCACTTACCTCACTAAGAAATGAAAACACCATTCAGGCAGTTGCTTGAGTCAAGAACCTAGAAGTCATTATTGATTCGTCTCTTTTTCTCAGCAGATTCTGCTGGTTCTATATTTAAAATACATTTAGAGTAAAATTACTTCTCATCACCTGTATTTCTGGTACAAGCAACTTTATTTTGCCTGCACTGATGCAAGACCCTCCAAACTGGTATTATTTTCTTTCTTCTCTTTCCTGCCTACAGTTTAATCTTCACCCAGCAACCAGCATACTCTTTGACAACGGAAATCAGATCACATTACTCTCTCGCTAAATCTTCCCAGTAACCCCTATGTAACACTAGAACAAAAGCCACAGAACTCAATAAATCTTCTATGATATGCCTGGACCTAATTTTCCCTCGCTCTTGTCCTCGCGTCCTCCACTCCGATCTCAGTGTGCTTTTGCGGTTCTAGCATGCCAACTTTTTCTGTCTCCTGAGCTTTGAACCTGTGTTTCCCTCTGCCTGTCATGTTGTCCCTATGATGTAAATGGGTTGTTCCTTCATCTTATTCATGTTTCTGCTCAAATGACACCTCCTCAAGAGGTCATCTCTGACCACCTTAATTAATACCATCCTTCTCATCACTTATGAGCTTCCCGTCCTGCTGTACTGTTGTTGGCTTGTAGCACCTATCACCTCCTGAGATGATTTTATGTAATTTTTTGTTATTTTTATTTGTTACATGCTCTATTAAAATCCAAGGTCAGGGACGTGTTTATTCACCAGTGTTTCCTCAATGCCAAGAACAGAACTCAGACTGTAGAAGTGTTCAATAAATGTTTGTTAAATGAATAAACACCAATTTTATGCAAACAAGTATTAAAAGTTTGAAAAGAAAAACAAAACAACAAAACAACTTTGTTCTATACACATTTCAATGCTTTTTAAAAATTGCTATAAGAATGTGCTGGTACATAATAAAAATCATCACTTGTTTAAAGACAAACACATCTAGAAGTAGCTTAACTAACATAGTGAAAAATACTGATTTGTTACCCAGCAAGCACCTAAAACATTAGAATATGTTCAAGGCAGTAAAAAAAAGAATCTATGGCATTTTTCTTCTGAATAAATACTTACAGGTAATACATTAAATATTTAGGATATCCAAAATCTTAATGTTTTTCTCAACAATCTTTATTCCTTCAGTTTTGAATGTTTGATAACAGTAACTCTTTTTTTCGAGCTAGCAAACATTTGCTTTTAATTAGTACACAATAAAACTCAGACCATAGTGTTTACATTTTTAACATATTTAACATTTCTTACTAAAGTTTGAACAGCTCTTTGCAGATCAAAGTCTCTTTTTTTAATCTAGTTTTATAATGAGCACAGTAACTCTTTAAATTAAGGGTTAAACACACACGCGTAAGTGGAATGCATTCTTTTTATAAAAAATTCAAATAATATTAAAATTAAAATCACTTTACCAGTGTTAAGACTAAAGTACCCACATACATATATAATATTTATCATGTAATATTTGCTTTATGTCCTATTTTAACTTAATATTATATTATGAATATTTTCATCTCATTTTAAAATAATATGCTTTCATAACTGAATATCTATTACTAAACATTTTGGTTATTTCCTTTGTGTTTTCTTCTTTGCTTTTGTAAATAATAGTGGGATAACTTTTACACAGAAACATTTGTGCACACCTCTGATTACTTCCATTGAATAAATTCCTAGAAATGGGGATAGTCCGTAAAAGAAGATATTTAAGACTTTTGATAATATGGCCCTATAATCCTCCAGAAAGACTGCATCATTTTACATTTACTTGGGTCCTGTATGAGTGTGTCTGTTTCTGGCATCTTTTGCCAACTCTCTGAGTATCATTTTTTAATTCTAATCTTTGATACTTTGATGGATAAAATAGCATCTCATTGTATTATTTTGTATCTCTAGTAAGTTTTGAATGTCTAGTTTTCTTAACTTTTAAATTAAAAATTAGGAAATAAAATAAAATTTTATTTTATGAAAATGAAATACAGTAAAATTTTATTTTATGAAAATGAAATACAGTAAAATTTTATTTTATGAAAATGAAATAAAATTTCAGAACCTTCTTAATTTATTATGCCAAGGTGAAAAATTAAGCCCTGGAAAGTGAGTCACATAGCACCACTGTTTTTCCTTCTGTCATGCATGACTATTGCTTCTTAACTTTTGTGTTGAGATAGTATATGTTAAACAGACTCCCTAGTCTTCATTCACATCTAGACTAAATGACATTGGAGATAGAGCCTCTTGTGATTGTTATCTCTTTACCATTAAGCAATCCCCTTTGTAGCCAATCGAATCTTATGTCTACGTGTTAGCTTTTGTGTAAAAAATGTGTTATAATAATATACATTCTTTGGGGTATATTGGTCCCAGCTGGCTCTCCTTATATTTTGCACTGGATCCTATAACTTTTGATTATTTTAGGTTGACACTAGTGAGTTTGAAATTTTGGAAAAAGGGTTTAGATACTCTTATATGCCATCTTAATTTCTTTTTTATGAATTCGTATTTATCAATGAGTATTTTTCTTTTCTTATTGAATTTCAAAGACCTTTCTATAGTAACACTGCATATTAGGACTTAAAACAGTATCAGGCACATACATGCATTAAAAACAACCTTTTGTCTTTGCTTGAGAGAAATTTCTGGAGCAGCAAAGGAAGATGAGCAGAAATAACTGCTCCAAATTAGTCATAAAAGTTGGGATTGATTTGATCAAAAACAATTCAACACATTTTGATCTCTTCCTGTGTGCCAAGCATCACACTGGAGACAAAGTGAAAATATATAGACCATGTACTCTGGTCACACACAGTACACTGGAGGATGCAGGTGCATAAAAGTTAAGCAGGAAAAATGTGCTAAAGCATGACACATTTACCTGCTGTATAGCTTCCCTGGGGAGGTGAAGGGAACCTGTGTTGTTACTGAATTCCTTTCTAATCCTTATTTTTCCCTGAATATGGACACACATGCAGATATACACAGGTCACACAGACACACAAAGAGTACACACATGTGCACACACCCACACACTCCCCAATATATCCTTTTTACAGATGTCTTTCTTCCGACTGTCTACAGAAAAGGTTGCTTGGCAGGAAAATTTGGAAACACAGGGTCAGACAGGTCTGTTAGAAACATTATTTCCTTCATACATACCCTTTCAAATTTAATTTTTGGAGACATTGTTCATGCAAATGCAGCACTTTACCTCCCAAGTTTTATCTGGCCCCCTGCCATGTTAATCACACAGGAACACGGGCCAAAGTCAACTGTTAGCTAAACATTCCACATCCCACTGATTTCCATGGAACTTCCAAGGAAGTGAACTAAGGGCACAGCTTGGCTGGCTAGCTTGCAGATTAAAAAATAATCAAAACAAAGCTTGTTTCAGGCAACATAATAACACAGCAGTCTTTCTTTCAAAATAAGAAAGAAAACATTTAAATACTTTCCAGACATATAATAAAATATTCATTTAGTGTCCAGAAAATAAGCAGCAATTATCCCAAGAAAAGGTATAGATACCTTCTATTCTGACATTGTCCGGCCTTTTTAGTTCTCTTATTTGTACAGATAATGAAATATACTAATAAAATTTAAGTAACACAGTAATAAAAAGCAACACTGAGGTTGAATCCAAATATTAAGATCCCTAGCCCAGCACTCATCTCAGCATATGATGTTGCCACAGCATTTGAGTATATGAACTATAGGCTTGATTTGCAATCTACTCATCCAAGACAAGGCATACGGGCTGTATGGGGAATAATAAGGCCTTTATGAAAGAAGCTTCCTACAGCATTTGATACTCTTGCCCTCCTGCATTCTGCCATGTGAGGGCACAGAAACAAGGTGCCATGTTGGAAGCATGGAGCAGCCCTCACTAGACAACAATGCTCGTGTCTTGATCTGGGACTTCCCAGACTCCAAAACTCTGAGAAACACATTTCTATTCTCTATAAATGATCCAGGCTGTAGTATTTTGTTACAGTAGTGCTGACAGACTACGTTATCATCATCCTCAAAAACATCTGTCACTCTGGGCTACCACAGCCTTCTGACAGCTTTCACTGTTGTTGTCCTCATCCTCTGATCTTCTTCAGCTAGTTCCCAAGGAAAGTTTTTTAAAAACTCATACTTGACTAAGTCACCTTTTACTTAAAACCTGCTACCTATGAGATAGAGTTCAAGCTATTTCTCATGGCTCTTCTGTGATCTTTCTCCACCTACTCTCCAGCCTCATTCTCCATCCCCATTCTCCATCCCATCCTTGCCTCATCCTCGACACACCAGGTTTAATTCCTCCTTTTAGGAGGCTCCACATATCCCCTTTAGCTGGGCTAGGTCCTCACCTAACCCACCTTTGGATTCCCATGTATGTTACTCCATTATTATACTTAATGGATTTTACAAATATTTTCTAAAGAATCAAAGTTTTATTCGTGTGCTTATAATAAGCACTTGAGACATGTTTGTTGGGTAAGGCCATTGCATTTAGTGGTTAAAAGCTTCAGACCCTGGAGCTAGACTCTCTGGGTTTGAGTCACAGCTCTGATACTTGTGAAAGTTATTCAACTTCTCTGTTCCCCAGGTTTTCCATCTATTACATAGGAATAATAATACTCTATAGGATTGTTTGGAGGGTTGAATGAGTTAAAACACACAAAGTGCTTAAAACAGTGGATAACATATATATGCTATATAAATATTTTCTATTATAGTTGTGAATGAAGGAACATTAAATATGTACTGTCAAATAATACCTACTCTCAAGGAACATAGAATAACTAGAAAGACAAATTTTATATGTAAAAGAAAAAGATAACTAATAATTAAATTCAAAATACATTAACATGAAACATACAGATTAATAGGCAAGAAGGGTTTGTGAAATTTTTAAGAGGAGCAGATGATTTCAGGCTCAGGGGTTAGGAGCATCACACTTCAATGGAGGTAGTAGGGCTTGAGAGATTAGGGTCAGTGTTCTCAGCAGGGGCTCTATGGGCACCTGGCACAGAGCAATTCTCTGTGGTGTGGAGTTGCCCATACAGCACACCATACAGCACAACATTGCACACTGCTGGGCAGCCTTAGCCCCTGGGTGCTTCCTGCTAGCATAGCACCCCCATCATGGCAATGGTAGATGCCATACACATTTCCAAACATCTTCTAGGAGAATGGTAGTACATTTGGTGAAGAACGTCTTGCACATGAAGAAGAGTATAAATGGGCTTTCCAGACAGGAAGAATAGCATGACCAAAGCCTGGCTATAAGAACATCCATAAATTGCTTATAGATAAAGGTGTAGGTAGACAGAGGCATAGCAGAGACATAATTCTGATAAAGACATCATGTCCAGCCTAAGCAACATAGCAAGATCCTGTCTTCAACCAACCAACCAACCAACAAATAAATAAAATTAACCAGGCATGGTTCTGCACACCTATAGTGCCAACTACTTGGGACACGGAGGCAGGAGGATCACTTGAACCCAGGGGTTTGAGACTACAGTGAGCTATGATGGTGCCACTGCACTCCAGCCTAGGTGACAGAGTGAGACCCTGTCTCTAAAAAAAACTTTAAAAATTAAAAAAAAATTAAAAAGAAGACTTAAAGGACCAGAATCTGAAGAATCCTGATGCTATAGATGGAATGTCTGTATTCCCCCAAAATTCATGTGTTGGAATCCCCCAGTGAGATGATGTTAGGATATGGGGCCTTTTGGAGGCAATTAGATCATGAGAATAGGGTCTTCATGAAGGGAGTTAGTGCTCTTATGAAAATAGAGACAGCAGCTTGCTCTCATTCGCTCTGCTCCCCTCCATGTGAGGACACTTGCTAAGAAGATGGCCGCTGGCAAACCAGGTGTGGGCCCTTACCAGAACCCAAGCTGCTGGCACCTTGACTTGAGACTTCCCAGCCTCCCAAACCATGAGAAACAAATGTTTGTGGTTTAAGCCACCCAGTCCATAGTATTTTGTTACAGCAGCCCAAGGTAATACATATGATGAGAAGGTAAGAAATGAGTTTGGCATGCTCTGAGCATTCTTTCCCTATGCCTCAGTTTCTGGAACTGAGAGGAAGAAATATAAGCTTTGGAGTCAAACAAACATGGGTTTGAATCTACTTCTACCATTTATTTCTATATAAATCATTTCTTAACTCTCAACATCCACAAAATCAAAATATTATATTAATAGATTATGATCAAGAATAAAGTGGTATGTTCAATAAAGAGCTTAGCAAAGTACCTAAAACATGTGACTTGCACCAAAAATCTGAGTTTACTTGGTGAAGTCCCCCCTGTTCTGCCATCACTGTAGGTTAATAACTTGCACCTGGATAACTTTCCACTTGATTTTATTTTTAATTCTGACTAAACACATCTAATTATCAAGTTTAGAGATTGGGAAAGAAATATATTTTGCACAGAGTGTCTGGAACAAATTATAGTTTCGAGATTCAATGGCAGATTCCTACGGGGACTGCTCTTAAGGGGGCCACCTGAGACTGGTTTATTTAGAATCCTTCAACAAAGCATCAGGAAGAGGCAATTATCTTGTGCCTTCAATCAAGGAAGAGGAAGAAAGCGCTTACTTTGGTAGACAGGATGGATATTCTTTTTTATATATGGCCTATGATACCTTTAAAAAATTTTTACTTTAAAAAAAGCTTTTGGAGACAGATTTTTAAATCTTCTATTTTGAGGTCTCTTCAACAAGCAGAAATTTACCCATAATTGGCTCTGCTGCTTCCATTTCCCATTTTCCTCTATGTTAATAGCTTCTTCCTGCTTACAGTTTGTTCTTTTAGAAGGTATTTTGGGTGCCCACACTTTTCTGTATCAAAAGGATTATTGAATGCTGAGCAGAACTCTTTGTATCTTTGTTAAGTAGTGTAGGCGATGGAAAGCAATATGGCTACTAGAAATAAGTAAGCAAGCAACTTCAATTGTTTGAATGGTGTGTTTGTGTACAGTAGAACATATATGGCTAAGAAATCTCCAGAGCACAACCTTTCAGCCTCTGTTGGAAACTTGAGCTGATGACTGGGGACTAACCAATATGATGTATGCATTACTACCCCAAACTTTCATTCTTTTCAACTGCTTATCCTTAGGATATTGCTTTACTCTTTAACATTTCCAGGGAGTGATCTACAAAAAGTGAAACTCAGAGTGTCATTCGTGCTTAGCGACACTAGGCAATGGATTGTTTTGAGAGGCTAAGTGAAATTTGGAGATAAATGATGCATTTCATTTTCCCCTCTATTTATTCCAATCCATTCAATGAACCATTTTAAAATTATAGTACTTTATTCATAAATTTCTGATCGAATTTGTGAGTTGTAATATGCATGCAAAAATTTTGAGGACACATTTTTTAATCCATGTATTTAATGTATAGCCTTATCTGGAAAGCCACAGTTGATAAATAGCATGAGTTAGGCTGTTATAGGTTGAATTACTCCTCTCTTCCCTCAAAAACAATGTACTCTTATTTGGAGATAGGGTCTTTATAGAGGTAATGGAGTTAAAATAAGGTTTTTAGGGTGGGTCCTAATTTAATATGACTGATGTCTTTATAAAAAGAGGAAATTTGGACACAGAGACAGACTTAGAGAAAATATAATGTCAGGAGACACAGGGAAGAGGACCATAAACCAAAAAGGGAGTCTTGAACAGATCCTTCCTTGACAGCCATCAGAAAGAACCAGCCTTGTTGACACCTTGATTTTGGATGTCCAGCCTCCAGAACTGGGAGACAATAAGATTCTGTTCCTTAAGGCACCCAGTTTCTGATAGTTTGTTATGGCAGCCCCCGCCATACATTGGCTTACATTTTTAAATTATTTTTTTCTTCAGACATTAAATTATTCCATTGATGCTAACTTTGTCACTCTAAATACTTAATGCAAAAGCAGTATCAGTTGAAAAATTAATTCAGACACTGTTATTCTACTTATAGCTTATTTTCAGCGAAGTCTCTACAAAGGATAATTATTTTGCCAGCATCTGCACTCATTACTACTGACACTATACTATACTATAGTAAGTATCTCCCTAATATGCTTCTTTAGTTTCCACCAGAAAGCATTGAACAAATCAGGTCCTTAATGTCAGATTTCTTCCTGCTTTTTGATAAGACAAAGCAGTTATGCCAAATTAAATTGATTTCTAAACACTCTTTGAAACATACCTACACCAATGTATGCACCTCTCTTGCCACTTCATACCCTAAAATATGTACCATGACTTAACATTTCTATTACCCGCAGGATTCCTGATTCCTGACCCATTCTCCAGTTTAGAGTTTTTAGTTCCATCTTAATTTCTGAATTCTAAGCTCTTCCTATTTTTTTTCTGTCTCTGTAATAGTTCCCTCCTTTCCATCTGAGTGCCTGTTATCTCTTTTTCTTGAGTTGTTGCACTGGCTAGAAATTGTAGTACTATATCGAATAGGAATGGGGAAAGCAAACATCCTTCCTAGCATTGGGCAGAAAGCATCTAGTTTCTTATGACCAAGTACATGTCAACTGTAGAGTTTTTGTGGTTACTCAATATCAAGTTGAGGAAGTTCTCCTTTATTCCTAGTTTACTGGGAGTTTTTTTTTGTTTGTTTGTTTTTTTTTGAGACGGAGTCCTGCTCTGTCGCCCAGGCTGGAGTGCAGTGGCGCAGTCTCGGCTCACTGCAAGCTCCGCCGCCCGGGTTCACGCCATTCTCCTGCCTCAGCCTCTCCGAGTAGCTGGGACTACAGGCGCCCGCCACCACGCCCGGCTAATTTTTTGTATTTTTACTAGAGACGGGGTTTCACCATGGTCTTGATCTCCTGACCTCGTGATCCGCCCGCCTCGGCCTCCCAAAGTGCTGAGATTACAAGCGTGAGCCACCGCGCCCGGCCTACTGGGAGTTTTTAACATGAATAGGTGTTGTATTTTAGTCAAATATTTTCATGTATCAATTGATATGATTATATGATTCTTTTTTAGTCTGCCATGATTACATTGATTTTCAAATGTTGAACCAGCGTTACATACATGCAATAAATCCCACTTGGTCATGGTATGTAATTTTATTTATATGTTGCTGGATATAATTTGCTAAATTTTGTTGAGTGTGTGCACCTAAGTTCCTAGGTGATACTAGTCTGTAATTTTCCTTTGTGTATGTGCTGTATTTGGTTTTGGTATCAGGGATAACAGTTTCCTTTAAGAAGTGTGCATCTCTGTTTCTAAAAATGTGTTAAGATGAGGGCCTGAATAATTCATTCATCTTTTTCCCCTTCTTTGGAGAATAAAAACGACCCTCAGTCTCTTGCCTATAATCTCCAGAGATTCAGCCTTGACCCTTGCAGCTTACCAGATCTACCCAGTTAGAATGTGATTTCATAATTAATTGGTACTCAAAAATGTCTCTTAAAAGTCTCATCCCCTTTCACCTAAGGAGTTTACCAAGTACATTCTTTTCCATCATAAACAGTATTGTCTTGTAGTAGAGGCCCAGTAACTACAATGTCCTCTCTCTGATTATATTATCCATACAAACCAACATCACTTTGTCAACATAAAAATATAAAGAAGACCAGGCATGGTGGCTCATGCCTGTAATTGTAGAACTTTCGAAGGCCAAGGCTAGAGGATTGCTTGAGGCCAGGAGTTTGAGACAAGCCCGGGCAATGCAGTGAGACCTTTTCTCTACAGAGAAATAGAAACAAACAAATAGGAAATTAGCGTTTCTACTCACTACAAATATAAAATTTTAAAAATAAACTGATGAATTACTGAATTTTTTAAGTTCCAGAAATGTAAAAAATTAGCACAGTGTGCACATACAAAAAAACCTCATTTATTGAATGATTGAATGAAAATCAGTAATTAAGTTTGGTAAAAATAAACATACCTCTGTTCTAAATCAAGAAAATGCCATAGTTGTTTTTTTTTCCCCCTCCAGTTTATGTAATCACCTGACAGCTTCTTCCTGACTGCTGTGCAGACAAAAACAATTCACTGAGACCATGGCATTGCAGTAGAGAAAGAGTTTAACTGATGTGAGGCCCCTCCATGTGCAAGAACTGGAGTTATAACTCAAATCAATCTCCCTAAAGGCTTGGAACTTAGGGTTTTTATAGACAATTTGGTGGGCAGGAGGTTAGAAGATAGATGATGCTGATTGGTGGGGTGAAATTACAGATGTGTGGAAAATGGTCCTCCTGTTCTGAGCCTGCCTCTGAAGGTGGGTAGGGGCACAGGATCAGTTGAGTCATGAATCAGGAATCCGGGTGCGGTCATTCTGCAAGACAGCTCAAAAAAACAAAAAAACAAAACAAACAAACAAAAATCTTTGTTTCTGCAATAGTGATGTTATCTACAGGAGCAATTGGGAAAGTCACAATTCTTTTTTTTTTTTTTTTTGAGACGGAGTCTCGCTCTGTCTCCCAGGCTGGAGTGCAGTGGCGCAGTCTCGGCTCACTGCAAGCTCTGCCTCTCGGGTTCACGCCATTCTCCTGCCTCAGCCTCTCCGAGTAGCTGGGACTACAGGCACCCGCCACCACGCCCGGCTAATTTTTTGTATTTTTAGTAGAGACGGGGTTTCACCCTGGTCTCGATTTCCTGACCTCGTGATCCGCCCACCTCGGCCTCCCAAAGTGCTGGGATTACAAGCGTGAGCCACCGCGCCTGGCCTTGGGAAAGTCACAATTCTTGTGACTTCTAGTCACATGAGCCCTGAACCTATCTTATTCAAATTCAGTCCCCTTTCATAATCCTAACCTTGTGGACTTGGATTAGTTTTACAAAGGTAGTTTAGTTTTGAAAAGGGCTATTATCATCTTTGCTTTAAGGTTAAACTATAAACTAAATTTCTTCCAAAATTACCTTGACCTACATCCAGGATTGACCAAGGATAGCTTGGATATCAGAAGCAACGTGGACTCAACTATGTTAGATTTCTCTTACTGCCATAATTTTGCAAAGGTGGTTTCAATCCCACACGTGTTATATACATAGACCCACTATTTAGAAGAGCTGGAAATATGTTTGGTTTGTAATCAACAAAGAAGTAGGAATTTTTTATTACTTTTTGTTTTCCAGTAAGGTAAACATTTTTTGTTTTTCGGTGTTCTACAGCTATGTCACAGGTCATGTCCCCTGGATCTTTAGGATTTTAATTCTGCTAAGATTGCCCTTTGCTCTTGTCCTGCATCATGCTGGGAGGGACAGTGGAAAGCACTGACTTTGGTGTTAGAGAAACATGGATTAAAATCTTTTTGTCATTTTTTATTAGCTCTAGGACAAGAGTCAGATCATTTATCCTGTCTGACCCTCAATCCCTCATATATTAAACTGAAAAACAAATTTATACCCAGAGTCAGATCTGTTGTGAAGATTAAATGAGATGATGCATTTAATATGTAAGAGAATATTAACATGGCAACTTTTTCAAGACTCTAAGTACACAGATATTATCAAGCTGAAAATTTTCAAAATAGACCCTCCAAAACAAGTTTCATGAATGAGTTGATCATGATGGCATTCAATGGTGGTGATTGGAGTTGGTGATTCAAGGAATGGCATTTGTGAAAAGGCTTTCTTTGGGAAGAGATAGTCTAAGGGTCTCACTCTACCACCACCATCAAAAAAAGCTATAGGAGCTCTTCCCCTCACCTCCATGTAGTGAACAGAGCTTTAGAAACTCTCAGGAAGTCTGACCTGTGATTCCTGCAATGTGATGCACTTAGTGAATGTGTGTTTAGCTTCTGCATTGAGAAATCTAAATGGCTAAAGATAAACTGCTAGTTGCTGACAAGCCAAATATAAGGGGATTTTGTTAGGTGAAAGCATGTAATTAAATACTGTGAAATGAGTTTCCTAAATATTGAGATAATAATTTTCCCAGCCTGGGTAACATAATGAGACTCCCTTCTATCCCCTCTACAAAAAGTAAGAAAATACCTGGGTGTGATGGCACATGTCTGTAGTTTTAGCTGCTCAAGAGGCTAAGGCAAGAGGATCACTTGAGCCCAGAAGTCTGAAGGTACAGTGAGCCATGATCGTGCCAATGCACTCTATCCTGGGTGACAGAGTGAGACCCTGTCTCAAAAACTTAGAGGCAGAGTTACCTTAAATTAATTGAAGGGTGTTCAGAAAATTCAGGGAAAATGCATAGTATGAAAAAACTATTCATGGATTTCAATTTTTTGCACCCAAATAAAACTGTACTAACTTGTTATAACATGTCTGACATGATCTACTCTGAGGCATTAAGAAGAATAAGACATCGGTTTGAAAAGAGCCCCTATAAAAGCAGCATTAATTCTGTTAAAATGGAAGCAAGAAGAAACATCAAACTGATGGTGAAGCTTGGGTAGAAGAGTGGTGAAATCACTGGTACTTTACAAAAAGTTTATGAGGACAATGTTCCAAATAAACTAATAGTTTACAAACGGATAACTTGTTTTAAGAAAGGATGAGACAATGCTGAAGATGAAGCCTGCAGTGGCAGACCATCCACATTAATTTGTGAGAAATAAACTAATCTTGTTAATGCCTTAATTGAAAAAGGACTGACATTAACAGCAGAAACAATAGCCAACACCAAAAACATCTCCATTAGTTCAGCTCACAAAATTCTGACTGGCAAATTAAAGTTGAGCAAACTTTTCACTCAGTGGGTACAAAAACAGTTTCTTCCAGATCGGCTGCAGATAAGATCAGAGCTTTCAATAGAAACTGTAAACAAGTTGGATAAAGATCCTGAAGCATTTCTTTGAAGAATTTTAACAGGAGAAGAAACGTAGCTTTACCAGTACAATCCAGAATACAAAGCATAGTAAAAACAACAGCTACCAAGAAGTGGAAGTGGTCCAGTCAAAACACGAATGGACTGGTCAATAGCAAAGGTCATGGCAACAGATTTTCGTGATGCCCAAGGCATTTCACTTGTTGATTTTCTGAAGAGCTAAAGAATGATAACATCTGCTTATTATGAGAGTGATTTTTAAAAGTTAGCCAAAGTGTTAGCCAAAAAATAACTGGGAAAGTTTCTCCAGAGAGTCTTTCTCCACCAGGACAGTATTGCTGCTGATGACTCTTTTATTATTCTTCTTCTTCTTTTTTATTTCCATAGGTTATTGGGGAACAGATGGTGTTTGGTTACATGAGTAAGTTCTTTAGTGGTTATTTGTGAGATTTTGGTGCACCCATCACCTGAGCAGTATACACTGCACCCAATTTGTAGTCTTTTATCCCTCACCCCCTTCCCACCCTTTCCCCTGGGTCTCCAAAGTCCACTGTGCCATTCTTATGCCTTTGCATCCTCATAGCTTATCTTCCACTTATGAGTGAGAACATACTATGTTTGGTTTTCCATTCCTGAGATACTTCACTTATAATAATAGTCTCCAATCTCAGCCAGGTTGCTGCAAATGCCATTAATTCATTCCTTTTTATGGCTGAGTAGTATTCCATTGTATACATATACCATAGTTCCTTTATCCAATCATGGATGGACATTTGAGTTGGTTCCATATTTTTGCAATTGCAAATTGTGCTGTTATAAACAAGTGTGTGCAAGTATCTTTTGGGTATAATGACTTCTTTACCTCTAGGTAGATACCCAGTAGTGGGGTTGCTGGATCATATGGTATTTCTACTTTTAGTTCTTTAAGAAATCTCCACACTGTTTTCTATAGTGATTGTATTAGTTTACATTCCCACCAGCAGTGTAGAAGTGTTCCCTGTTCACTGCATCCATGCCAACATCAATTATCTTTTGATTTTTTGATTATGGCCATTCTTGAAGGAGTAAGGTGGTATCACATTGTGGTTTTGATTTGAATTTCTCTGATCACTAGTGATGTTGAGCATTTTTTAATAGTTTGTTGGCCATTTGTATATCTTCTTTTGAGAATTGTCTATTCATGTCCTTAGCCTACTTTTTGATAGGATTGCTTTTTTTCTTCCTAATTTGTTTGAGTTCATTGTAGATTCTGGATATTAGTCCTTTGTCAGATACATAGTTTGTGAAGATTTTCGCCCACTCTGTGGGGTTGTCTGTTTACTCTGCTCACTGTTTTCTTTTGCCATGCAAAAGCCCTTTAGTTTAATTAAGTCCCAGCTATTTATCTTTGTTTTTATTGCATTTGCTTTTGGGTTCTTGGTCATGAAATTCTTGCCTAAGCCAATGTCTAGAAGGGTTTTTCCAAATTTACCTTCTAGACTTTTTATAGTTTTAGGTCTTAGATTTGAGTCCTTCATCCATCTTGAGCTGATTTTTTTGTAAGACGAGAGATGAGGATCCACTTTTATTTTCCTACATGTGGCTTGCCAATTATCCCAGCACCATTTGTTGAATAGGGTGACCTTTCCCCAGTTTATGTATTTGTTTGCTTTGTCAAAGATCAGTTGGCTGTCAGTATTTGGGTTTATTTCTGCATTCTCTATTCAGTTCCATTGGTCTATGTGCCTATTTTTATACCAGTACCATGCTGTTTTGGTGACTATAGCCTTAAAGGAAATAACCAAGATCAGAGTAGAACTAAATGAAATTGAAATAAACAAAACAATGCAGAAATTGAAACAAACAAACAGAACAATGCAAAAAAATAAAAGAAACAAAAAGCTGGTTCTTCGAAAAGATAAATAAAATTGATAAACCATTAGCAAGATCAACCAAGAAAAGAAGAGAAAAAATTCAAATAACTTCAGTTAGAAACGAAATGTGAGATATTACAACTGACACCATAGAAATACAAAAGATCATTCAAGGCTACTATAAACACCTTTACATGCATAAACTAGAAAACAGAAGAGATGGATAAATTTCTGGAAAGATACAACCCTCCTAGTTTAAATCAGGAAGAATTAGATACCAAAACAGACCAATAACAAGTAGCAAAATTGAAATCGTAATGGAGAAAATAAAGTCCAGGACCAGATGGATTCACAGCTGAATTCTAACAGACATTCAAAGAATAATTGGTACTAATTCTGTTGACACTATTTCACAAGATTGGGAAAGAGGGAATCCTCCCTAAATCATTCTGTGAAGCTAGTATCACCCTAATAATAAAACTAGGATAGGACATAACCAACCAACCAACCAAACGAATGAAAAACTACAGACCAATATCCCTGATGAACATAGATGCAAAAATGCTTAACAAAATACTAGCTAACTGGATCCAACAACATATCAAAAAGATAATCCACCATGATCAAGTGGGTTTCATACCAGGGATGCAGGGATGGTTTAACATACACAACTCAATAAATTTGATACAATACATAAACATAATTAAAAACAAAAATCACATGATCATCTCAATAGATGCAGAGAAAGCATTTGACAAAATCCAGCTTCCCTTTATAATTAAAATTCTCAGCAAAATCATTATACAAGGGACATACTTCAATGTAATAAAAGCCGTCTATGACAAACCCACAGCCAACATAATACAGAATGGGGAAAAGTTGAAAGCATTCCCTCTGAGAAGTGGAATAAGACAAGGATGCCCATTCTCACCAGTTCTCTTCAACATAGTACTGGAAGTCCCACTCAGAGAAGTAAGACAAGAGAAAGAAATAAACGGCATCCAGATTGGTAAAGAGGAAGTCAAACTGTCACTGTTTGCTGATAATATGATTGTAAACCTAGAAAACCCTAAAGACTTCTCCAAAAAGCTCTTAGAACTGATAAAAGAATTCAGCAAAAGTTTCCGGATACAAAATCAATGTACAAACCAGTAGCTCTCCTATACACTAACAGGGACCAAGCTGAGAGTCAAATCAAGAACTCAACCCCTTTTATGATAGCTGAAAAAATATATAAAGGAAAAATTTAGGAATATACCTAACCAAGAGGGTGAAAGACCTCTACAAGGAAAACTACAAAACAGTGCTGGAAGAAATCATAGACAACACAAACAAATGGGAAACACACCCCATGCTCATGGATGGGTAGAAACAATATTGTGAAAATGACCATACTGCCAAAAGCAATCTACAAATTCAATGCAATTCCCATCAAAATACCACCATCATTCTTCACAGAACTAGAAAAAACAATCCTAAAATTCATATGGAACCAAAAAAGAGCCCACATAGCCAAAGCAAGACTGAGCAAAAAGACGAAATCTGGCTGCTGCTGACTCTTGTCAAACAAGGGAAATTTTGCTAGAGTTCGGGTGGGAAATCACTAGGCATTCACCTTGTGATTCACCCAATCAGAAACAGTCCTGATTAAGTCCTTCTTTTTGTTTCCTAATCTTAAAAAATCTTTAAAGGGCACTCATTTGTTTTTTCTTCAACCAATAAAAAAGACATTGACATGGCTACGTTTCCAGGACACTCAGTTCTTCAGAGATAAACTAAATGGCTGGTCTCATCACTCACAAACGTGTCTTGAACTTGACAGATTCTATTAAGTAATAGAATTTACTTTTAAAAAATCTTTTAATTCCTTTTTTTTTTTCCACAAGCTTTTTGAAGCCTCCTCATACGTGCATGGGCCAACTGAAGTTTTTCTATAAGGCATCTTACCTTTTCTCTTCCTACTATCTGGAGTACTGTTCTTTCACACAATTACATAATGGTATTCCTTATCATCTTATCCAAAACAGCACTTATTCCTTATCACCTTAACCAAAATGCTGTGCTTTGACTTAAAAAAATAGCACTTGACATATTTACTTAATAATTTACTGTCTTTCTCCCCTGTTATGCTATCAGCTCCACGCACTTTGTCTAGGTATCAGTAAGAGTAGTGGATAAAGTGCTTACTGATTAAATTCATGCTTACTAAATTCATAAATGTCTTCCCATATGCCTTCCCTTCATGTTCCTGCTAAAATCACCCCCCCTACTGTGAAGTCATCTATAACAGCACTGTAACAGTCATCCATTGCTATAGCACTCATTATCTGACACATTCATTTGGCACTAACTATATAACCCTCAAAAATTAATTATAACTCATTTTAACCCAAGATATAAAATATTTTAAAATGGTGATGATGTTAATTTCCCTTGGAACATCGCCCTATATATTTCATTGGCACATCAAATTCTGGCAAGTGCTCCAGAACTATAATTGTATCTAGAGGAAGGATCTACTAATTATAGGTTTATTCAGGTCCTGTTGCATTTGACAATATGGAAAACATTCTTTTCTATTCTAGGATACTCTTCAATCCCTATGTTTGGAAGGGTCAGTGTAAACTCACTATTAAATAGTATAGTCAAGTAAAATAGGAGATGATGTTTGGGACTGTTTGAAATTAGCAAAAGCATTAGTTAGGGTTAAAAAAAATCTCACACTCAAAAAGGAAAGAGATGCAAGGTCTGTCTAGGTAGACTGAGGACAAGGTGAGGCAGCAAAGCTAAATGCTGATTTGACCAATTGCAAAGAATGCTTCAAAATGGAGCAAAGAAATTACATTTTAGGAAAATCTTTAGGGGCCTCCCAGCTTTTCAGAACAAAGCCATGTTTTTTGGTGATAGTGTGGGTGGAGATAGAAGGTATATAATGAAGGTAAAATGTACAGTTGACCCTTGAACAAAACAGGTTTGAACCACATGGGTCCATTTATACATGGATTTTCTTCCGCCTCTGCTAACCCGTCCTCTTCTTCTTCAGACTACTCAGCATGAAAAGGATGAAGACCTTTATGATGATGCACGTCCACTTAATGAATACTGTATTTTCTCTTCCTTAAAATTTTCTTTTCTGTAGCTTATTTTAAAGATACAGTATATAACCTACAAAATATGTGTTAATCAATTATTTATGTTATTGCTAAGGCTTCTGGTCAACAGTAGGCTATTAGTAAAATTTTTGGAGAGTCAAAAGTTGTATGCAGATTTTTGACTGTGCAAAGGGTCAAGGCCTTGAACTTTCACATTATTTAAGGGTCAACTCTAGAAAGTATAGAAGGAATAATAGATTGGAATTTTACATTTATTTATTTGTTTACAGCAAGAGGATGGCATCCTTAGAATCTGGTTCATTTTATTGAAGTTCCTGTGAAATACTATTTTTTTAATGGTTTCAAAAATATAATCTTACTAGGAAATAATAGGGAGATGGATTACACTTTAGAAAATATCTTCCCAAATGCAAAGTTCTATGAATACAGGTATTACCTTTTCATAGGTAACAAGGTACTGGCTTAATTTAAAAATTAAATAAGAATATTTGGAACATAATTATTTCCATGTTGGGAAGCAACTACAATTAAGCCCTTAGCAATTTCTATTGAAGGGAGTCTGTCACTTCTTTTGCTCTCTACTCCAACCCATACAGCAGGATTATGAAAGTTCTAGATTAAACTTAGCATGCATATGGAATTGACAGCAATACACCAGATCTGTCATAGTGACTACAGCTCCCTGAAGCCTTCATTTTTTATTGCTTTGAGAAACAAATAAGGTATTTCCTTACTCAAGGATATAGTTCCCCACAAGCACAATGTGACCTCTCTACAGTCCTTTTGGTTAATTTCCCTACGTGACTCATTTAATTACTCATTCATTGTCTCTTATGTTTCATTCCTACGTAATGTGCACACCTACAGATAATTCAGAAAGTCCTAATCCATCCATCCGTTTATCTAAAAAATCAGAGAAGCTAGTATCTCCACTAGAGACTTGTCAAAATGTTTGTGGCACTGACAACAAAAATTAGTTTATTTCTAAAACAGCTCATCAGTTGTAAATTGTGCATTTAAGAATTAATTTATTAAATCCAAGTGTTACTCAGCCAAACAAATATTGACATGATGTATCATCACAATATGCTCTCAAGAACAGCTTTTACATTGCTAACAAGTTTTGCCAAAAAATGAGATTTATGCCAAAAACTCGCTCTCTGAATTTGTCTGCCAACCTTAGCCAGTGTTTTGCATCTAGTAACAAAATTACAACATCCTCTATGTAGCAAAGCAGATAATAGGACCATACATCTACTTTTAAAATGTTCACCATTCTCTTTGTTGCTATAAATGTGTATATTTACTAAAAAGGAGTCTATAAGTGCAGTGTTTATGTGGATTGCTGAATGTTAAATTTTTCAAGCAAAGTGAGATCACAGAAATATTAAATAGCAATGAGGCTCATTCCAGATGTGCCCATTTTATTTTGATAAAGTATTTCAATACAATTCTAGGCAAATTGATGATAAATATATGATTCACATTGTGGACTTTATATTAATCATACAGACCTAGGAGTCAATCTCATTGTAACTTTAAACATATTAACTGAAGTCTCAGCTTCCTGAATAGTAAAGTGAAGAAATTAACACTGGCATTTGTGAAGGGATTAAGGATTAATAGACAAGGTCTGTAAAGTGCCTCACACTGTGCCCAGCATATAAAAAAGGATTCCTTACACATCTTCATGTCCATGATTACTAGACCAGGTAATTTTGGTGTTTTTGAAATGTATAAATTTTGGGAAGTCCAAGAAATGGATGGATGTTAATCATGTTTCATCTCCAGTATTTAACAATATGCAGCATATAGCTAATAATGTTTGTTTAAAAATAAGAGAATGTTTTGCAATTAAAAAAAGTAGTTCATTTAAGTAAATTTCTGCTACAAGAAACAGTGGGGAACATGGGTATACCGGTTAACCAAATAATCTGGTGAAAAGCAGTTACTTTATGTATGAGACACAGTTCCAATTTTCAAAATATTCTTTTATGTAGTTTTTCAATTATAAAGTACTTTTTGTTTATGGGCAAAGCAATTTGGAAACCTAGTTTCAGTCATGGTCTTAGACTTTTATAAAATTTATATTTTAGAGACAAGTAATTCTGTATTTAGTAATTGCTAGAATGGAGGAACATACAAAATGTAAAATTGCTTAGACCGTTAATACCTACTGCTTTGGAGGAGGGAGGAAAGGCTCAATGGCTTTCGATCTTAAAGAATAAATCCTAGGTTTTCCAGGCAGACAAATGCGGTAAGTAAAGAAAGGAAAGCATAACAACATGGCACATCACAGATAACTAAACATTATTTGTGGTTCAGTGTAGCTGCGGTGTAAATTAGGGAAGGAAACTGTAAGGAAGAGAGTAGTAGTAACAGATGACTCTAACACAGAGTGAAACCCTTCATGAAGGGCCTCATATGTCATAGACAGTGTAAATTTTTTATTCAGTAGGATTTTGACTAATGAAATACGGCATAAAAAAACTCATTACAGCAACAGTGTGAAAGAAGAAATGAAGAGACTAGAGGCTCTTAGTATAAATGAGAAGATGAGGGCTTTTGTTACAGTGGGGATGGCTGAGATATTGTTAACAGCATCAAGAGAATTTTCTGATTGGCTTGATACATCAAGAAAGGAAAATCAGGAGTAACAGATTTGACCCTAAGAGAACCTTAGTCAATTTGAAGGATATGGTTAATAGATTGGATAGATTGAACTTTTCAAGAGTATTTATTTCAATTAATGGTTTAATAGCCTAGTTTGAGTAATGATTTACCCATCTCCAGCACTAACCAATAGAGGGCACTTCCAGAATTTCTGTATTAGAAGTTTATGGGCAGCAATCTAGTAGAAAAAGTAGGCTATTAGGAGACTAATCTTGCAGCTTCACTTGCAAAATACACTAAAAGGAAAAAACACAATGTCTGATAGGCTAATGAATATGGCGGCATAGTCCCTACTCCCACTACTGGTTGGTTTATAATTAATATCCTAGAATTTTATCATATTTATACCATATATACACCATGTATTATAAAAAGTAAGGCCATTCATTATCATTACACACAGTCAGTACTCTGACATGGAATTTAAGCCTTACATATTTTCTTATTTTTAATCTGTGATTCAATACACATCTAGTATATCACAGAAAATATATACTAAAAATTTCTCTGCATAGTATGCAGAGTTTGGGTCAAATCATGGGTTTAAATTTTAAATCTCAACTTAAGGCTCTTTCTTCTTCCATAAAAGGGGAAAATAACCTGGAATTGTTATAAAGAATGAGATAATAAAAGTGAAATTATCTGTCAAAATATTTGACAGACAGTAGATGTTCAACAGATTTCTTTTGGATGAATTACACATATAAATCATTATTTTTTGTGTGGTTTTATAAATGGCCTCAGGAACACTATCAGTTAACTTAGAATCACTCCATTAAAGTATAACAATGCTTCCAATTCACGAACACTTCAAGGTCCTCGAGTAAAAAACATGGTAGTTTTAATATCTTAATATTGGACTAGAGGAATTAAATAGGATTGCATTTTCTTCCCACTAACGTTTCCTTTGAACAGCTAGTTCTAAGAAAAACATATCTAAAGAATGTTTGACTTGAAAAACTTTAAAGGTTGTGCAGTGAGTGAGACTGTTAGCTAGCACCTTTACCTCAGGCTACTTACCAAGCATTGGAAAGTGCACTGTCCAAGATTCCAGAACATATTCTACTTACTTTGACCCTAGACCTCATTCTGTTCTTCTACAAAGTGAAAAGGTGGCCTTCTCGTTAATTCTCAAACCACCTGCACGGCAGAAGAAATCACCAGGACTCCTGTTTACAGAGGTTCTTCTATATTATTACAGACGTAATAAATCAGAATTCAAGGGGTGGTTTCCAAAAACCTGTATCTTTAATTTCCTAGGTGACTCTGTTATCACCCAGGTTTGGAACCTACCAACCTAGCCAGTTACAATAACCCCATTTTCTTCTCAACTTTTTTTTTTTTCCATCTGTAAAATGGACAGGCATTTGGAAGTACTGTTATGTATCACTGAATCACAGGAACAAATTCTGAGAAATGCTTCCTTAGGCAATTTTGTCACTATGTGAACATCAGAATGTACTTATACAAACCTAGATGATGTCATCTACTACAAACAGGCTATTTGGTATGTCCTATTGCTCCTAGGCTACACACCTGTAGAACATGTTACTGTACCTAATACCGTAAACAACAGTAAAATGATGGTAAGTACTTGTGTATCTAAACATAGATAAAGCAGGGGACCACGGTCATATATGCGGTCTGTTGTTGGACGAAACATCACTACTATGTCTGTGGCAGATGACTATAAACTAATTTCTGTGACTTATGGTCATTAATCATCTTTGCCCTTTTTTTCTTTACTACATGTATTATATACTGACTCAAAAGGTGTGCTGATTGCGAGCTCTAAGAATAAGAATAGACAATATGGTTTACGATATAACAAAATGTATTTTCATTAGATATTAATTATAAACCAATAACACATGTAAACTAAATACTTCATTCTGCACAAAGAAATTACAGATCACATTTATTTAATAACAAAATGTCTAGTTGTTTAATAAAATGTTTTTATGAACTTACAATGTTCAAAACCAAAGAATAAAAATATTAAATGTATCACTTTATGGCACAGGACAACAAAAATTTATTTTTGTAACATAGCAGGCAAATTTTTGTGCTAGAAACAGAGTGGAGAAAAATCTAAATTAAAGCAAAAAGTCAGGAAATGGGTGTTCATAAATTCCTGCTTAACTAAGACTCAACATTTATTATAAGAAACGGGGCCTCTGAACATCAGATTTTGTTTATAAAAACTTCCTCCCTGTCTCTGCTAAAAATACAAAAATTAGCTGGGCGTGGTGGTGCATGCCTGTAGTCCCAGCTACTCGGGGGGCTGAGGCAGGAGAAGCTTGGCGACAGAGTGAGTCTGCCTCAAAAACAAAAACAAAAAAACAAACAAAAATAAAAACTTCCTCAAACATCAGATTTTTTCACCTCAGCAAATATTTTTTCCTTTGATAATTCATAATCCTGCTGTTCATCTGTCACATTTATGAATATCTGGTAATTTCATAAACAACTACCGATGGCACACTTCAAATGCTGATTCTGTTGAATTTTCTTATTTCCCCCCCCCCCAATGAACTTAGGGCCTATGATAGAGAAGATACTGAAACATGCTAAGATAATAATTGGTCTTAGAAAGACTTTACAGCAAGTATTTAATGAAAGCCACTACATTTCCAGCTCTAAAAAGAGCCAGACAATCCCTGCTTCCAGAGTTCACCATACAGAATACAGGAGGTCAAGCACTGATTCTGAATCATAATGAGCTTTGATTTCGTCTTTCAAGATTTGCATAGATACTGATTTCTTCTGGAAGGGCAAATAAAATCTTCCCTTACACACACCATTCTTTGGATTCTCATAAGGGGTATTTTGAAGTCTGTATGTTGACAAGGCCAGTAGATACTTTGTTTTCTCTAATTGACTTCTTCTACTTAAGACTATGTCAAGTATTTTGTTTTCCCTTTCGGTTCTCCCCAACATACACCTTCTGTAGTTCTGTCTATCCAGTCAGCTTTTCTGTAACACTTTGCTACCCCTTTCTGTTCCCCTTCACTGTTTTCCTCTGTTGCTTTCCTCCTTAACAGAAGGCTGGTGATCTCGGCTTCCCCATCTTTCCTTTCCCGGCTTCTTATTCACATGGGTGACTGGTCTTAGCACTTCCTTAAAAGTTGGGTTTTCAATAAATATAACTCATCAGCACTTCCGATCTGTATTTCCTTGAGCTTTTTTTTTTATCTTCAGATCTGTGCAATAATACTGTCTTCCTTAATGCTATTTAGAAATATCCTCAAAACACCAATGGTTTCTTGAAGCTACTTGTTTTAAATGTTGTATCAAAAGAGACTGATAAAGGAATGTATAACTCAGCAAAGGATGCTTCTACTGTATTGTAAATTCCCACCATTAAAAGTACTGGATTCTATAGGTCCACCATTAAAAGCTGGTATGGGATATCATATACACATAAGGGTTAGATTAAAATTTTAATTTTTTGGTTGATATTAAACTGAAATTTATATAACTGAGGTCTGAATCTTAAAAAAAGTAAATGATAAAAATTTAATATAGTTAACCGTTCACTGATAGGTCTATTCACTTCATCATAACCTATATATTTAATTAAAAATCAAATTATGAGTCTGCAAATCAGATGCTATCAAGCAAATTGCCATCCAGGGTCCATAATTCTTTTTATATTTTTAACTCAGACGAATATATACGATTCAGTAAATTTTAATGTTCCAAATTGTTCTAAAAAAAAAAATTATCAAAAGCTTCCAGTTAACAGTTGGCTAATTCATTTGCCCCAGTGAACTACCTGTTTGTGTTGTGAGGTAGCATCAAAGACTATGATCTTCTGTGACAGTAGTAGCCTTAATTCATACGCACTCCCTCTTCATAGGAAGAGTATGGACAACAAAAAGGGACAGATGAGTCACCTTTCATTATTCATTGACTCCTGGTGTTTTCATAGTATGTTAAATGCCTGATTTCAATTTTACAACAACAAAAAATACCAATATTTATTCTGAAAGGCAATCGTCTGTTCCAAGTAGCAGATATTAACAACTTCCAACACGATCTCTAGGAATAATCCGCAGTTCTGAACCATGTTTTAGAAAAACATTTCCTATACAAACAAACAAAACATAAAGTTAGGTATCTAAAAATCAAGTTATCTTAATATTCTGACAATTATTAAATATAATAAATGATTTAGTAAATAGTAAAATAGATACAAAACCTCAAGCATCATGAGACCCCAATTCCATGCTTTTTAAGTCTTGTTCCTATTCTATCTTCACAATCCAACACACACTTAAAATTTAAAATAACACCAGCCATGAAAACGCTGACGAATACTTTCAGCAAGTAACAATGTGAATAATTTAATCATGAATACTTCCTTCAATACACAATAATATATCTAAGGACAGGAAAAAAAATGTAAATTACTACAAGTGACAAAAATTTAGATACCCTGACATATTTGGGGTCAATTGCCTGATGAGATTTTCTTCATATCAAGGATATGCACGTTCAATTTTTAAAGATAATATAACAAGCAGTATGTTAGAGTTAGCAGTAATTCAAACTACTGTAAAATACTGAAAGTTTCTCGAATAAGAAAAAAAGAAACCTTTCTCTACTAAGTTTAAAGTCATCCATACAATAAAGTGCCTCACGATTTTCAATAAACCTTTTTAATAAAATTATATATTAACAACTACTGAAGTAACAAAAATTTGCAATTTTAAATCACTCTTCATTTTCTTTATGGCTGAATTTCAACCCCAAGGCCTATGAAAACAACATAATTTTGTTACAATAAAGAAACACTTTAGAATATAATTTAAAAATAACTACTGCTCTAGAATGAGGTTACATTAAAGCATACCTAATTTTAAAACTTTAGGTTATAAGCCTAAGAGATTACATTTAAAAAATATAAAATTAATTTTAAAAAAGTTTTAGACTTCTTTTTATAAAGGATGAGACTACTTGCTGTCTCCTGGTTAGGACACCAATATATCACCTGTATAAATTTAACAGTTTGAAGATCTGAGTGTAGACTCAGCCCCTTGAAATGTAAATGACTATATTAAAAAAAAAAATAGCACTTAATGAATGCTTTCTATAAATAATCCAAGCTATTAAGCACTTTACATTCACTATCTCACAACTACCTTAAGAGGTAGGTCAAAAAATCCTTACTCCAATTAGAAAGCAATCTTATCTACAGACTTTTCGTTATCTATAATAAATACTCTCAATGCTTAAGCCACTATTACGTTTTCTGTTACTTGTAGCCAAAAACATTTACAATCGATATACACAATGAAACAACTTATTACTCAGATACACAGGTAAAGACTGGTATATAATCCCTAAAAAACAGCTCCATTATGTTAAAATACTGTCAAGTATAATTAGAATAGCTTAAATATTCAGTGTCAATTGACATATATAACCCCACCCACTCCTCTATGAGTTTTCAAATAGATACTCACCAGCAGTCTGTGCAGGATTTATTCCTATTCCATCTAGAAAATAAGTTGTAAAATCACATACATTATTTCTAAAGCTAAAATGGTTAAATAGTAGCAAGAAAAGAGATTTGCCAAAATAGTGCTGCTGTGTATACAGACACAAGCCAAACAATTTAAATCCAAGAACACGAGGGACAATCTTTCAGGTAAATTATCTGTTGAAATCTACTATTATTCTGCATTCATACACACTGCTAGGTTAGACAAAAACGTCTGTCAATGCAATGATCTTGGTAAGTTCTATGGAATATAGGTTATTAATTCCATTTTGCCACATAGAATTAAAAATAATGTTTGTCCTTTCTTCCAAAAAACTAAAAAGCCTCTTAGGTATCCCATGAATCATCTTCGTATTGTTCTAGGTCATAATATCTTAAGGCTGGGAGAGCTCACAAAGTCATTTAGTTCAACACATGTTACTAAGTTATGACCTAAAACTTTCCAGGTAGTAAGCCAGCTTTTTTCCAAAAGAGAAACACTTCAATGTGACAGAATGCAGAATATTTTAGAGTGAGAAATTCTATCTTATCTAAGTTACATCACACACATTAAGCCTATCTCCTGTTATTCTATCCAAACTGCACTTGGGCAACTCATCAGCACTCATCAATATTGCATTGTATACCTGAAACACAGTTAAGCCCTCCCTGCAATCTTTACTCCTCATCTTATTATTTCACTATTTTCTCACAAGACTAATTCCATCATCGACTACTGGTGTTCCAAGATATTAAGATTTTTAATTATATACCTAAAATGGAATAAAATCATCATTATTGCAAGCCTACAAGAAAAAATTTTCTATCAGGAAAGGTATAGCAAAGATTCATTCCTGCTTAACTTTGTATATTCTAAAGCATTTACCAAACAACTTTACTTAATAAAAAAAAAATAACTTGCTAAATAAAATTTTCAGTTATAATCTGGCATGAACTGGTAAGGATAAAAGACATTATAAAGTGCTATACTGTATCAAAAGCTATATGAAAGGAGCTAATTATGAACAATAACCCTGACTTAGTGTTTACCATTAAGTATATCATTTATGTTGATATACATATACTTGGGGCTTTTTGTATTTAATTTTAATTAATTTGGTTCCTTTTACACCATTTCTATAAATTTGAGGTAATACATAAATTTATAGTGAATTCTTACCATTGGTAATAATTGCACTTGTTGCAGCAGGAACTTTAAACTAAATAGAAGGAAAAAAAAAAAAAAAAATATATATATATATATATATACACACACACACACAAACACACAAAACTATAAGATAATTAGCAAGAATGGGGTACAAATACCAATTCTATAATTCTAAAGTAGGATTAATCTTTTAGAATAAGTGAAACCATCAAGGAAAGTACAGCTGACCCTTGAATGACATATGCAGATTTTCTTCTGCCTCCGCTACTCCGGAGACAGCAAGACCAACCCTTCCTCTTCCTTCTCCTCAGTATATTCAACACAAAAGAAGGATTAAGACCTTTCCCATGGTCCACTTCCACTTAATGAATAGTAAATATACTTTCTCTTATGATTTTCTTAATATTTTCTTTTAACTTTACTGTAAGAATACAGTATATAATACACATAACAAAATACATATTAATGTTTGTGTTATCAGTAAGGCTTCTAGTCAACAGTAGGCTATTAGTAAAGTTTTTGAGAAATAAAAAAGGTTTTATGCAGATTTTCAACTGCACAGGGGGTTGGAGCCCCTAACTCTCACGTTACTCTAGGGTCAGCTGGACTATATCACATGCTTTATCTGTAAAAAAAACCCCGTACTATAAACAGTGCTTTCGATTGTATTTAGAACACCATTAATTATAAAAGTGTACCTTATTTTATGCATTACAAAAATGAAAAACCACTGTCAATTTATGCCCAGATCAATGTTTACTCTTTAGGACTTACCCTTCAATTTTGCCATTTATAATTCTCTTGAATAGCAAAAAGTATATGCAAAATAAACTGAGATTATTCCTAAAATTTTTCCATAGAAATTGCAAGATCTGAACAGATGCTCTCTGTGTTTAATGGGAGGTGCCCACATGAGATTTCCAGGTAACAACCAAGGCTTGTATTCCTTACATTCTTCTGTAATGATTTGCTGATTTAAAGCTCAAGGACTGCAATAGTCCAATTATGTCATTAGGAAACAATAATTAAGTGTAGATGACGTTACCTAGACAATTATGTGAATGCCATTTGGCCAACAGTGATGGCAAGCCTCCCCTGATCTATTTCAGAGATGTTTAAAAAGATGTGTTTTTTCAATCAATGAAATGTGATATGGAATTTATTGGTAGCTAAAAGGTAGATTCCATCTCTTAAAGAGACCAGCAGTTGCCAAAGTGCGTTTATGTCTTCATAGTTTATGCATTTATCCAACAAATACTTATTAAGCATGTTTGTGCTATGGACTAAGATTATAGATATTATAGTTGAGTTTTATGATGAAGTTTGGAAAACACATTTAACTAGCGGTCTTCTCAAAAGCCTTTAATATACTCCTAACAGAAATGAAGTGTTTCTCATATTTTTTGACCAGTAATCCCTGTTCCTCATGAACCTTTTTTTTTTTTTTTTTTTTGGTGGTACTAATTTGTGTGTGGTTGTTGTTGTCTGGGAAACACTACTCTAGGCATTTATAATCATTACATATACACAGTTGAGAAAAACTAAAATCTTATTTTAAATTAGAAATTGAAGAATCAACTTTTAAAATAAGGCCTTAAGCATACCTGAGAACAATTATTATAGTATTATGTACAAATTAATAATAAACACATTTTAATCTCAATGTCGTACACTCTTGTGTCCTTTTAAAGATTTTAAAATTTTTAAAGAATTTCAAAGTGTACTTAAGTAAACTTAAAAATGCATCACAAATATTTTGCACAGGCTGTAATCTCAGTAAGAATCTTATCAAACACTCAAATGAACTATAGGCCTCTCAGATTTCCAAAGCTAGAGTCCTACAAAGTTTTTAGTTACCCTACTGATTGAGTCTTTTATATCATGCCCATTTTAAGATAAGCTATGTATTTTCTTAGTCACATCCATGTAGTAGCAACCTATAATTTTAAAAACCAAAAGCAATTGCTGACACAGTGTTTCCTTTAGGCAGAATGTGGAAGAAATGTTTAAACCATGAGGCGGCATCACTGGTGATATAAAATGTAGAATCTATTCCTTTTTGTCCTACAGTACTGACAGGTTTTCTACTGAATGCAAAGTATTCTTTTATGGTCTTCTGTTTTCATTTATTTTCCTCCTCAGTTCCCCCATAATTCTTATAATTTAGGGCTCTTTGCAGGTCTCAACAATTCATTACTTACCCCAGTCATATGCTGGGAAATTTTATTATTGCTTACTAAGGCAATTTTCCAGGGATTTAAATCCAAACTCTTGCTTTCTTGAGTCAACTTTTGTTCTCACTGAATGATTCTACGGTGTCATCTCGTGAAAGCCCCTCTCACAACGATCTGAAAGTCATATCCTTTCTAAATATGTAACACCTATGATTCATAATAGTGATCCCTTTCCACTTAATGAACAGTAAATATACTTTCTCTTATGGTTTTCTTAATATTTTCTTTTCTGTAGCTTACTCTACTGTAAGCTTTACTTATAAACTATCTTAATCAATATATATGGTTGTGTTGTCTGGTGTTTCTTAGTTTATTCACTACTGTATGTTAAGATTTTCTTCTACTTTTATTAGAAAACCAAGATCACAAAAATGCCTTTGCATTATAAAGGACACACAATGAAGTAACTACAAAACATAATAAATATTAATTAGAGCTTGTATAGATCTACTTCTTAAATCTGGAATTTGTGGACTCTATTATGCCCCAGACTAGGAGTATTTCTTGCAAGTAATCTGTGGAGCAAAAAATAATGACAATGCTATATTCAGATTTGTGTCCCATCTCATTTTACTTATTCTTTCTGCATGAAGAATATATCAACATTGACACAAAACAAATGCTACTAGTTGGCAGTTTAATTCTGAATGAGTGACAAATGATGTTAGTGATTTCTGACAATACAAGGAGCTTTGAGCACTGATGGATTGGCTGACTTCCCAAAAATCAGTTAAGTAGAGGGCAGGATTCTGTGTTAAGCTATTTTTTTATTAATGTAGTTATGAAAATTATTTTTCTGTGACTATAAACTATTCCAAAGACTCTAAACCAAAACGTTTTGATTTGGGTTGCAACGTACCTGTTTAGCACTTTTAACTTCAACAGAAAATTTCAGGAAATAATATTTTTACTCAAAATCACTTGATCAGAGAGGAAGGACAGGTATTAACTACTTCCACTTTGCAGAATAAAAAAGAAGGATTTGCATCGTGTCATAGAGCTAACTGATGATGCACCTATAACAGGAACCCTAAGTCTCCCAAGTCACATTTGGGTGCCATTTCTACCAGATCAAGCTACTTTTCCAAGTGTCATGTCCAAAAAGATGCATTATAGATATTTCTAATAATTTTGGATGAAAAAAATTTCTTATAAAACAGAAAACTCAAACATGTTTTAAAAAACTAGAAACTTTTCAAAACAAATTTTACTGACAGTAAATGGCAGTGTAATGACATGCTCATATAGAAAATTTGAAAACTATGATAAAGATTTTAAGAAATTGTAATTTTGGAATCAAGACTAGTAAAATATGAGTATACAGAATATAATGTGATGTAATGTTGCATTTTGAAAACATTTAAAAATCAGTACCTTTTAAATTTCATTAAAATTCTCATAAAATTCATTAAATTCTTATAATTTTCAATGGTTGCATTAATCAGATATGTCAATTTGTTTAACTCGTGCTTCTTATATCTGAAAGTAAGTCTTAACTATCATCCTACTTTTTGATAACATAAACCTAGTAATGAAGCCACATGGAAATGATGGGTCAAAGTGCATACAACTCTTAAAGACGTTTGAAGCATATTGCCAAACCGCATTCCATAAAGGTTGTTCCAACTTCTGTACTTACTTCTTCTGCTGCAAACTTTAAGACTGCTGTGAAAGGTGTACTTTCAGGAACACTGAGTCTGCAAGAATTTTAAAACAGTTTCTTTTAAAGTCAGCATTTTCTAAAAAAGTCCTTATTTCTGCTACTGTAGCCGATCTGGACAAAGCTGTCTTTTCAGTTTCAAAGTTAGTGATTTTGATTGCATACTACATTCTTTAACTCAAAATAATAATAATAATAACAACAACCCAAACAGCAAATGGCCTTCGAGCTGGGACGGTGCCTGAGCTCCACTTGAGAATTAACCTCCACAGGTGTAGATTTATATATTTCTAACACTTTGATACACGTAAGTCTAGCACATGAACTGCTGTTTGTTTCTAGAGACGGATTTCAAAAAGGTGAAGCTCTCCTTGGTCTTCAGTTCACTTTACCTCCCATCTAACTATCTATGCACTTGACCCAGTAGTGTTATCATTTTCATTATAAGTAGAAGGCTATTTGGGAAGCATCACTGGATCATAAAGCTTTTGATTAAACTTCTGTGTACTCTTAATAATCATGTTCAAAGTTGGTAGACCAAATTAATGAAAATGCATGAAGTTTATTATGGAAAAATGCCAATAATGAAGTGATTTTTCTACCATCATTTAAAATGGGCTAAGTAAAATGTGAAATAACATTTTGGAAAGGGATGAGTGATTTTGTTAACTGACTCGTATAATGGCAAGTATTTTAAAGATTATGAATAAATAGATTTTTTTTTCTTAATGACTTAGTCCCAGGGTCAATCTGTATGAATTTTCCAATAAAAAAAGTCAAAACAGAAATTTACTTTATACCTTAAGAAAATACGAAAAGACACAGTAAGAGGTTTTTAAAACTTCTTTTAAAAAATAAGATTCCTAAGGTAACATAAATTACAATGAGTGAAAACAGAAAACAATCTTTCAAAGCAGAGGAGACTGACAAGCTAACATTTCTCACTGAAACTTCTCTATTTGTCACCACCATATTATTGTATTAATACCAGCTACCATTATTCTCATGTACCAGTGTCTCAATACCAGCTACCATTATTCTCATGTATATGCCAGGCTCCTCACTCAGTCTACAGATCTCTGACTATAAGAATCGTTATAACAGGAACAGCATATGGTACCAGTTTTCAGTAATAGAAACGTGAATAGATTTCTTGGCTGCCCTCATTCCACAACTCCAAAATACTATTAAAGGATGAAAATGGGTATCATTTTTACCCTTTCTTTACTAATGTTTTTGGGGGGGTGCAAAAAATAAAAACATATAAAAGATAGCCATTTGTTTAAAAACTAATGAATTGGCAATGTCATAGTTTACAAACTAGGCAACAGTATTTTACGAAGTATTTTTGCAGTATATATGTAGTTAAGAATCTGAGATTCATTTTCCTAAAACTCTGCATCAATTGGAGAACTTTTAAACCCTTAGTGTTCAATTCACTTTTAAACTGGAGACTTGGAAATGTCCTTACAATATACCTAGATGTCATACTGATGCTCATTCAAATAAATTTCTATCTGTAGAATAAGTTGGTGAGTGTCCACAGACAAGCCAATAAAAACAAATCAAGAATGAAAACATCTTTTAATGCAAGTTCTAACTGGCAGAAAATTAGAGAAAATGAGAGTTACAGTGACTCCACAAATCTTATCTAGATTTAAAGTTGTATTTGCCAGTCATTTCATAAAATCGGTACTTAAATTATCCTAGTGTTTTGAATAAATTTACATTAATGAGAATTTTTAAAGTAAATTACTGGCATCATTTGTTTTTCAAATAAATATATAAACAGAATAATAACATAAATTGGTAAGAATTATTATAAAGACTAAGTCCACAGGTAACTCAAGAAGGGCGGGATTAACTCTGTGGACAATTAGAAAAATCTTCGGCCAGAAGCGGTGGCTCACGTCTATAATCCCAGAACTTTGGAAGGGCAAGGTGGGCAGATCACGAGGTCAGGAGATGGAAACCATCCTGGCTAACACCGTGACACCCCATCTCTACTAAAAATACAAAAAATTAGCCGGGCGTGGTGGCACGCGCCTGTGGTCCCAGCTACTTGAGAGGCGGAGGAAGGAGAAGAACTGGGGAGGCTGAAGTTGCAGTGAGCCAAGATCACGCCACTGCACTCCAACCTGGGCAACAGAGTGAGCCTTTGTTTCAGAAAAAAAACAAAGAAAACCAAAAAAAAAAAAATTATCATAGAGGTGAGATTTTTATTATTATAAAATATGTTGTGGTAATGAGACTACATTCTAAGCACAGAAAAGAACATGTGTAAAGGAAGCAAAGATTAAAAGGGCAAGCTTGTCAAGTACCCAAGTACTAGTTACCACGTACTTTGAAAATATAGCACAGAGACCCTTGTACACATATTTACACGTTATGTGAATTTTACACACACACATCCTTATATACATACACACACAACTACACACACACATACATACTAAAGAACAGTTGTACCTACTAAATTCATTCAGTCACCACGTATTAACCCAACTGGTACAATGTTCCAGGCTCTTAATGTTACTGTCCTACTCTATCGTTTTCTTCCTTCCTTCTCACGCTCTCTTTCTAGAATACATCTGCATATTGATGAGAATAATCCAGTATAGAGGGAAAAACCAATAATGAGGAGAGAGGGGGCACTGGACTTCATCTACTCTAACCTTGACAAGACTGAAATAGATGGGAACCAGAGCTCAAGTGGTTTTTCATAGGAGTGAAATCATTTTTTCCATTCTAACAGGATGGGAAATTAACGGATTTATCAATGTAGTGGTAGGTTTATACTGGTGGAAAGATGATAGAATTTCCCTCTGATGGCTTGAGAGCAAGGGAGAGAGCAGCTGTGGAAAGTTGGAAATTTTTAAACAATCTTTTCTGAGAATAAGGAGGAAAATGAGCAAAGACTTGAAGAATGTATTAAGTACTAGGTACTATTAATTGTTGTCATGAATTTAACGTAAAACCTCCAGTCTGTTATTTTCTCCAGGGGCAGTCAGCTATGTACAGATAATACAAACAGCTGGTTTCAGAGTTGGTGTTTCACTAACCAAAATATGCTGGGAGGAGAGACAGGACCACGAGAGTTGAGGGTGTTTGCAGGAGAATGATTTAAAGATGCACCAAGGGACTCTTAACTATATAAGGAGTAAGGTAAGGAATAGAAGTGGGGATAGCTATAGATAAAAAAATCACTGTGATTAATGGATTAAATGAAACGTTGTAGACAAGAAATTACGGTAAATCAGGTAGGAGAGAATGTATTTATCCATAAGAGTGCCTGTAAACGACATCTCATAGATGGAGCAATTATTGGAATCTTAAGGTTCTAGGCTGCAACCATGAACGCCTGAGATAAAGTGTAACAAGGATATTTTGGAGATGAAAAGATCAAGGGAGGAAAAGGCTGAGAGGTTGTACGAATCATGGATTGGTAAGTCACTGAAATTCATCAGTCAGCTAGGTAGGCCACGGTACTAATAATTATGCAAAAATGTCTATTGTAATCCTGTTCTTTGCTACATTTCATGCTACTTCCAACTGCAATAACCTCAAGAGTGTTTACTTAAAATCTATCATTCAACTGCGAAGGATAAGTAAAGGCCCCACATGGATAAACTATCCCCTATTTCTGCATTTCCCATTCCTACTAAATACTCTATTAAATCCCAACATAGGAAGGGTATGATCTGAGTCTCATTGCTTTGTGATGCCCGATTGCTGAGTTACTCACACACAACAAAACTCAGAAGCCGCGGAATAACAAATGTTCAAGTAATTTCAAAGTCTTGACTATCAGGATGGAATGTCTTCCTTAACTTCCTCAAACAGCTGGCTAAAGCGGTGAAATGCTTTTCTAATATCCAGGAGATGGGGGCTGTTTAAGAATCCCAGCAAATTACCAGAACCTGGTCCACCTGTCCTCTCGCCCCACCTGCCCACCAAATGAATTCCGAGGGGAGGTCACTAATCAGAATCACACCCACATCCTCGTGACGGGGCCAAGCTGCCAAGCTGACACTTAGCGAGTACGCACCTCTCCTCGCAGGCTCCGGTGGGAGAGGCTCCTGGAAGGGCGCGAGCCAGGAAAGTAGAGACAGTGAAGAGATGAAGACCGCGCGGGGTAGTTGTTGGAAAGGCTCGGATCACCCCCAACCCAGCCCCGTCTAGTCTGGCCCCAAAAGGCCCATCTCGGCCGAGCTACTTACACTTTGTACGGCAGCCGTGGGTCCGACGTCAGCGTGATCTTAAAGGAAACCTTCGACCTGAGGAAAGGAGCGGGAGAGAGTCAGGGTCGGGCAGCTGGACCAGGAATTAAAGCAGTCGGTAAGCAAACACTTACATGGTGGTGACGGAATGAATCTAGAACACAAAACTCCGCGGGGTAGCACGACTTCCTCTACTGTACTGGGGGCCGCCCGGCTCCACTCACTTCCACGTCTCCCTCTGCAAACTGGGGACCTCCGAAGTTGTTGCTATCCAACGTACTGCCTGAAGATTGGCCCTAAGAGCTCATGCTAGGTAGCTCTTTTAAATTACAAATATCTTGTGCTTTTGCGTTTATCTATCTAAGAAAAAAGTATGGATTATATTTATAAAATATCTTTCTAACTTTGGTAATTTGCTACCATATTTTTAGTCAGGCAGAATAAGCGTGGGCATAGAATGTAGGACCCTAGGTCCCCGCTGGCAGGTTGGGGCGGAAGTAAGGGTATGGGGTAGTCGGATGAAGAGCGAGACGGACTTGGGGCGGAGCTCGAGGCCAGGCTGGGGCGGGGCTAGAGCGAGGCTGGGGGCGGGGCTGGGGCGGGGCTGGGACGGACGCGCTCCAAAGTTGCTAAGGCAACCGCAGCGCAGAAAAGCTTAATTGGTGCTCCAGAAGCAGGAATTGTAACACTGCTTTATCATTAGTTTTCTTACGTCTTTCCAGCAAACCAATCCTGTTATATCCTTTACATTTCTCATAGTTTCTCCCTCACGCTTTACTTTCCGATACTGATTTATAGCTATTGAATTTCAGTAAGTAAGAGAGCTATCAAGAACGAATTATCTATGCCAAGACTCCCCCTGGGGTTGGTGAGAAAAAATGAGATTTCTACGTTTGAGGAACGTGGCGTCTATTTGGGAAGACACATGTATGAACAGGAGATTTCAGTAATTTGTTATATGGTCTAATTAAACCAGTGCGCTAAGTTGCTAATTATTGACCACATTTATTCAATTTAACAACCAACTTTGAACCCTTTCTATTTGCCCCGCACTAAGCTAAACTCTGGGGAATCCAAGGTGAGAAAGGCAGGTAGGCGTCAACTCTCTAGGATCTAACATCCTGTGTAGTGATGACGGAAGAAAATTGTCCCCTGAACTTTATTACAGATCTAAACCTCTGTGTCTGGAAAATATGCATCTGTCTCACAATGACTGAAATGCCCTTTTAAAATATTGGCATGAATAGACAAAGGAGGAAGCAGGTAGGAATTAAAATAATGGGGCAATCTAGTTGATCTTTAGAATATGCGTCAGATTCTTAAGAAGAGATATTTAAGAGAGGAACCAGGAAGGAACTGTAGTAGGGGATAATGGAGACCCAATTCATCTTTACAATAGCTTTGCAACCAACTGATCTTCTGTGGTGACATTTCCCAGTGGAGAGAGTTCTGGTTCTGAGTGTAGGAAAATAAGACTCCAACATTCTCATGACAGCTATCCTCACTTTTTAAAATGATGGCCTCACCATATATGTAGATGAAGCCAAATGCTGATTGACAGATACAGGGATCAACAGTTACAGCCTTAATAGCTGAAACTATTCAATTAGTGGGTGTGACTAAAACTTGTGAGAATAATAATAAGGATAAAACTGTGATTGTGTCTACCTATTGTCAGCTAGCCAAATAATAATGAAAGAGATTAGTGTACATATTTACAGTCTATATTTATAAGACTACATATTATATATGTTGAAACAAAATTTGCATCCTGCTATTTATAGTTTGGTTTCTGCTCATGAATCAAAACGTGGCAAAATCCTAAAGAGAAAAATGTGTTTTAATCAGAAAGCTTTTATTGTATGTATAAAAAGTGGTGAAAACAGAATTCAGTCCCAGGCAGTGTGACTTTAGTACTCGGGTTCTGCTGCTTCACAAAATACATTTGTATAATATATCAAAATAACATCTCTTGAGATATTAAAAAGCAGCTGTTTCTAAATATTTAGAATTCTTTTTCACCTCAATCCCCAACTCTGCTTCTCATGTGTTTGTCTCCTCAGAGTCACAGCATGATTTCTAGAGCCTCCTGAGTTTTATTTTGCTTAGGACAAGACAGAAATTATAAATGGATTTATTTATAGTCAATTTTTTTTAACTTTGTGAAGGGATTTGCAATTGGAAAATTTTACAGCAAAACAAGGACCTTCTCTGGAGCAAATTTTTGGAGATAATTGGCAATGGAACATTTTAAGACAACAAACAGCATAAATGGCCTAATGCGTTTTGGAAAAGATCCAATTAGTATCATGTAGAGGCAGAAATGATTGTAGAAGTGCACAGTGTGACCATATTAGACCTCATTAAATGTCAATGAAGCATACCAATATTCTATTTGCAAGTGCATATAAATTTCCCATTATTAGAAGAAAGCCAGAAGGAAATTAAATTTACATAAGGACTAAAAAGATTTGCTTCCATAGTCATAGAAATTCTTCTGACTAGTTATTTTTATAGCCAACTTTATTTTTTATATTCCTCCGGATGCCAAAAAAAAATTCTTTCATTTTCACCATAATTTGATTGTATTTACGATTATGACTAGAACTATCTGATAGTCATATAATCTTGAAACATCTGCACCTGAATAAATCTTAAGATATTCTATCCCAAATACTTTATATTACAGGGAACAAATTATAGACTGATCAATTAATAATTGACAGATATTTTAATAGTAGTTTAATTTGTTCATTTTTTTCTATTGCCTTTTCTCCCCTTAAAATCCACTAAAAGGCATTGATATCATTGAAGCAATGATAATAATAATGACTCAAAATTCATCAAGATTTATTTTTTGCTAGTATTAACCACTTTGTACAAATCAATGACAAAATATAGCCTTTAAACTTTGATGCCTTGGCTATAAGTTGTAATTTAGTGACAGAAAGCCTTATACAAAGAGGAGAGAGTGGATTTGGTTACAGAAGTACTTGGAAATATATAAATGCTGTGTTATTTTTCAAGGTAAGTACTAGAAGGTTAGAGAATGTTTACGTTCCTTTGAGTCAAAAAGAACAATGAAACCCAGGTGAGACTGCAGCCTGCCAAGTCCGGGCAAGCCCTTACAGAAGACTATAGCTCTAAATGTGCTCAATTTGATTGTTACAGTTACATATTTTTCCCAAATATTTTATAAAATTCAATGAGAAAAAGAAATGACTTTTCTACGAAGCTCATTGACTATAATGTTTCTAAGTTTGAGGCTTAATCACAAAACTTGGAATATTTTAACCACAGAATTTGTAAAATACCTTTATTACGAAATGGCATTTTGAACTGTGAAAAACAGGAATTTAACAGTCTGGTATAATTAAATTGTCTCTCTAAATGTTGTGTGAATTCTTCATTTAATGGAAACATTACTTTTAGAAAAACTAAAGTAGCCTCTGACAAATCCATTTCAACCACGAGTATTTTTTTCCACATTTACACATTTTTATCCTTCCACCAGCTAAATGAGGTAAATATTAATATTCTAATTTTACTTTCCTCTATTAACTCAAGGTTTTCTTATTGAAGTTGAGATTTTTAGATCCATTCATAGTTTCTCCCCACATGACTTCTTGCAGTTTTATGTAGAATACAGGCTTCAGAGGACTGTGACATCTGGTCCTTTGTCATTATCTCTCCATATTCTCAGTGATATTTGTATCCACTCCAAACATCTGAGACACATGACGTCTCATTTTTGTCTGGTGATATCACTCCTTTTTGTGTGCTGGCAAGATGACTTTAGGACTGTTCGTTGTCTCTGAGGGATGTAAGAAAAGTGCCCTCTTGTATCACCCTGTGGCTACAGGGAACCCAGAAGGGCTCAGACATCTTTGACTAAAGATAACATGCTTTTCTCCCTAGAATGGAGGGAACCTTGTTGTCTTCCTGGGCTTCAATGGGAGCAAGAACTGGGCATCTTTTCTCTGATTCTGAAATACCCTAGAGGCTGTTTCCCTAGGGATGAAAGAATAGGGCCATCTTTTGGGGAGACCTTACAATGTCTATCATTTTCTTCTCCTCCTTTCTCCAGCCCAGAGTATTTTTTAATAGACTTTATTTTTTAGAGCAGTTTTAGGTTCACAGCAAAATTAAGCAGATAAAGATACTCCCTACCCCTATATATTCATAGCCTCTCACATTTTCAACGTCCTCCAGCAGAGTGGTGTGTTTATTACAGATGATGAGCCCACATTGACACATCATTATCACCCAGAGCCCGTGGTTCACATTAGGGTTAACTCTTGGTGTTGTACATTCTATGGGTTTAAACAAACATATATTGACATGTGTCTACCGTTATAGTATCATGCAGAATAGTCCACTGCCCTAAAAATTCTGTGCTCCACCTATTCACCCTCCCTCCTGCTTAGCCCCTGACAACCACTGATCTTTTTACTGTCTCTTTAGTTATGCCTTTTCCAGAATGTTGTAGAATCATATAGCATGTAGTCTTTTCATATTGGCGTCTTTCACTCGGTAATATGCATTTAGGCTCCTGCATGTTTTTTCATGGCTTGATCACTTATTTAAGTGCTGAATAACAGGCAATTGTCTAGATGAACCACAATTTATTGACCCATTTACGCACTAAGGTACATCTTTGCTGCTTCCAAGTTTAGGCAATTATGAATAAAACTACCACAGGGAAGTTATTCTATCTTTATTGGTGAGATGGGCTCAGGGATATTCCCATGCTTTCTATAAGGTATAATTTGAAACTATATGCAGTCAGGTTTTTTCCATTAGTTTTTGCTATATTCTTCACTGGTATAGGAAGAATAAAAACATTTGTGATTTGTAAGTGAACTTTGGCAAAACTTTGGCAAAAATAGTTCTCACTTCAGAAGTGTCCTGTAATTAATCCCCTGAAGAATGGCAACTTGTGCATTGAGGACGTGTGCTAGTTTGGGGATGAGGATGGTGGTGGAAGTTCTCATTTCTGTCTAAAGTTCTTAGAGTCTTAATTTATGGATTTATTTTCCCATCTACCTATGCAAGAGTTATTTTATAAGTAAAATATTTTGTAGCAGACATTAAATTCTCTGCTACAGAAGTAAATGGCATATAAATCCACGTAGTGAGTCTGTGAAACCTTCTCTCTTTTAAAGTTCTATTCTTAATAAAGTCAAATAATGATTAAGGATGTTTAAGATATAGAATTACACTGACATAAGAAAATAAAAATGGCAGTTAATTAAAAAAACAAATAAAGCAAATGTGAATAAACATGTTATTTAGAAAAGAAAACAGTTTATTTTAAAAATAAAATAAATTATGCTTATAAAAATGAGATGAAAAGAATGGTGACATAATTGATATAAATATAGAGTTAAAAAATAGAGGAGTGGAAAATATACTTTAAACTGAAGCATGTTGCCTCCAAATGATAATATAAAATGGTTACTGACTAAAAAAAAGTCATTTCTACACTTACCGAAAAATTTTCACTTAAATTTTTTGCAAACTGAACTTAGTAGTCACATCAGGGTAAAACATGTAATTTAAAGAGAATAACATTATATTCTTAGCTTCTTATTTTACTGTTCTGTAATATTTTGTGAATTGTTGTACAAGATTTGTATCTAAATAATATTTTACTTTTTTTTTAGTTTCTCTAATGGAATTATGCAATGCTCATTTTCCCTATAATGTTTTTTATTGTTATTTTTTGAGGAGGCATCTAGATCCCTACAATATTTAATTTTGTATGTTTTGCCCTAAGAATTAACAAGGTCATCTAGTAGTCATTGTTCTTTGAGGCACTTAGAAAGTATTAAAGCCAATGTGACAATGAATTATTTAAAAATTGCATCATAACTTGCCATATTATGAATTGGGATATATTCTAGATTACCATTTAAATATTAATATTATTTTCAACTTAATACTGCTGTTCTTAGGTACACAAAACATTTTTTATATTTCTTCATCATGACTAACCACAGTAGAAACAGCCATGATAACATGGCTGTTGGTTGTCTCTAAGGGATGTAAGAAATTCATATGGCATTTCGTTCTTTTTGAAGTGCTATTACATTCACTAACTTACTTTTTTCCCTACAATAAAACATACAAAGCATTCAGGGTGGGTACTGTTATTTCTTTTAAAAATCAGAAAATGAACAAAAGGGGATTATGTTTTGTAGGCCTAAAGTTTTACATATGGTTTGTGAGAGAATAATGAAGAAACACAGTTGCTGATGATTCTTTACAAAACTTACCTAATTTGATTGCATATGAGCTTATTTTTACTAGCATTTTTTACAATACAAATAATTGAATTTATGAACTCATTCAGTGTGCTTCTCAATGAGTTCTTACTCAATTTTGATTTTGCAGCACTCAGAACAAATATCTGGCATATAGCAGGTACTAAAATAGTATTTATTGAATGAATTAATATTAGCTTTAAAATACTGTAGATTGGTAATGCTTTCCAATTGCAGTAATGTTTTTACATTTCATTAACTGCAGTCATAAATGCTCTTAATGCAGTAGATTATATTTTTCAATTCTTGAATTGTTCTTGTTTTAAGGCTTATCTATTCAAAGGATAATACAATTCAGTCAATTCACTGTTACTGGTGAAAACAGAGGTTTGAAAAGGCTAATTAAAGATTCTTATCAAATATGGTTAAATAAAGAAGCCAATCAAATAAAAATATGTGAATATCCTCACATGTCCCTTCACCATTACTTTATGTGACATGTGACATTCTGAATCAGAGACCCTAAATTAGAAATCTCATTATTGACTCTTTCATATTGTATACGTCTTGGGGATGAAGGATTGCTTACTGACATCAGCCTTCCTTGTAGCGTCCACGGTGGTGGTGGCTTGCAAAGTGGAGGTTGTGAGCTGATGGCCAGTGGTCCTGGGAGTTTTTGGGTTGGGCTCTGTAGTGCAGCCAAGTGAATGTTATGCTTGGTAGAGATACAAATGATTCAGCAGCTTTTGTCCTGGTCATAATTTTATGTTTTCTGTTGGTCCCCTGCAGTCATTTCAGTTTATGTTCTTTGGTGTAAATGATGTGATTTTGGGATAGCAGTTTTGTTGCAATTCCGTTAGCCAAAAGAACCACCTGAATACTTATACTGTTTAGTGGGCTTTAAAGTTATAATTCAGAAAGTAAAGATTTTGAAGACCTAAATACTTATGTGATAACCTTACCCATGGCTTAAGAGTTATATCATGAAGGAGAATTGATAGAAAGATTTGGCTTGAAAGAACTATTTTTAGATATTAACATGATCTGATCTAGATCATTCTAAAATTATTAATTGGTACAGAATTTAAATGTTTCCAGTAACAACTTGGAAATCTTACAAAGGGAATCAACTGTCTGCTGTGACTACATCCCTTGCAATTCTGGGTGCCTTTTTAACAGCTCTGTTTCCCTCAGTTTGGTTAATTCTATACAAAATCTCTAGCAATTCCTTTAAATTCTTCCTCTTTTTCCTGCATTCACAGCCATTTTTGTCCTAATTTCTGAAGTGCTGAAATAGATTCTGTCCTACACAAGGTTTTACATTTTTTTCCTTAGTTGTTTAAAGGTGAACTTATGGTGATAAGTGAATGGGTCTCAAACTTGGAATTGGTAAGAATTTCTTCCCAAAGCTATCAGAGTACTAACAGAGATGTGGAACTTTTTTCCTCTTCTTCCTTAAACAATAAGTACGAATATAATTTACTTCATTTATAGGAGAATAAAATGCTGGTTCTTATATGTGCTACTTATTTTGTAGTTACTAAATAAACTTTAATAATGAGGTTTCACTTTTACTGCCATTAAAAACTACCATTATCTCCTGAGAGATTTAGTATATCCTGGCCTTTTATTTAACAATTATTTTATTTATTATCTTTGGGCCTTTTAAAGTTTGGTGTTTATAAACACCAAACTTCTATAAATATTACAAGAAATATATGCCTTTCTAAGAAATATTTGCATAATTTAATATTTCTCCTGCTCATTTCCAGGTCTCTTCAACTGGAATGTTCATGAGTATAATCATGCTGGCTTTTCATTTTACTTTTTTCTAGTGTTTATATTAAGTAAAAAACTTAACATATCTATTATATCTTTATCATAGCATAAAATTCAAACTGTTCTTAGAATACTAAAAAATTTCCTATGGGAAGCATAGTAAATAGTGTTTTGTTTATAACCAAGTAATGTTAGAGAAAAAAGTATTAGCTTAGATGCTAATTATTATAATGATCTAAGCTTACTACTGTTTTCCATCTTTTTGGAATATTTCTTAATCACCAAGTTATGTCTCAAGAGCTAATAGATACATCTTTCTATTTCTACTTGTCTTAATCATATTTTTTATTTGCTATGTTCTGTGATGTTTGGGTATCTTAAAAAGCTTGCTGGCCTTGGAAAGGCTTCTTCTCCCAGGGCTAGCCAATTCTGAGATAGCAAAAGGGCTCAGCTGGGAGAATGTCTTTCATATACAAACCAACCAATTTCCAGGAGTCTGTATCCCCAACCACTTCCTTATCTACTCTCACACACCAAACCAACCCATTTTCCCTGCCCTAAAACAATCCTGGCACCAAGCAACTAGAGTCCCCACTCTAGCCCAAAGCACACCAGAGTTACTCAAACTAGCGAGCCCTGAACAGTCTGCCCTGCCCTGCCCCACTCCCCACTTGCCTTCCTGTAGAAATTCCAGTATAGGCTCTTGCCTAAGCTTTCCCCTAGGCTAGCTTCTGCCTCTGCTTCTGCCTCCTGTCTCAAACCTGGTGTTTTCCATGTGCCCAGCATTCCCCCTTGTCTTGGGAAATGTACTTAATAAAACTCTTCTTTCAATAACATCAGCTCCCCTGTGTCATCACTGTCACCACTATACATTAAAATCCCCAGGGTGCAATAATTGGGACGCTATTTGCTAAATGAGTACATTTATATTGTTTTTAGTAAAGGAATAACATAAATGATTATATGGTAAGATTTTCAAAATGGATTTCTGTGTTAAGATTGTATAATGCTAGCAGTTTCTAATGCAGCCTCTCTAAATTTCCTCTTAAAATACTGATGAAGGCAATAAAAGCATGAGCAATGACTACATAGCAGTTCCACTGGACACCAGTTTAACAATCAACACCTTGCACCCTACTTAAGACAGTTTCTTTGATGACAGAGCTGGTGGGACTGCAGCGATAAACACAAACTACTGCATGTGCATGCTGTACATCTAAACCAAGACACATAAAAAGAATCATTAGGATGGGTGCTTAGCTTACTCCTTTCACTCTCTCTTAGTTGGTTAAGAAATTAAGTTGGTCCTCTGCTCTTAGTTGGTCAAGATTTGTGCCAACTGGAAAAATGGGAATCTGTCCACTCTGCTGGAAAGGTACTGTGCTTTCCAAGATGGGATTTTCTTTCTGATAACACAGAACCCACACATTTCCTCTCCCATCCCCAGCCTTAGGCTAGTCTCTCTTACATCTCTCTCCTTTCTGATTTGAAAGGTATTGACCTCTTTTTCTTACCTCTCTAAAATTGTTAGCCTGATCCTAGAATGGATTTAGACTTTCACAGGGGATATAGATTCATTGTTTCTGGGCAGATTTTGTTTTCAGTCCTGTAGTATAAACCACTCCTAGGGCAAAAGAGCAGAGTTTCTTATTTAACTTCTTAGGAAGTAGGGAAATTACAGGGGAAAAAAGAAAAAAACTTAAAAACAACCAATAACCTATCCTGCTCCAAACATAGAAGCATAATTAAAATTTGTAAATACTGGGACACATTTCTCACTTAAGAAAGTCTAACTGCCCAAGTCACCAGAGTCATTTGAATATCTTTTGATAGAAAATTATTGTTGGAAGGCTGTATCAAGATCTTGGATTGTGGCCGGGTGCACTGGCTCCAGGCACTTTGGGAGGCTGAGGCAGATGGATCACTTGAGGTCAGGATTTCAGGACCAGCCTGGCCAACATGGTGAAACCCCGTCTTTACTAAAAAAAGAAATACAAAAATTAGCCAGGCATGGTGGCCATGCACCTGTAATCCCAGCTACTTGGGAGGCTGAGGCAGGAGAATTGCTTGAACCCGGAAGCTCTGCAGTGAGCTGAGATCGCTCCACTGCACTCCAGCCTGGGCAACAAAGCAAGACTCTGTCTCAGAGAAAAAATATATATATCTTAGATTGAGTATATGCTCAAAGCTTTGTTTTCCAACATGCCTATTAAATAACAAATTATATATATAAATATTTATATGTATATTTATACCTATTCATATATAAAAATATATGTGTAAATATACATATATTTATATTAAAATATGTGTAAATATATATGTTTACACACATATTTACTTACATGTATTTATATATCAATATATGTATATTTATGCACATGCATACACATATATTACATATATATTTTGAAATGTTTGCACATTATTATATAATTTTTAAAATATGTTTACATGTTTAAACATACAGACACATAAACACTATCCTGGAAAACAAGTAGTGCTGTCCTCAGAGTACAATTAAAATCTCAAAAAGTCTCTGAATGGGAGAAAGGATAAAAGCCTTGACAGAATCCATGGTTCAAAATGTGCCCATTGAAATACTGTTGTGAAAGGAGATGCTTTTTCCAAGGCTGGGGTGTGCAATAAGCATAAATGGAGTGGAGTCCCGGGGTAAGCGATAGAGTCAGTGGTGGGGGAACCACTAAAGGAGCATCAGGTAATAAACACCTCCCTCTTCCTAAGGAGAGTTGAATATGGGCTGTTAGAATAAACTAGAGGTCATTGACTTAAGGACTAGGAATACCAAGCAATAATGTAGACACCCCATACTCAGAAGACCTGTTCTAGGTGCACCTAATCTGTTCCTCCCATCACAACCTGCAAATCACTGGAGAAAGGCGGTAGTAAATAGATAAAGCACACACAAACAGCCAAAAAAAAAAAAAAAAAAAATCCTAATACATACAACCAAGAATCACCAAAGACCTAAAAGAGAGACATCAAACTCAGCAACCAAAGAAATGGAACTTGAATTAAAAAAATTTACGTTACTCACATGGTCTAGAATTCTCTTCTAGACCATAGGACTCCTAAGTTAGGTAAAAACAAATCTGGTTTGGAAAAATGATTAATGATTATTAATTCAGGACACAATCAAAATTGTAAGGAAGCAAGCTACCATGAGTGAAAGTCAATAGTACCAAGCAAACCTAGTTACCAAAGAATTTGAAAAGTTAGACTAAACAAACAAAAATCATTCTAACTCTAAATAAAAGAGCAATACATTTTGAAAAATAATAAATTCTGAAAATAAAAAGCATAGCAATTAAATTAAAACTTTAAATGATGAAAAGAAACACTTTAATAAAGTGAGTTGAAAAAGTCAGTAAGCTAGAACTTATATTTCTGAGTATAATGCATAACAGTTACCAGATCTACTCACCTGAATTGAACAACTGTAAAACTAGATAAAATATATGAAACAACAACTTTCAGATATTGGGACATAGGAAAAATTGAGAGAAGAAAAACAAACCGGTGAGTTCTATAATTGCTGCAGCTTATAGCTTATGGGCCATAGCATGTGGAGAGGAACCTGAGCACAGCCCAGCAGTCTCAATGAGCTCAGAAGACAGAATCCCTAAGATCTGCATAAGGTCTTTCAGTGGGTACTGATCTGCCCATGCCTGAGAGGAAATTCCTCAAGGCTGAGAGGTGGGAACTAGACAGCAGTAAGCCTGAGCAATGGCCAGCACTCACAGAGAGCTGGAAATAATGTGTGTTCCCAGCCACCAAGTGGAAAGACCTCCTAATACACAGGCCATCAGGTTGAATCTTCTGAAGGATTAGGCCTTAGTAGTTTTAAATTAACTATAGACTAACTAGTGTGCTTTACCCACATCATCAAGTCCTAAGAGCAAAGTTCAAAAGGAACAAACTGATGCCAAGTTACTTAACTTGAAATGTCATGACAGCATCCAACAGTATCTCAAGGCATAAACAAAGTTCAGCACCCAAAATGTTCAGCATCCAGTAAAAACTTATTAGGAATTCAAGAAACAGGTGAAAAATCAGTCAGTAAAAACAGAACAAAATGACAGAGATAATAGAAATGGCAGATGATGATCTTAAAAAGCTACTGAAATTATAAGTACAAGATAGAAGAAAACATGAACATGATGAGAAGAGAAATGGAATATATAAGAACCAAGTGAAATGTCTAGATGAAAACAATATCTAAAAAAACTTATTGGTTGTGATTAATTGATTACACATTGTAGAATATTTAGCAGTAAAACTATCCAGAATGAAGCCCCCCAAAAAGAACAGGACATCAATGACCTATGGGAAAATATCATTCATACATATATATACATATACATATACACACACATACATATATATATATATAATCAATAGGGGAATATCAGAAACACATTTGAAGAAATGATGGCTGAAAAACTTCCTAATTTGATAAAAATTAGAAGTCCAGAAATCCAAGAAATTCAACCACCCAAGTAAAAGAAATAATTTTAAAAAAAAACTTCAACCAGGTACATAAAAATTAAATTGCTCAAAACCACTAATAAAGAAGAAGAATCTTAAAGGTAGTCAGACTGAAAAAAACCAGCAGATAGTATGTACAAAATAACAAGAAGAATGAAACAGCAGACTTCTTGTCGGAAAGCTTGCTGGTCAAAAAATAATTGAGTGGCAACTTTAATGTACTAGAAGAAAAAAAGTATCTAGAATTCTACACCAAGAAAAACTTGTGTTTCAAAAATAAAGTTAAAAAGTTTTTCTGAAAAAGAAGCTGGGAAAATTTATGGCCTATAGTACTGCATTATAAGAAATATTAAAGGAGTTTATTAATATCAGATACCAGAATGAAATATGCCTCTACACATAGGAATAAAAAGTGCCAAACATAGTGGCTACATGTCTAAATATAGAAGATAGGTTTGCCTAATTTTAAAAAACACTTAAAAGGTAATTTACTGTTTAAAGATAAAAAAAAGTAATACAAATGTGTAGTGTTTATAATAGGCATAGAAACAAACCGTCTGACATCAATAGGACAGAAGACAGGTCAGAAATGGGAGTATAAGATTGTACGGCTCTTTTAATGTGAGGGAATGATATAATATTTGAAATTACCTTGTGATAAGTAAAAGAGATATAACCTCTGTAGCAGTCACTAGAACATAAAGAATAATAGCTAATAAAAAATGGAGGAAAAATGTAATGTAAAAAATTCAATCAGTCCCAAAGGAGGCAGAAAAAGAACAAAAAAAGAACAGAAAGGATACATGGAAAGCCAATAATAACGTGGTAGATTTAAGCCCAAATGTGTAGATACTTATATTGAACGTGAATGTTATACACACATCAATAACAATGCAGAGATTAAGATAGGCCTCCACTTAGAATAAAATGGGAAAACATTAGATAAAGGTAGGGAAACCTGCTTAAGAGAGTATGTGTTTCTTCATGAAAGGAATTCATACGTAAGTCTATATACCTCTAACATAATGCCATTTAACTCATGAATATAGTTTAAGCTTTAATTCGGAAGGAATTTATACAAATGCTAGATAATGTGAAATCTGAAAATGTGGAAAGAGTGCAGTTGTTGTTTTGTTTTGATTTTCAGCCTCATAATCTGTTAAGGTTTGGGTGATGATTATAATTTTAGATTTTGCCTGTAGCTAAGCAGGAGAAAAAAGACAGTTCATCTGTTCCATTATTGGGAAACTTTCCAGATATGTTGAATTCTCGAGGCCAGTCTCTTAACTGAAAATAGCTTCTAAAATTGGTATTTTATTTGGACTATTGAGCTTCTCTTGACCAGCTGCTTAGCAGCTAGTAGGTGATAGAGTCAAAGACTTTCCAAAAAGCTTTTTTTTTTTTTTTGGTAGCAAAATAAACAAATTTAAACATGGGGTAAACAGGATAGTTAGACTGAATATAAATGACACAAAATGAATTTTAACTGATTTTACATCCTAGGAGCTATGGAAGGATGGTCTAGCAGTCTGAGATTAGCAATGTAAGCCAAAACTATTAAAATTCTCTGGCTATGAATACATTGATTATTTTGCCTTCTAATATTTTCTTATTTGCATTTTTAACTTTTCATCTTTCCTGAATGTCACAAAATTATAATTCTAGATTTTCTTTTCTCAAAATGTTAATAAAATTTCTCTCCATTTTGGAATTTAAAAATAACTCCCAATGTTCAGAGAAATAAGACTACAATCATGATTTGTTCATAACCTTTAGTAAACTAACTTTAATTAGGAACTATCATATTGACCTTTTACATATTTTTAAGTATATTTAATATTCCCTGCCAGCCATTAAATAGGTACTGGTAATCACACATTAAAGAAGCTTGGTTTCTGCTATCATAGATAATATACATCAGTAGCTTCCATAGGCCAATGTAACTTACCATTGTCATAGGCAAATGAGTCTTTGCAGTTTTTAAAATGCTTTTGTTTGAGTCATTTTTTGACATGTAAATTTTACCAGAAGGTTACTGTTCTCAGACCAAACTTAAGGTCGGGGTGCTTATTCTTGCAGCCCAACTATGAGATGCAGATGAACTGAGGAGGAAGAGAGTTTTTATTTTTGTAACTGGTTACAGGGAGAAGGCCTGGAAATTATCGCCAGACCAACTCAAAATTAAAAGTTTCCCCGAGTTTATATACCTTCTAAGCTATATGTCTATGTGTAAGTATGCATTCATCTAAAAACATAAGTGATTAACTTCCTTTAATCTGTAACTAAGATCTGAGTCCTAAAGCCTTTTCTCTGGACCCTCAGTAAATTCACTTAATCTAAACGGGTCCAGGTGCTGGGGTGATTACCCTTATCTTGTCTTCTGCTAAACCATGGAGGTTTGGGGAGTTTCTTCAGACCCCCAGTAAAACTTGTCTAATCCTAAACAGGTCCTCTCAAGAAGTCCTTCTTTATGTTGTCATGGTTTAAGGCCCAGGAAGGACCTGGGCAAAACTCTAGGTGGGCTTTTGTCACATTTCAGCCTTTGTAAAAGGGCACTGACTCTATCAGCTTTTAATATTTAACTTCACCACCAACTCAGTGCTGAAACAGTTGTTACGGAGGCCTGTGTTAGTGAGACCTGGCCTGCTACAATACCTTTATGCTTTTAATTTTAAGAAACTATATTATTCTTTTATTCATACTTGAGTTCATTAGAGCAAGATCATACTGAGTTAATTAACACAAGATTTTTGGATAAAACAACCTCTAAAAATATATGTGCTATTCAACTTTGGGTGAGCAAACAATTTTCTGCAACAAACATCCTAACACAATTATTTCCTGTAATAAATATTTTTAGTTGGCTGGGCGCGGTGGCTCACACTTGTAATCCTAGCACTTTGGGAGGCCGAGGCAGGCGGATCACGACGTCAGGAGATCGAGACCAT